>NC_066375.1:12120878-12431318 GCF_013377495.2 Cygnus atratus
ACGTGGAGGTGGAGGTCACCGACATCAACGACAATGCCCCGCTCTTCCCCGCCGCCACCAAAAACCTCAGCATCCCGGAATTAAATACGATGCCGGGGTCCCGCTTCCCGCTGGAGGGCGCGTCGGATGCGGATATCGGAGCCAACGCGCAGCTCTCCTATACCCTCAGCCCCAGCGAGCACTTCGCTCTGGAATTACAAAAAGAGAATGAACGGAATATCATTCCTTATCTTGTATTAAAGAAATCTCTGGACCGCGAGTCTCTGGCCGAGCACCGTCTGTTGCTGACGGCGAGTGATGGGGGCAGACCGTCGCTAACGGGCACGGTGGAGCTGGTGGTGTCGGTGCTGGATGCGAACGACAACGCGCCCCAGTTCAACCAGTCGGTGTATAAAGTGCAGGTGCCGGAGAACGCAGAGGAGGGGACACTGTTGGCGCGGGTGTGTGCCACAGACCCGGACGAGGGAAGTAACAGTGAAGTGACCTACAGCGCGAGCAACTTTATTCCCCTGAGTGGAAGAGATCTCATTTCCGTTAATGCGCAGACGGGCGAGATCCGACTCGTCGGTCCTCTGGACTTTGAAGAAGTCAGTGTGTTTGACTTGCGCATTGAGGCGAGAGACAAGGGTACGCCCTCGTTATCAGGGCACTGCAGCGTGGAGCTGGAGGTGTTGGACGTGAACGACAACGCGCCCGAGGTGTGGGTGACGTCGCTGTCGGTGCCGGTGGCCGAGGACGCGTCGTTGGGGACGGTGGTGGCGCTGCTGAGCGTGTCGGACCGGGACTCGGGGTCGAACGGGCGGGTGCGGTGCGCGGTGTGGCCGCCGTCGCCGTTCGGGCTGGTGGCGACGTTCGCGGGCTCGTACTCGCTGGTGCTGCGGGAGGCGCTGGACCGGGAGCGGGTGTCGGAGTACGAGGTGGAGGTGCGGGCGGAGGACGGCGGGGCGCCGCCGCTGCGCGCCAGCCGCGGGCTGCGGGTGCCGGTGTCGGACGTGAACGACAACGCGCCGGCGTTCGCGCAGGCCGTGTACACGGTGCTGGCGCGGGAGAACAACGCGGCGGGCGCGGAGCTGGCGCGGCTGTGGGCGCGGGACCCGGACGAGGCGGGCAACGGGCGCGTGAGCTACTCGGTGGCGGAGGGCGGCGCGGGCGCGGGGTCGGGGTCGGGGTGGCGTCCGGCGTCGAGCTACGTGTCGGTGGACGCGGAGAGCGGGCGGCTGTGGGCGCTGCAGCCCCTGGACTACGAGGAGCTGCAGGTGCTGCAGTTCGAGGTGCGGGCGGTGGACGCGGGCGAGCCGCCGCTGTGCGGCAACGCCACGGTGCAGCTCTTCGTGGTGGACGAGAACGACAACGCGCCGGCGCTGCTCCCGCCCGCCGGCGGCGGGCCGGGGCCCTGGGCTGCGGGCGAGGCGTCGGCGTCGGCGTCGGCTTCGGCGCCGGGGTCGCTGTGGGCGTGGGCGGCGTGGGGGGCGCCGGCGGGGCAGGTGGTGGCGAAGATCCGCGCGGTGGACGCGGACTCGGGCTACAACGCGTGGCTGCGCTACGAGCTGTGGGAGCCGCGGGGCAAGGGCCCGTTCCGCGTGGGGCTGTACAGCGGCGAGGTGAGCACGGCGCGGGCGCTGGAGGAGGCGGACGGCCCGCGGCAGCGGCTGCTGATCGTGGTGCGGGACCACGGGGAGCCGTCGCGCTCGGCCACGGCCACGCTGAGCGTGTCGCTGGTGGAGGGCGCCGAGGCGGCGCTGGCGGCGGCGGGGGCGGTGTCGGCGGGGGCGGGGCTGCGGCCGGCGGCGGGCGCGGAGGGCGGCGCGGCGGCGGCGGCGGCGGCGGCGGCGGCGACGAACGTGTGGCTGGTGGTGGCCATCTGCGCGGTGTCGAGCCTGTTCCTGCTGGCGGTGGTGCTGTACGGGGCGTCGCGCTGGGCGCCGCGGGCGGCCGTGCTGTCGGGGCCCGGTCCGGCGACGCTGGTGTGCGCCAGCGAGGTGGGCAGCTGGTCGTACTCGCAGCGCCAGAGCCGGAGCCTGTGCGTGGCGGACGGCGCGGGCAAGAGCGACCTGATGGTTTTCAGCCCCAACTGCCCGCCGCCGCCCGGTCCCGCGCCGAAGGAGACGCCGCAGGAGCCGCCCGCTCTCCTGGACACGGTCAGTGCCACTCGCCCTCCCTTCGACCCTTAATCTTTTCCTCTTCGTCTTTCTTACTTGCCCTTTAAATTTTTTTCTCGCCCTCTTCATCTCCTTTGCCTTCTCCACTCTCGCCCCCTCGGAATCAGTTGTGGCAGCCGAGCAAAGCCTTCGGGTCCGCAGCCTGTTGGTGCTCGTCAGGTGCCCGAGCTGCGAGTGCTGACTGCTCTGTGGCCTGGGTCTGTGCCCCAGCGCGGGTCCTGCCAAGGGCTGTTGTGCTTGGAGCCCCGCTGTTGCTTTTGGGACAGGGCCCTTGAATAGTTGTCTTCCTGTGATAGTTCAGCAGGCACTAGTCACTTCCTTTTGGGGCTGTGGAGGACAGAACTTGCTGATATTAGATGTATTTTCATGCCTGAAAGTCTTTCCTCCTGTTGCCTGATTCTCCTGTGAAGGTGACTTGCTGCAAGGTGACAACTCGGACTTGAGGGTTTTCTCTGTCCAGGATGTAAACTTCTTCATTTTGGTTCTCACAGGGGAGTTACCATGAAAGGAGAAAAGGCAGTTCAGACTTTCCGTGTTGCCTGTAATCCTATTCTGTGCAGCTAGCACTTGAAAGCTTTTTGATGAATGCATTGTGTGCAGGTTGTTATGGAAGGGTAACGTCAAATCTTCTTGGTCTTTGTGGTTCCAGCAGGCGGTCTTAGTTCCTACATGTGTTGGTGTTGAGATGTCGTTGCCTTGCTCAGAGATGTTTTCCATGGAGGAAAACATATTTATTATTAGTTTGACTTTGTCTGTTTGTGGACTTGTGTTGTTGGCCAGAGAAATGGTTTGACGTACAGTGTCCTTTTCTGACGTTCTTTGAACATGTGCATCATCACCAGCCAATGCCTCACAAAATCTTGGAAGTCTTCTTTGCAAGATAGGGTACCAAATCCTTCTATACAGTTGCTATGACAGATGGTAACAGAGGTTTCTAATGTCAGCGGAGGTTGACATCCATCCTGAGGTTGTTAACCTCAGCTGAGGTTGCTGAGGTTGCTATCGTAGATAGCAAGTCTCTCATGGAAGTCTATCTATCTCACAGAATGAAATCAATGCCCCTTGCTGTTAGAGCTGTTATGACATCACCGTTTGAAAGAGAGTTACTCTTTTAGCGTGTTGCACACTGGCCTGCTTTGATGTTCTTTCAAAGAGTCTGCCAGACACTGTGCATATCGAAAATATGCAACTTTTTTAACTCTCTTTACCACCAGAAAGTAGTATGTACAAAGGAAGATGCAACAAAAATCATATTATAGTTTTCCTTTATGAGTAATGCTGTTTGTGGAGTTTGCAATATAGAGGTAGAAGAGCAGAGGTCAGGGAAGGAACAGAGCAACAGAGAACTGTCTTTCTGCATCAGGCAAGTTGTTTTGTTTGAGACATCTTGCAAAGATCTGACTGTGCCAGTTATATGCATTCTACAGTGACCGGCCTCTCTTGTTTCCAGGGAGTGCTAGTAAATGTGGTGTGGTACTTTCCCTGTGCCCAGCTCATGTTCATTACAGCTGGGTGCAGTTGGTGGGTTGTGTGATGGTCATGAGACAGCATTGTTGGAGTCTTCCTTCTTCTCACACAGGTCTTGTAATGGAACATGAGATAGGCGAGCATCTTTGGTGTTTGTTCTAGTTGTTCTTCTTGCATTGCATTGCTGTTTGTTTTATGGACTTAACATGTGTAAACCCCTTATGATGGCTGAGGTTGTCCTTGAGAGATTGTCTTTGGCTTTCAGGTCTCCCTCTCACTTCCCGTGTGATAGCTGTGTTGCAGGGAGCACCGCCACTCCCATGTTTGGGGAGATTTTGCAAAGCTTGTTCTGTCCAGCTTCCTTAGAAAACACTGATAACTTTAAATGAGAATGCCCCTTTTAAACCAATTCTCCTGCTAAAAATCCAGTTGTTTTCCTGAGCCATCAATGACTGACACTGCAGGTAAGGCTTTCACATGCAAAAAATGTGTGTTTGAAAGACAAATGTATGTTTGCTTGCTGTTTAGTTGTGTTCCTGTTATGTTGGATGGACTGAACATTGCCTGGATAATGCCTGCAGGTTCGGAGCCTTTTTGTGAGCATTTTGGTACCAATGGGAAGCGCAGTTTTTGAAGGAGTGCTAGAGGTGAGGGGTGGGTCCAGTGGTGGTAGTCCAGCAGTCAGTGTTCTTTGGCATTCTGTTAGCACTTGAAACCTTCATAATGAAATTTTCTTTCTTTCTTTCCTTCTTTCCTTCTTTCCTTCTTTCTTTCTTTTTCTTTCTTTCTTTCTTTCTTTCTTTCTTTCTTTCTTCTTTCTTTCTTTCTTTCTTTCTTTTTCTTTCTCTTTCTTTCTTTCTTTTTCCTTTCTTTCTTTCTCTTTCTTTCTTCCTGCCTGCCTGCCTCTCTTCCTTCATTCCTCTCTACCTCTCTTCCTCTCTTCCTTACTCTCTTCCTTCCTCCCTTCCTCCCTTCCTCCCTTCCTCCCTTCCTCTCTTCCTCCCTTCCTCTCTTCCTCCCTTCCTCTCTTTCTCTCTTTCTCTCTCTTCAGTCTGATGTTTACGAGTGTACCTAATTGCTCAGAAATGCGTTCCCAGGCACGCAAGTGAAACAGTTGTGCTGTCGTCTTCACCTGGTTGTGGCCTTAAGTTCCTGGTCAGAGAAATGTTTTGACTTACAGTGTCCTGTTTTGACATACTTTCAACATGTGCATCATCATCAGCCAACACCTCATAAAATCCTGGAAGCTGACTTTGCATGAGAAGGTGCCATATCCTTCTATACTGTTGCTATTGGAAATAACAGCTCTCCGCTTGTCACCATCTGGGTTGTGGTCTCACAGAATGAAATTAAAGCCTACTGATGTTAGTATTGTCATGACATCACTGTTCAAAAGAGAGTTGGTCATGTGGCATGTCGCACACTGGCCTGTTTTGATGTTCTTTCAGGTAATCTACAAGACACTGTGCGTATGGAACCATTGGCATGGTTTTGCAGTTTTCAGAGCTGTCATTGATGGAAAAGGTCTGTGAAAGCTGGAGTGAGTCTTGGGGTGGGAAGGGAAAGTGTGTCATCTGGCGGAGGTGAATGTGGCAATGGCACTGAATGGGACCCGGCTGTTTCCTGGTATGAACCATGATGTTTGGGGGAAGTCCCCCTGCTTAAGGGAAAAGGAAATCAATAGTCTGCATTGAATGCCATAACACACGATGGAGAGATGTCTACTTGTGTTGAAAACATGCATCCCAGAATGGGGGATCAAGGGTGCCTAAAGCAAATCGTGAAGCAGAATGGTCCCAGAGTGTTCCTGGGCAAGACCCTTTCCCAGGCTCCAAGATTTCAGGTCTTCTGTAACTTCAAAATATTATGTGGTGTTGAAATGCCCAGAATGTCATTTGAGATTTATGCCTTCTGAGAATAACCCCTGCATTAGTTTTGAATCCCTCTCTCTCCTCTGGGATGTGTTGAATGAGAAGGAAAAACTTCAGGCATTGCAGAGAAGTGGACCAGGAAGTGGAGTGGGTGAGTTCCATAGTGGCAAGGATGTGTTGTCCTTGTGTGAAGGGCTGAAGTTGAGTTAGATGAGGTTGCAGAGGGCCTTGTCTTGTGAAGGTGTGGTACTTTCCTTGTGCCCAGCTAATGTGGAGCTCCCCGTGCCCAGAAAATGTGGTGTGGTACTTTCCTTGTGCCCAGCTAATGTTCCTTACAGCTGGGTGCAGTTGGTGGGTTGTCTGATGGTCATGAGACAGCAATGTTGGAGTTTTCCTTCTTCACACACACAGCTGGTAATGGAGCATCATATACGCGAGCACCTTTGGTATTTGTTCTAGTAATTCTTCTTGCATTGCATTGCTGTTTGTTTTATGGACTTCTTGTGTGTCACCCCCTTATGATATTTTTTTAACTGTCACATATATCTTGGCATGCATTGCAGACCTCCTCAGCTCCCACTTTTGGAACTTTATACTGAGGTTGCTGTTCAGTATTTGAGTTTTTCTCTGTCAGAATAAAATCAATACCGACTGTGTTTAGAACTGTCATGACATGGGCTCCACAAATGCTGTTTCTTCCAGGTGTGCAGCATTTCTCCTTGAGACCACTGAAGGAGTGCAAGAGGTGAGGGGTGGATCTGGTGGTGATAGTCCTGCAGGCATTCAGATAGCACTTGAAACATTTCTAAAAAAAATTCTGTCCCTTATATTAATCCCCTTATGATGTTTCTTGTTTTTAGCTTTAAACCTAGTTGTGGATAGGCTGTCAAATCTTCTTGCCACGTATGAAGACAAAGTGTGGCATTGATCAAAAAATGGTGAATGTCTGTTGAGCTGGAGATCCGATTTTCCAGGGTGCAGGATAGGATATACCAGAGGACAGTGTGGAGAAGAGGCCTTGCACAATGTGGTCCTTGGCCAGGAACCTCTCGGGATTCCCAGAAATTCAGCTAGAGCATACAAGGCAGTGTGTTATTCATGCTGCCACACGTCTTCCTTGTTCTGCGTGTTCGGAGGCTTTGCCTGACGTTTTTTTTTGCCTGATGTTGCCTGATCCATGGGGATCCCCTTCCTGCATGTAGAGGAAGCTCAAGTAAATTGAGGGAAACTGCAGCATGGTTTACGTAGGATGAGACCTGTGGAGGCATTCCAGCAAGTGACTGGGGGACAGCAGGGCCATGCGTGAAGAATGATGAACTTCTGCAGGGCCCTGTGAAGTCAAGTTCTGAATGTCCTCACTCCCTGTTGTTCTTGTGGTGTTCCTGCTTGTGAAGACATCTGCCATAGGTGCCTTTAATCATGTCTGTCTGAAGCTGGAGTGTTGTTGCTCGGGCAGGAGCTTTTCCCACTATTGATGATTCTGCCTGAGTTGTCAAAACCTCACCGCAATCTTCCCTCTGATTGTATGCTTGAGAGGGACAGGAAGAAGTGCTGTTTGTATTCACGATGTAGGCAAAGCTTGTGTTTCAGTGAAGTGGATTGAGATCCTCTTGTTGTCTTCTCTCCTGTAATGAAAATGTTCCACTCTGCTGTTTTTTCTTCTCTCACATTGGAAATCTGTTGGTAACAGTGGATGAGATGTAGTCTGTTGAATTGTGGCTGCTGCCAGAGAGCAGACACTTGAGCTGCGTGTGCGTGTGGCTGTGAGTGTGGGTGCTGTTTTTTGCACTGTTCAGAGCGGAGGTTGTTCTTAAGAGAATGTCATTGGCTTTCAGGTCTGCCTCTTGCTTCCCATGTGATAGCTGTGTGGCAGGGCACACTCTCTCCCATGATTGAGGAGCTTTTGCAAAGCTTGATGATTTTTGTTCTGTCCAGTTTCCCTAGAAATCACTGGTAACTTTGAATGAGAATGTCCCTTTTAAACCACTTCTCCTGACATGAACAATCTACACGTGATGCTGCAGGTAAACCATTTATACCCAAAGACTATGTGTTTGAGAGACAGGTGTATGTTTATTTGCTGTTTAGTTGTGATCCCTTTATGTTGGATGGCCTGAACATTGCCTGGGGAATGCCTGTAGGCTTGGAGCCTTCTGGTGAGTGTGTGGGTACCAATGGGCAGAGCAGTTCCTCCCACTGGCTACAGTCCCTTACCCTGGTGTCTGCCTGTAATCAAAAATGCAGGAAATTTCTAAGGAGATGTGACGGGGTGGGTGTAATCTTTGTACACTTCCCCCCAGACGGTACACTTGCATAGTTGGTGTTGGTGGAGATGGTGCGTGTCTTGTAGCTTGGCTCATTTCAAATCTTGAACATGCGTATGGGAGCAGTGTGTGGTGTCCAATGATTTCAAAGTTGTCCCACATCTGAAGGAAATCTTTCCATCCAGTTTCCCAAGAAATCTATAATAACTTTTATAGAAATTGCCCTTTACAAACCGTTCTCCTGTCATGGAAATGCTTCTTTTTCTAAACAAGCAAGCACTGATCCTACAGGTAAGTGACTTGTACTCCGAGAAGATGTGTTCAAGAGAGCAATGATGGCTTTTTGCTATTTAACTGCAATATGTTTATGTTGGATGGACAGTATGTAGCCTGGGTAATGTCTTTAGTTTTGGAGCAGCAGAGTCCTGTTGCCTGATCTCGTTCCTCTCCTTTTGCTTCCCAGGTCAGTGTGAGCAGGCAACAGCAAAGACATGTAGAGGAGAGACACTACTGTGTTTCTCTGGGGGGATGTGTTCCTGGTTGAGGGTCTTCTTTTTTTTTTTTTTTTTTTAAGTGGAAAAGCAGTGGTGTTACCTTCCCGGAATTGCTGGGTTGTGTGATGGGTGGCTCAAGTTATGGATGAGATGTTTTCGCTGGGAGTAATTTCCCTGGGTCCTGAGGTTCTTGCTGCTTTTATGTTCTGGCAGTGGATGTGTGCCTGAAAAGCAAAGCAAGAGCTCACCATTTGGTGTGTGGGTGGCATGTGATCCTCAAGAAATGCGTCTTCCTTGAGGTGTGTGGGAGTTCAATAGAGCTGAGGGTATCGCGTGCTTTTCCCCCCTCTTGGAAGGTTTGTGTGCTAGGGTATTATGGGTTTGAGTTGTCAAATGAAAGACTCTCCTGAGCTCTGTGGACGCCTTGAGCCTGTTTGCACTGATGTCCTGGTATGCTGGTGCTGGTGCTCTGTTTGCAAGGGTGCTTCATTCTGTATCGATCAAGCAGAGGTATCCTTTGCCATGTGATTCTCATGCTGCGTTCTTTCCTTTTTGCAAATCCTCATTGATGAGCATGAAGCCACAGTGCAGGGTTAGAAGTGAGAGCAGGTTTGTGTTGCTGAAGGCTTTGCAAGGTGTAATGCCTGCACAGTGCCTCTGAGTGCCACGGCCCGTGGAGAGGTGGAGAGTGAGATCACTGGAAGAGTAATTGCCAAGGGAACTTCATCCTTGTGAATGCTGCACGTGGCTCAATTGAAGGTGGTGAGGGCAAGGAAGGAGAGGTCTTACCTAAGGGCATATCCATGCTGGATGATGAGAGTAGTGTAGTTACTTTAGAAAAGATTTGGTCAATGGAGGGAGATAAATGAAGAGGCAGAATATCCAGGCAATGATTGGAGGCTAAGAGAAAGACATATGGGAGGAAGAAAAGAAGAAGACCTTGTAAAGAAGGAAAAAAAAGTAGAAGAAAAAGGAACAAATAACTAACAAGAAGGGAAGTATAGAAGCGAGCAAGAAATGAAGGCAGACAGGTAAAAAATAACAGTTTTTCTAATGCAGAAAATGAGGTGCAATACCTGCACAGTGGCTCTGAGTGCCGCGGCCCACGGAGAGGTGGAGAGTGAGATCACTGGAAGAGTAATTGCCAAGGGGACTTCATTCTTGTGAGTGCTGCACATGGCTCAACTGAAGGTGGTGAGGGAGAGGAAGGAGAGGTCTTGACTAAGGGCACATCCATGCTCAATGATGAGAGTTGAGTAGTTACTTAGAAAAGATTTGGTCACTGGAGGGAAATAAATGAAGAGAGAAGGAGTGAAGAAGAGGCAGAATATCCAGGCAATGATCGGAGGCTAAGAGAAAGACATATGGGAGAGAAGAAAGGAAGAAGACCTTGAAAAGAAAGAAAAAAGTAGAAAAAAAAAAGGAACAAATAACTGACAACAAGGGAAGTATAGAAGTGAGCAAGAAATGAAGGCAGACAGGTAAAAAACTTTTTCTAATGCAGAAATTGAAAAACTGAGAGAAGGACAGAGGAAATAGAGTGGTAACAAAAGGAAGAGAATAGAAAAGAATAGATCAAATAAGCAAAGAGGAAGGAAGCATGAAAACAAGGAAGCAAATGAAGAGGAGTGGAAGAGAGGAAAGGTGAAAGGAGGGAAGGAAGGAAGAAAAGAGAGCATACAAGCAAAAAGCAAAGAAGCAATAGGGCAGCAGAAAGGAAAGAGGAAAGGAAGAGGCAGACATATAAATGGAGGGACGAATGGAAGGAAAAAAGGAAGAAACTAAAAGAATGAAGGAAGGAATAGAGAAACATATAAAGGACAGAGAAGAAGATAAATAGAAGGAGGCAAGGAAGGAAGGAAAAGCGAAAGAAGGTACCGAAATGAAAGACGGAGCAGAAAGATGGAAAAGTAGAGAAAGAAGGAAGACGTCCAGAAGAATGCATGCAAGCAAGAAGCAAGCAGGCAAGCAAGCAAGGCAGAGAATGGAGGAGAAGCAAAGGAGAAGAGAGACGGGAAAGGAAGCAAGCAAGCAAAGAAGCAAGGAGGAGCGTCCGTCGGCGTGGTGCGTGCAGGGCTGGGAGCCGGTCGGTGTGCGGGGAGCGCCGTCTGGAGCGCAGCGCTGCGGGGCTGTTGCCCCCTCGTTAGCGCTGCTGTCTCGGCCCGTGCTGGGCTCGATGGCGGCGCCGTCGCCGCGGTGTGTCCCGCGAGTGCCGGGGGTGTCCCGCGAGGCGGGGGCGGTGTCGCTGCCGTGCTGGCGGCGGCGGGCGCGAGTGAGGCGGCGGAGCACACGGTGTCGCTGCAGGCTCAGGAACGGCGCGGGAGCGGCGGGAGGGCGGCTCCGCCCCGGGGCGGCGGGAAGGGCGGCTGTGCGCGCGGGGGGAGCGGCGCGGGGCGGGCAGGAGAGCGGCGGCGGCGGCGGCGGCGGGAGCCGTGCGGGGCGCGGGCGGCGGCGGCGGCGGCCATGTCGGTGTGCGTGCGGGCCGTGGTGCGGGTGCTGGTGCTGCAGGCGGCCTGGGCGCTGGGCGGCGGGCAGGTGCGCTACTCGGTGCCGGAGGAAGCCAAGGGCGGCACGGTGGTGGGGCGGCTGGCGCAGGACCTGGGCCTGGAGGCGGGCGAGGCGGAGGCGCGGCGGCTGCGGCTGGTGTCGCAGGGCCGGCGGGCGAGCGTGGAGGTGAGCGGGGCGAGCGGGGCGCTGGTGGTGAGCTCGCGGCTGGACCGGGAGGAGCTGTGCGGGAAGAGCGCGCCCTGCGCCCTGCGCCTGGAGGTGCTGCTGGAGCGGCCGCTGCGCGTCTTCCACGTGGAGGTGGAGGTCACCGACATCAACGACAATGCCCCGCTCTTCCCCGCCGCCACCAAAAACCTCAGCATCGCGGAGCTGTCGCTGCCGGGGTCCCGCTTTCCGCTGGAGGGCGCGTCGGATGCGGATATCGGAGCCAACGCGCAGCTCTCCTATACCCTCAGCCCCAGCGAGCACTTCGCTCTCGATATGAAATCTTCGGATGAAAATATGAAGTCGCTGTTCCTGGTGCTGACGAAAGGTCTGGACCGCGAGTCTCTGGCCGAGCACCGTCTGGTGCTGACGGCGAGTGATGGGGGCAGACCGTCGCTGACGGGCACGGTGGAGCTGGTGGTGTCGGTGCTGGATGCGAACGACAACGCGCCCCAGTTCAACCAGTCGGTGTATAAAGTGCGTCTGCCAGAGAACTCGGCGGAGGGGACGTTGGTGGCGCACGTGGGTGCCACAGACCCGGACGAGGGAATTAATCAAGAATTTTCCTTCAGCACCGTCAGTTCAGTTCCTGCTGCCAAGAGAGATGTCTTTGGCATTGATCCGCAGACCGGGGAGATCCGTCTCCTGGGCACTCTGGACTTTGAAGAAGTGCGCGTCCACGAATTACAAATCGAAGCGAGAGACAAGGGCGTTCCGCCGTTGTCAGGGCACTGCAGCGTGATGCTGGAGGTGTCGGACGTGAACGACAACGCGCCCGAGGTGTGGGTGACGTCGCTGTCGGTGCCGGTGGCCGAGGACGCGTCGTTGGGGACGGTGGTGGCGCTGCTGAGCGTGTCGGACCGGGACTCGGGGTCGAACGGGCGGGTGCGGTGCGCGGTGTGGCCGCCGTCGCCGTTCGGGCTGGTGGCGACGTTCGCGGGCTCGTACTCGCTGGTGCTGCGGGAGGCGCTGGACCGGGAGCGGGTGTCGGAGTACGAGGTGGAGGTGCGGGCGGAGGACGGCGGGGCGCCGCCGCTGCGCGCCAGCCGCGGGCTGCGGGTGCCGGTGTCGGACGTGAACGACAACGCGCCGGCGTTCGCGCAGGCCGTGTACACGGTGCTGGCGCGGGAGAACAACGCGGCGGGCGCGGAGCTGGCGCGGCTGTGGGCGCGGGACCCGGACGAGGCGGGCAACGGGCGCGTGAGCTACTCGGTGGCGGAGGGCGGCGCGGGCGCGGGGTCGGGGTCGGGGTCGGGGTCGGGGTCGGGGTCGGGGTGGCGTCCGGCGTCGAGCTACGTGTCGGTGGACGCGGAGAGCGGGCGGCTGTGGGCGCTGCAGCCCCTGGACTACGAGGAGCTGCAGGTGCTGCAGTTCGAGGTGCGGGCGGTGGACGCGGGCGAGCCGCCGCTGTGCGGCAACGCCACGGTGCAGCTCTTCGTGGTGGACGAGAACGACAACGCGCCGGCGCTGCTCCCGCCCGCCGGCGGCGGGCCGGGGCCCTGGGCTGCGGGCGAGGCGTCGGCGTCGGCGCCGGGGTCGCTGTGGGCGTGGGCGGCGTGGGGGGGGCCGGCGGGGCAGGTGGTGGCGAAGATCCGCGCGGTGGACGCGGACTCGGGCTACAACGCGTGGCTGCGCTACGAGCTGTGGGAGCCGCGGGGCAAGGGCCCGTTCCGCGTGGGGCTGTACAGCGGCGAGGTGAGCACGGCGCGGGCGCTGGAGGAGGCGGACGGCCCGCGGCAGCGGCTGCTGATCGTGGTGCGGGACCACGGGGAGCCGTCGCGCTCGGCCACGGCCACGCTGAGCGTGTCGCTGGTGGAGGGCGCCGAGGCGGCGCTGGCGGCGGCGGGGGCGGTGTCGGCGGGGGCGGGGCTGCGGCCGGCGGCGGGCGCGGAGGGCGGCGCGGCGGCGGCGGCGGCGGCGGCGACGAACGTGTGGCTGGTGGTGGCCATCTGCGCGGTGTCGAGCCTGTTCCTGCTGGCGGTGGTGCTGTACGGGGCGTCGCGCTGGGCGCCGCGGGCGGCCGTGCTGTCGGGGCCCGGTCCGGCGACGCTGGTGTGCGCCAGCGAGGTGGGCAGCTGGTCGTACTCGCAGCGCCAGAGCCGGAGCCTGTGCGTGGCGGACGGCGCGGGCAAGAGCGACCTGATGGTTTTCAGCCCCAACTGCCCGCCGCCGCCCGGCCCCGCGCCGAAGGAGACGCCGCAGGAGCCGCCCACTCTCCTGGACACGGTCAGTCCACTCGCCCTCCCTTCGACCCTTAATCTGTTCCTCTTCGTCTTTCTTACTCGCCCTTTAAATTTTTTTCTCGCCCTCTTCATCTCCTTTTGCCTTCTCCACTCTCGCCCCCTCGGAATCAGTTGTGGCAGCCGAGCAAAGCCTTCGGGTCCGCAGCCTGTTGGTGCTCGTCAGGTGCCCGAGCTGCGAGTGCTGACTGCTCTGTGGCCTGGGTCTGTGCCCCAGCGCGGGTCCTGCCAAGGGCTGTTGTGCTCGGAGCCCCCGCTGTTGCTTTTGGGACAGGGCCCTTGAATAGTTGTCTTCCTGTGATAGTTCAGCAGGCACTATTCACTTCCTTTTGGGGCTGTGGAGGACAGAACTTGCTGATATTAGATGTGGTTTCATGCCTGAAAGTCTTTCCTCCTGTTGCCTGATTCTCCTGTGAAGGTGACTTGCTGCAAGGTGACAACTCGGACTTGAGGGTTTTCTCTGTCCAGGATGCTCTTCACTTTGGTTCTCACAGGGGAGTTACCATGAAAGGAGAAAAAAGGCAGTGCAGACTTTCCCTGTTGCCTCTAATCCTATTCTGTACAGCTAGCACTTGAAAGCTTTTTGATGAATGCATTGCGTGCAGGTTGTTGTGGAAGGGTGATGTGTCAAATCTTCTTGGTCTGTGTGGTTCCAGCAGGCGGTCTTAGTTCCTACATGTGTTGGTGTTGAGATGTCATTGCCTTGCTCAGAGATGCTTTCCAGGGAGGAGAACAGAATTATTATTAGTTTGACTTTGCTGTTTTTGAACTTGTGTTGTTGGCCAGAGAAATGGTTTGACGTACAGTGTCCTTTTTTGACGTGCTTTTCAACATGTGCATCATCATCAGCCAATGCCTCACAAAATCTTGGAAGTCTTCTTTGCAAGATAAGGTACCAAATCCTTCTATACAGTTGCTATGACAGATGGTAACAGAGGTTTCTAATGTCAGCGGAGGTTGACATCCATCCTGAGGTTGTTAACCTCAGCTGAGGTTGCTGAGGTTGCTATCGTAGATAGCAAGTCTCTCATGGAAGTCTATCTATCTCACAGAATGAAATCAATGCCCCTTGCTGTTAGAGCTGTTATGACATCACCGTTTGAAAGAGAGTTACTCTTTTAGCGTGTTGCATACTGGCCTGCTTTGATGTTCTTTCAAAGAGTCTGCCAGACACTGTGCATATCGAAAATATGCAACTTTTTTAACTCTCTTTACCACCAGAAAGTAGTATGTACAAAGGAAGATGCAACAAAAATCATATTATAGTTTTCCTTTATGAGTAATGCTGTTTGTGGAGTTTGCAATATAGAGGTAGAAGAGCACAGCCAGAGGTTGGGGAAGGAACAGAGCAACAGAGCTGTCTTTCTGCATCAGGCAAGTTGTTTTGTTTGAGACATCTTGCGAAGATCTGACTGTGCCAGTTATATGCATTCTGCAGTGACCAGCCTCTCTTGTTTCTGGAGAGTGCTAGTAAATGTGGTGTGGTACTTTCCCTGTGCCCAGCTCATGTTCATTACAGCTGGGTGCAGTTGGTGGGTTGTGTGATGGTCATGAGACAGCAATGTTGGAGTCTTCCTTCTTCTCACACAGGTCTTGTAATGGAACATGAGATAGGCGAGCATCTTTGGTGTTTGTTCTAGTTGTTCTTCTTGCATTGCATTGCTGTTTGTTTTATGGACTTAACATGTGTAAACCCCTTATGATGGCTGAGGTTGTCCTTGAGAGATTGTCTTTGGCTTTCAGGTCTCCCTCTCACTTCCCGTGTGATAGCTGTGTTGCAGGGAGCACCGCCACTCTCCCATGTTTGGGGGCTTTCTTTACTTTCTTCTTTCCTTCTTCTTTCTTCTTTTTCTTCTTTCCTTCTTTCCTTTTCTTTTTTTTTTCTCTTTCTCTCTTTCTTTCCTTTTTCTTTCTTTCTTTCTTCCCCTTCCCTTTTTCTTTCCTTCATTCCTCTTCTTCCTCCCTTCCTCTTTTTTCTTTCTCTTTCTTCTTTTCCTCTCTTCTTTCTCTCTTTTTCTGATGTTTACGAGTGTACCTAATTGCTCAGAAATGCGTTCCAGGCACGCAAGTGAAACGGTTGTGCTGTCGTCTTCACCTGGTTGTGGCCTTAAGTTCCTGGTCAGAGAAATGTTTTGACTTACAGTGTCCTGTTTTGACATACTTTCAACATGTGCATCATCATCAGCCAACACCTCATAAAATCCTGGAAGCTGACTTTGCATGAGAAGGTGCCATATCCTTCTATACTGTTGCTATTGAAAATAACAGCTCTCCGCTTGTCACCATCTGGGTTGTGGTTCTCACAGAATGAAATTAAAGCCTACTGATGTTAGTATTGTCATGACATCACTGTTCAAAAGAGAGTTGGTCATGTGGCATGTCGCACACTGGCCTGTTTTGATGTTCTTTCAGGTAATCTACAAGACACTGTGCATATGGAACCATTGGCATGGTTTTGCAGTTTTCAGAGCTGTCATTGATGGAAAAGGTCTGTGAAAGCTGGAGTGAGTCTTGGGGTGGGAAGGGAAAGTGTGTTATCTGGCGAGGTGAATGTGGCAATGGCACTGAATGGGACCCGGCTGTTTCCTGGTATGAACCATGATGTTTGGGGGAAGTCCCCCTGCTTAAGGGAAAAGGAAATCAATAGTCTGCATTGAATGCCATAACACACGATGGAGAGATGTCTACTTGTGTTGAAAACACATCCAGAATGGGGGATCAAGGGTGCCTAAAGCAAATCGTGAAGCAGAATGGTCCCAGAGTGTTCCTGGGCAAGACCCTTTCCCAGGCTTCAAGATTTCAGGTCTTCTGTAACTTCAAAATATTATGTGGTGTTGAAATGCCAGAATGTCATTTGAGATTTATGCCTTCTGAGAATAACCCCTGCATTTAGTTTTGAATCCCTCTCTCTCCTCTGGGATGTGTTGAATGAGAAGGAAAAAAACTTCAGGCGTTGCAGAGAAGTGGGACCAGGAAGTGGAGTGGGTGAGTTCCATAGTGGCAAGGATGTGTTGTCCTTGTGTGAAGGGCTGAAGTTGAGTTAGATGAGGTTGCAGAGGGCCTTGTCTTGTGAAGGTGTGGTACTTTCCTTGTGCCCAGCTAATGTTCCTTACAGCTGGGTGCAGTTGGTGGGTTGTCTGATGGTCATGAGACAGCAATGTTGGAGTTTTCCTTCTTCACACACACAGCTGGTAATGGAGCATCATATACGCGAGCACCTTTGGTATTTGTTCTAGTAATTCTTCTTGCATTGCATTGCTGTTTGTTTTATGGACTTCTTGTGTGTCACCCCCTTATGATATTTTTTTAACTGTCACATATATCTTGGCATGCATTGCAGACCTCCTCAGCTCCCACTTTTGGAACTTTATACTGAGGCTAGCTGTTCAGTATTTGAGTTTTTCTCTGTCAGAATAAAATCAATACCGACTGTGTTTAGAACTGTCATGACATGGGCTCCACAAATGCTGTTTCTTCCAGGTGTGCAGCATTTCTCCTTGAGACCACTGAAGGAGTGCAAGAGGTGAGGGGTGGATCTGGTGGTGATAGTCCTGCAGGCATTCAGATTGCACTTGAAACATTTCTAAAAAAAATTCTGTCCCTTACATTAATCCCCTTATGATGTTTCTTGTTTTTAGCTTTAAACCTAGTTGTGGATAGGCTGTCAAATCTTCTTGCCATGTATGAAGACAAAGTGTGGCATTGATCAAAAAATGGTGAATGTCTACTGAGCTGGAGATCTGATTTTCCAGGGTGCAGGATAGGATATACCAGAGGACAGTGTGGAGAAGAGGCCTTGCACAGTGTGGTCCTTGGCCAGGAACCTCTCGGGATTCCCAGAAATTCAGCTAGAGCATACAAGGCAGTGTGTTATTCATGCTGCCACACGTCTTCCTTGTTCTGCGTGTTCGGAGGCTTTGCCTGACGTTTTTTTTTGCCTGATATTGCCTGATCCCTGGGGATCCCCTTCCTGCATGTAGAGGAAGCTCAAGTAAATTGAGAGAAACTGCAGCATGGTTTACGTAGGATTTGAGACCTGTGGAGGCATTCCAAGCAAGTGAATGGGGACAGCAGGGCCATGCCGTGAAGAATGATGAACTTCTGCAGGGCCCTGTGAAGTCAAGTTCTGAATGTCCTCACTCCCTGTTGTTCTTGTGGTGTTCCTGCTTGTGAAGACATCTGCCATAGGTGCCTTTAATCATGTCTGTCTGAAGCTGGAGTGTTGTTGCTCGGGCAGGAGCTTTTCCCACTATTGATGATTCTGCCTGAGTTGTCAAAAACCTCACCGCAATCTTCCCTCTGATTGTATGCTTGAGAGGGACAGGAAGAAGTGCTGTTTGTATTCACGATGTAGGCAAAGCTTGTGTTTCAGTGAAGTGGATTGAGATCCTCTTGTCTTCTCTCTCTGTAATGAAAATGTTCCACTCTGCTGTTTTTTTCTCTCACATTGGAAATCTGTTGGTAAACAGTGGATGAGATGTAGTCTGTTGAATTGTGGCTGCTGCCAGAGAGCAGACACTTGAGCAGTTGGCTGTGTGTGGGTGCTGTTTTTTGCACTGTTCAGAGCGGAAGTTGTCCTTGAGAGAATGTCATTGGCTTTCAGGTCTGCCTCTTGCTTCCCATGTGATAGCTGTGTGGCAGGGCACACTCTCTCCCATGATTGAGGAGCTTTTGCAAAGCTTGATGATTTTTGTTCTGTCCAGTTTCCTAGAAATCACTGGTAACTTTAAATGAGAATGTCCCTTTTAAACCACTTCTCCTGACATGAACAATCTACACGTGATGTGCAGGTAAACCATTTATACCCAAAGACTATGTGTTTGAGAGACAGGTGTTATGTTTATTTGCTGTTTAGTTGTGATCCCTTTATGTTGGATGGCCTGAACATTGCCTGGGGAATGCCTATAGGTTTGGAGCCTTCTGGTGAGTGTGTGGGTACCAATGGGCAGAGCAGTTCCTCCCACTGGCTACAGTCCCTTACCCTGGTGTCTGCCTGTAATCAAAAATGCAGGAAATTTCTAAGGAGATGTGATGGGGTGGGTGTAATCTTTGTACGCCTCCCCCCAGACGGTACACTTGCATAGTTTGGCCTTGGTGGAGATGGTGCATGTCTTGCAGCTTGGCTCATTTCAAATCTTGAACATGTGTATGGGAGCAGTGTGTGGTGTCCAATGATTTCAAAGCTGTCCCACATCTGAAGGAATCTTTCCATCCAATTTCCCAAGAAATCTGTAATAACTTTTATAGAAATTGCCCTTTACAAGCCGTTCTCCTGTCATGGAAATGCTTCTTTTTCTAAACAAGCAAGCACTGATCCTACAGGTAAGTGACTTGTACTCCGAGAAGATGTGTTCAAGAGAGCAATGATGGCTTTTTGCTATTTAACTGCAATATGTTTATGTTGGATGGACAGTATGTAGCCTGGGTAATGTCTTTAGTTTTGGAGCAGCAGAGTCCTGTTGCCTGATCTCGTTCCTCTCCTTTTGCTTCCCAGGTCAGTGTGAGCAGGCAACAGCAAAGACATGTAGAGGAGAGACACTACTGTGTTTCTCTGGGGGGATGTGCATGTAGAGGAGAGACACTACTGTGTTTCTCTGGGGGGATGTGTTCCTGGTTGAGGGTCTTCTTTTTTTTTTTTTTTTTTTTTTAAGTGGAAAAGCAGTGGTGTTACCTTCCCGGAATTGCTGGGTTGTGTGATGGGTGGCTCAAGTTATGGATGAGATGTTTTCGCTGGGAGTAATTTCCCTGGGTCCTGAGGTTCTTGCTGCTTTTATGTTCTGGCAGTGGATGTGTGCCTGAAAAGCAAAGCAAGAGCTCACCCTTTGGTGTGTGGGTGGCATGTGATCCTCAAGAAATGCGTCTTCCTTGAGGTGTGTGGGAGTTCAATAGAGCTGAGGGTATCGCGTGCTTTTCCCCCCTCTTGGAAGATTTTTGTGCTAGGGTATTATGGGTTTGAGTTGTCAAATGAAAGACTCTCCTGAGCTCTGTGGACGCCTTGAGCCTGTTTGCACTGATGTCCTGGTATGCTGGTGCTGGTGCTCTGTTTGCAAGGGTGCTTCATTCTGTATCGATCAAGCAGAGGTATCCTTTGCCATGTGATTCTCATGCTGCGTTCTTTCCTTTTTGCAAATCCTCATTGATGAGCATGAAATCCACAGTGCAGGGTTAGAAGTGAGAGCAGGTTTGTGTTGCTGAGCTAAACGAGAGCTCACCGTTTGGCATGTCGTTGGCAAGTGAGCTGACCAAAGTGTCTTTCTTGGAGTGTGCGGTTGTGTGGGGGATCTGCGTTTGCCTCATGCTTTTCCCCATCTTGGAGGATTTGCATGCTGGGTTATGATGGATCTGAGCTGCTGAATGAAAGACTCACCTGAGCAGTGTGGAGTCCTTGGAACCTGCTTGCAGTGGGCATCCTGGTATCCTGGTCTGCAGTGGCCTATTGAGAGGAGTAGAGCGAGTTCTCTGGAAGAGTAATTCCTGAGGGGATGTCATCCTCGTGAGTGCTGAGGGACACTGTACAGAGCTGAATGGAAGGCTGTGAGGAAGATGAAGAGAGCTTATGTCATGTCTGTGCTTGATGGTGAGGGTGGTACAGGCATTTGGATAGCGTTTTGATAAAGCAGGAAAAAAAAGTGAAGGAAGAAGAAAAAACGGCAAGGAGGGAAAGGGAAAGGTTATGAAGGATAATGCAGTGAAGGGAAATGTGAAGATTAAAGAGGAGAGGAAGAGAAGCAGTTGGAGGGAAGGAGTGAAGGAAAGAAGAAAACCAGGAAGAAATTGTAAGAATAAAAGAAGAAATTGAAAGACTGAAAGGAAGTAAAAGAAAAAAAGAAGTAACATAAGAATAAAAAAGGAAGAAGAAATTGAATGAAAAAATTAAAAGAATAATGAAGGAAAATAGAGAAAGAATTAAGGTATATGAAGAAGGAAATTAGTTTCAGAAAGAAGGAAAGAAATGAAAGAAGGAACAAGGTGAGAGAAGGAAGGAAGTGAGAGAAGGAAAGAAGTGAAAGGAGGAAAGAAGTGAAAGAAGGAAAAGGGAGAAAGAAGGAAAGAAGTATGCATGCAGAAGAAAGCATGCAAGCAAGAAGCAAGCAGGAAAGCAAGCAAGACTGAGAACGGAGTAGAAGTAAATGAAGGAGAGAGACGGGAAAAGCATGCAAGCAAGCAAGGAGGAGCGTCCGTCGGCGTGGTGCGTGCAGGGCTGGGAGCCGGTCGGTGTGCGGGGAGCGCCGTCTGGAGCGCAGCGCTGCGGGGCTGTTGCCCCCTCGTTAGCGCTGCTGTCTCGGCCCGTGCTGGGCTCGGTGTCGGCGCCGTCGCCGCGGTGTGTCCCGCGAGTGCCGGGGGTGTCCCGCGAGGCGGGGGCGGTGTCGCTGCCGTGCTGGCGGCGGCGGGCGCGAGTGAGGCGGCGGAGCACACGGTGTCGCTGCAGGCTCAGGAACGGCGCGGGAGCGGCGGGAGGGCGGCTCCGCCCCGGGGCGGCGGGAAGGGCGGCTGTGCGCGCGGGGGGAGCGGCGCGGGGCGGGCAGGAGAGCGGCGGCGGCGGCGGCGGCGGGAGCCGTGCGGGGCGCGGGCGGCGGCGGCCATGTCGGTGTGCGTGCGGGCCGTGGTGCGGGTGCTGGTGCTGCAGGCGGCCTGGGCGCTGGGCGGCGGGCAGGTGCGCTACTCGGTGCCGGAGGAAGCCAAGGGCGGCACGGTGGTGGGGCGGCTGGCGCAGGACCTGGGCCTGGAGGCGGGCGAGGCGGAGGCGCGGCGGCTGCGGCTGGTGTCGCAGGGCCGGCGGGCGAGCGTGGAGGTGAGCGGGGCGAGCGGGGCGCTGGTGGTGAGCTCGCGGCTGGACCGGGAGGAGCTGTGCGGGAAGAGCGCGCCCTGCGCCCTGCGCCTGGAGGTGCTGCTGGAGCGGCCGCTGCGCGTCTTCCACGTGGAGGTGGAGGTCACCGACATCAACGACAATGCCCCGCTCTTCCCCGCCGCCACCAAAAACCTCAGCATCCCGGAATTAAATACGATGCCGGGGTTCCCGCTTCCCGCTGGAGGGCGCGTCGGATGCGGATATCGGAGCCAACGCGCAGCTCTCCTATACCCTCAGCCCCAGCGAGCACTTCGCCCTGGACGTGAAATCTTCGGATGATGGTAGGAAGTCGCTGTTCCTGGTGCTGACGAAAGGTCTGGACCGCGAGTCGCTGGCCGAGCACCGTCTGTTGCTGACGGCGAGTGACGGGGGCAGGCCGTCGCTGACGGGCACGGTGGAGCTGGTGGTGTCGGTGCTGGATGCGAACGACAACGCGCCCCAGTTCAACCAGTCGGTGTATAAAGTGCGTCTGCTGGAGAACGCGGCCGAGGGGACGTTGGTGGCGCAGGTGAGCGCCACCGACCCGGACGAGGGAATTAATCACGAATTTTCCTTTAGCATCGTCAGTTCAGTTCCTGCTGCCAAGAGAGATGTCTTTGGCATTGATCCGCAGACCGGGGAAATCCGTCTCCAGGGCACTCTGGACTTTGAAGAAGTGCGCTTTTTTCGAATTACAAATCGCAGCGAGAGACAAGGGCGTTCCGCCATTGTCAGGACACTGCAGCGTGGAGCTGGAGGTGTTGGACGTGAACGACAACGCGCCCGAGGTGTGGGTGACGTCGCTGTCGGTGCCGGTGGCCGAGGACGCGTCGTTGGGGACGGTGGTGGCGCTGCTGAGCGTGTCGGACCGGGACTCGGGGGTCGAACGGGCGGGTGCGGTGCGCGGTGTGGCCGCCGTCGCCGTTCGGGCTGGTGGCGACGTTCGCGGGCTCGTACTCGCTGGTGCTGCGGGAGGCGCTGGACCGGGAGCGGGTGTCGGAGTACGAGGTGGAGGTGCGGGCGGAGGACGGCGGGGCGCCGCCGCTGCGCGCCAGCCGCGGGCTGCGGGTGCCGGTGTCGGACGTGAACGACAACGCGCCGGCGTTCGCGCAGGCCGTGTACACGGTGCTGGCGCGGGAGAACAACGCGGCGGGCGCGGAGCTGGCGCGGCTGTGGGCGCGGGACCCGGACGAGGCGGGCAACGGGCGCGTGAGCTACTCGGTGGCGGAGGGCGGCGCGGGCGCGGGGTCGGGGTCGGGGTGGCGTCCGGCGTCGAGCTACGTGTCGGTGGACGCGGAGAGCGGGCGGCTGTGGGCGCTGCAGCCCCTGGACTACGAGGAGCTGCAGGTGCTGCAGTTCGAGGTGCGGGCGGTGGACGCGGGCGAGCCGCCGCTGTGCGGCAACGCCACGGTGCAGCTCTTCGTGGTGGACGAGAACGACAACGCGCCGGCGCTGCTCCCGCCCGCCGGCGGCGGGCCGGGGCCCTGGGCTGCGGGCGAGGCGTCGGCGTCGGCGTCGGCTTCGGCGCCGGGGTCGCTGTGGGCGTGGGCGGCGTGGGGGGCGCCGGCGGGGCAGGTGGTGGCGAAGATCCGCGCGGTGGACGCGGACTCGGGCTACAACGCGTGGCTGCGCTACGAGCTGTGGGAGCCGCGGGGCAAGGGCCCGTTCCGCGTGGGGCTGTACAGCGGCGAGGTGAGCACGGCGCGGGCGCTGGAGGAGGCGGACGGCCCGCGGCAGCGGCTGCTGATCGTGGTGCGGGACCACGGGGAGCCGTCGCGCTCGGCCACGGCCACGCTGAGCGTGTCGCTGGTGGAGGGCGCCGAGGCGGCGCTGGCGGCGGCGGGGGCGGTGTCGGCGGGGGCGGGGCTGCGGCCGGCGGCGGGCGCGGGAGGGCGGCGCGGCGGCGGCGGCGGCGACGAACGTGTGGCTGGTGGTGGCCATCTGCGCGGTGTCGAGCCTGTTCCTGCTGGCGGTGGTGCTGTACGGGGCGTCGCGCTGGGCGCCGCGGGCGGCCGTGCTGTCGGGGCCCGGTCCGGCGACGCTGGTGTGTGCCAGCGAGGTGGGCAGCTGGTCGTACTCGCAGCGCCAGAGCCGGAGCCTGTGCGTGGCGGACGGCGCGGGCAAGAGCGACCTGATGGTTTTCAGCCCCAACTGCCCGCCGCCGCCCGGTCCCGCGCCGAAGGAGACGCCGCAGGAGCCGCCCGCTCTCCTGGACACGGTCAGTGCCACTCGCCCTCCCTTCGACCCTTAATCTGTTCCTCTTCGTCTTTCTTACTCGCCCTTTAAATTTTTTTCTCGCCCTCTTCATCTCCTTTTGCCTTCTCCACTCTCGCCCCCTCGGAATCAGTTGTGGCAGCCGAGCAAAGCCTTCGGGTCCGCAGCCTGTTGGTGCTCGTCAGGTGCCCGAGCTGCGAGTGCTGACTGCTCTGTGGCCTGGGTCTGTGCCCCAGCGCGGGTCCTGCCAAGGGCTGTTGTGCTCGGAGCCCCGCTGTTGCTTTTGGGACAGGGCCCTTGAATAGTTGTCTTCCTGTGATAGTTCAGCAGGCACTATTCACTTCCTTTTGGGGCTGTGGAGGACAGAACTTGCTGATATTAGATGTGGTTTCATGCCTGAAAGTCTTTCCTCCTGTTGCCTGATTCTCCTGTGAAGGTGACTTGCTGCAAGGTGACAACTCGGACTTGAGGGTTTTCTCTGTCCAGGATGTAAACTTCTTCACTTTGGTTCTCACAGGGGAGTTACCATGAAAGGAGAAAAGGCAGTGCAGACTTTCCCTGTTGCCTCTAATCCTATTCTGTACAGCTAGCACTTGAAAGCTTTTTGATGAATGCATTGCGTGCAGGTTGTTGTGGAAGGGTGATGTGTCAAATCTTCTTGGTCTGTGTGGTTCCAGCAGGCGGTCTTAGTTCCTACATGTGTTGGTGTTGAGATGTCATTGCCTTGCTCAGAGATGCTTTCCAGGGAGGAGAACAGAATTATTATTAGTTTGACTTTGCCTGTTTTTGAACTTGTGTTGTTGGCCAGAGAAATGGTTTGACGTACAGTGTCCTTTTTTGACGTGCTTTCAACATGTGCATCATCATCAGCCAATGCCTCACAAAATCTTGGAAGTCTTCTTTGCAAGATAAGGTACCAAATCCTTCTATACAGTTGCTATGACAGATGGTAACAGAGGTTTCTAATGTCAGCGGAGGTTGACATCCATCCTGAGGTTGTTAACCTCAGCTGAGGTTGCTGAGGTTGCTATCGTAGATAGCAAGTCTCTCATGGAAGTCTATCTATCTCACAGAATGAAATCAATGCCCCTTGCTGTTAGAGCTGTTATGACATCACCGTTTGAAAGAGAGTTACTCTTTTAGCGTGTTGCATACTGGCCTGCTTTGATGTTCTTTCAAAGAGTCTGCCAGACACTGTGCATATCGAAAATATGCAACTTTTTTAACTCTCTTTACCACCAGAAAGTAGTATGTACAAAGGAAGATGCAACAAAAATCATATTATAGTTTTCCTTTATGAGTAATGCTGTTTGTGGAGTTTGCAATATAGAGGTAGAAGAGCACAGCCAGAGGTTGGGGAAGGAACAGAGCAACAGAGCTGTCTTTCTGCATCAGGCAAGTTGTTTTGTTTGAGACATCTTGCGAAGATCTGACTGTGCCAGTTATATGCATTCTGCAGTGACCAGCCTCTCTTGTTTCTGGAGAGTGCTAGTAAATGTGGTGTGGTACTTTCCCTGTGCCCAGCTCATGTTCATTACAGCTGGGTGCAGTTGGTGGGTTGTGTGATGGTCATGAGACAGCAATGTTGGAGTCTTCCTTCTTCTCACACAGGTCTTGTAATGGAACATGAGATAGGCGAGCATCTTTGGTGTTTGTTCTAGTTGTTCTTCTTGCATTGCATTGCTGTTTGTTTTATGGACTTAACATGTGTAAACCCCTTATGATGGCTGAGGTTGTCCTTGAGAGATTGTCTTTGGCTTTCAGGTCTCCCTCTCACTTCCCGTTGTGATAGCTGTGTTGCAGGGAGCACCGCCACTCTCCCATGTTTGGGGAGATTTTGCAAAGCTTGTTCTGTCCAGCTTCCTTAGAAAACACTGATAACTTTAAATGAGAATGCCCCTTTTTAAACCAATTCTCCTGCTAAAAATCCAGTTGTTTTCCTGAGCCATCAATGACTGACACTGCAGGTAAGGCTTTCACATGCAAAAAATGTGTGTTTGAAAGACAAATGTATGTTTGCTTGCTGTTTAGTTGTGTTCCTGTTATGTTGGATGGACTGAACATTGCCTGGATAATGCCTGCAGGTTCGGAGCCTTTTTTGTGAGCATTTTGGTACCAATGGGAAGCGCAGTTTTTGAAGGAGTGCTAGAGGTGAGGGGTGGGTCCAGTGGTGGTAGTCCAGCAGTCAGTGTTCTTTGGCATTCTGTTAGCACTTGAAACCTTCATAATGAAGTTTCTTTCTTTCTTTTTCTTTCTTTTCTTTCTTTCCTTCTTTCCTTCTTTCCTTCTTTCCTTCTTTCCTTCTTTCCTTCTTTCTCTCTCTCTCTTTCTTTCTTTTTCATTCTTTCTTTCTTCCTGCCTGCCTCTCTTCCTTCATTCCTCTCTTCCTCCCTTCCTCTCTTTCTCTCTTTCTCTCTCTTCAGTCTGATGTTTACGAGTGTACCTAATTGCTCAGAAATGCGTTCCAGGCACGCAAGTGAAACGGTTGTGCTGTCGTCTTCACCTGGTTGTGGCCTTAAGTTCCTGGTCAGAGAAATGTTTTGACTTACAGTGTCCTGTTTTGACATACTTTCAACATGTGCATCATCATCAGCCAACACCTCATAAAATCCTGGAAGCTGACTTTGCATGAGAAGGTGCCATATCCTTCTATACTGTTGCTATTGAAAATAACAGCTCTCCGCTTGTCACCATCTGGGTTGTGGTCTCACAGAATGAAATTAAAGCCTACTGATGTTAGTATTGTCATGACATCACTGTTCAAAAGAGAGTTGGTCATGTGGCATGTCGCACACTGGCCTGTTTTGATGTTCTTTCAGGTAATCTACAAGACACTGTGCATATGGAACCATTGGCATGGTTTTGCAGTTTTCAGAGCTGTCATTGATGGAAAAGGTCTGTGAAAGCTGGAGTGAGTCTTGGGGTGGGAAGGGAAAGTGTGTCATCTGGCGGAGGTGAATGTGGCAATGGCACTGAATGGGACCCGGCTGTTTCCTGGTATGAACCATGATGTTTGGGGAAGTCCCCCTGCTTAAGGGAAAAGGAAATCAATAGTCTGCATTGAATGCCATAACACACGATGGAGAGATGTCTACTTGTGTTGAAAACACACATCCCAGAATGGGGATCAAGGGTGCCTAAAGCAAATCGTGAGGCAGAATGGTCCCAGAGTGTTCCTGGGCAAGACCCTCTCCCAGGCTTCAAGATTTCAGGTCTTCTGTAACTTCAAAATATTATGTGGTGTTGAAATGCCCAGAATGTCATTTGAGATTTATGCCTTCTGAGAATAACCCCTGCATTAGTTTTGAATCCCTCTCTCTCCTCTGGGATGTGTTGAATGAGAAGGAAAAACTTCAGGCGTTGCAGAGAAGTGGACCAGGAAGTGGAGTGGGTGAGTTCCATAGTGGCAAGGATGTGTTGTCCTTGTGTGAAGGGCTGAAGTTGAGTTAGATGAGGTTGCAGAGGGCCTTGTCTTGTGAAGGTGTGGTACTTTCCTTGTGCCCAGCTAATGTTCCTTACAGCTGGGTGCAGTTGGTGGGTTGTCTGATGGTCATGAGACAGCAATGTTGGAGTTTTCCTTCTCACACACACAGCTGGTAATGGAGCATCATATACGCGAGCACCTTTGGTATTTGTTCTAGTAATTCTTCTTGCATTGCATTGCTGTTTGTTTTATGGACTTCTTGTGTGTCACCCCCTTATGATATTTTTTTAACTGTCACATATATCTTGGCATGCATTGCAGACCTCCTCAGCTCCCACTTTTGGAACTTTATACTGAGGCTAGCTGTTCAGTATTTGAGTTTTTCTCTGTCAGAATAAAATCAATACCGACTGTGTTTAGAACTGTCATGACATGGGCTCCACAAATGCTGTTTCTTCCAGGTGTGCAGCATTTCTCCTTGAGACCACTGAAGGAGTGCAAGAGGTGAGGGGTGGATCTGGTGGTGATAGTCCTGCAGGCATTCAGATTGCACTTGAAACATTTCTAAAAAAATTCTGTCCCTTACATTAATCCCCTTATGATGTTTCTTGTTTTTAGCTTTAAACCTAGTTGTGGATAGGCTGTCAAATCTTCTTGCCATGTATGAAGACAAAGTGTGGCATTGATCAAAAAATGGTGAATGTCTACTGAGCTGGAGATCTGATTTTCCAGGGTGCAGGATAGGATATACCAGAGGACAGTGTGGAGAAGAGGCCTTGCACAGTGTGGTCCTTGGCCAGGAACCTCTCGGGATTCCCAGAAATTCAGCTAGAGCATACAAGGCAGTGTGTTATTCATGCTGCCACACGTCTTCCTTGTTCTGCGTGTTCGGAGGCTTTGCCTGACGTTTTTTTTTGCCTGATATTGCCTGATCCCTGGGGATCCCCTTCCTGCATGTAGAGGAAGCTCAAGTAAATTGAGAGAAACTGCAGCATGGTTTACGTAGGATGAGACCTGTGGAGGCATTCCAGCAAGTGACTGGGGACAGCAGGGCCATGCGTGAAGAATGATGAACTTCTGCAGGGCCCTGTGAAGTCAAGTTCTGAATGTCCTCACTCCCTGTTGTTCTTGTGGTGTTCCTGCTTGTGAAGACATCTGCCATAGGTGCCTTTAATCATGTCTGTCTGAAGCTGGAGTGTTGTTGCTCGGGCAGGAGCTTTTCCCACTATTGATGATTCTGCCTGAGTTGTCAAAACCTCACCGCAATCTTCCCTCTGATTGTATGCTTGAGAGGGACAGGAAGAAGTGCTGTTTGTATTCACGATGTAGGCAAAGCTTGTGTTTCAGTGAAGTGGATTGAGATCCTCTTGTCTTCTCTCCTGTAATGAAAATGTTCCACTCTGCTGTTTTTCTTCTCTCACATTGGAAATCTGTTGGTAACAGTGGATGAGATGTAGTCTGTTGAATTGTGGCTGCTGCCAGAGAGCAGACACTTGAGCAGTTGGCTGTGTGTGGGTGCTGTTTTTTGCACTGTTCAGAGCGGAAGTTGTCCTTGAGAGAATGTCATTGGCTTTCAGGTCTGCCTCTTGCTTCCCATGTGATAGCTGTGTGGCAGGGCACACTCTCTCCCATGATTGAGGAGCTTTTGCAAAGCTTGATGATTTTTGTTCTGTCCAGTTTCCCTAGAAATCACTGGTAACTTTAAATGAGAATGTCCCTTTTAAACCACTTCTCCTGACATGAACAATCTACACGTGATGCTGCAGGTAAACCATTTATACCCAAAGACTATGTGTTTGAGAGACAGGTGTATGTTTATTTGCTGTTTAGTTGTGATCCCTTTATGTTGGATGGCCTGAACATTGCCTGGGGAATGCCTATAGGTTTGGAGCCTTCTGGTGAGTGTGTGGGTACCAATGGGCAGAGCAGTTCCTCCCACTGGCTACAGTCCCTTACCCTGGTGTCTGCCTGTAATCAAAAATGCAGGAAATTTCTAAGGAGATGTGATGGGGTGGGTGTAATCTTTGTACGCCTCCCCCCAGACGGTACACTTGCATAGTTGGCCTTGGTGGAGATGGTGCGTGTCTTGCAGCTTGGCTCATTTCAAATCTTGAACATGTGTATGGGAGCAGTGTGTGGTGTCCAATGATTTCAAAGCTGTCCCACATCTGAAGGAAATCTTTCCATCCAGTTTCCCAAGAAATCTGTAATAACTTTTATAGAAATTGCCCTTTACAAGCCGTTCTCCTGTCATGGAAATGCTTCTTTTTCTAAACAAGCAAGCACTGATCCTACAGGTAAGTGACTTGTACTCCGAGAAGATGTGTTCAAGAGAGCAATGATGGCTTTTTGCTATTTAACTGCAATATGTTTATGTTGGATGGACAGTATGTAGCCTGGGTAATGTCTTTAGTTTTGGAGCAGCAGAGTCCTGTTGCCTGATCTCGTTCCTCTCCTTTTGCTTCCCAGGTCAGTGTGAGCAGGCAACAGCAAAGACATGTAGAGGAGAGACACTACTGTGTTTCTCTGGGGGGATGTGCATGTAGAGGAGAGACACTACTGTGTTTCTCTGGGGGGATGTGTTCCTGGTTGAGGGTCTTCTTTTTTTTTTTTTTTTTTTTAAGTGGAAAAGCAGTGGTGTTACCTTCCCGGAATTGCTGGGTTGTGTGATGGGTGGCTCAAGTTATGGATGAGATGTTTTCGCTGGGAGTAATTTCCCTGGGTCCTGAGGTTCTTGCTGCTTTTATGTTCTGGCAGTGGATGTGTGCCTGAAAAGCAAAGCAAGAGCTCACCCTTTGGTGTGTGGGTGGCATGTGATCCTCAAGAAATGCGTCTTCCTTGAGGTGTGTGGGAGTTCAATAGAGCTGAGGGTATCGCGTGCTTTTCCCCCCTCTTGGAAGATTTTTGTGCTAGGGTATTATGGGTTTGAGTTGTCAAATGAAAGACTCTCCTGAGCTCTGTGGACGCCTTGAGCCTGTTTGCACTGATGTCCTGGTATGCTGGTGCTGGTGCTCTGTTTGCAAGGGTGCTTCATTCTGTATCGATCAAGCAGAGGTATCCTTTGCCATGTGATTCTCATGCTGCGTTCTTTCCTTTTTGCAAATCCTCATTGATGAGCATGAAGCCACAGTGCAGGGTTAGAAGTGAGAGCAGGTTTGTGTTGCTGAAGGCTTTGCAAGGTGTAATGCCTGCACAGTGCCTCTGAGTGCCACGGTCCATGGAGAGGTGGAGAGTGAGATCACTGGAAGAGTAATTGCCAAGGGAACTTCATCCTTGTGAGTGCTGCACGTGGCTCAATTGAAGGTGGTGAGGGCAAGGAAGGAGAGGTCTTACCTAAGGGCATATCCATGCTGGATGATGAGAGTAGTGTAGTTACTTTAGAAAAGATTTGGTCAATGGAGGGAAATAAATGAAGAGGCAGAATATCCAGGCAATGATCGGAGGCTAAGAGAAAGACATATGGGAGAGAAGAAAGGAAGAAGACCTTGAAAAGAAAGAAAAAAGTAGAAAAAAAAGGAACAAATAACTGACAACAAGGGAAGTATAGAAGTGAGCAAGAAATGAAGGCAGACAGGTAAAAAACTTTTTCTAATGCAGAAATTGAAAAAGTGAGAGAAGAAGGACAGAGGAAATAGAGTGGTAACAAAAGGAAGAGAATAGAAAAGAATAGATCAAATAAGCAAAGAGGAAGGAAGCATGAAAACAAGGAAGCAAATGAAGAGGAGTGGAAGAGAGGAAAGGTGAAAGGAGGGAAGGAAGGAAGAAAAGAGAGCATACAAGCAAAAAGCAAAGAAGCAATAGGGCAGCAGAAAGGAAAGAGGAAAGGAAGAGGCAGACATATAAATGGAGGGACGAATGGAAGGAAAAAAGGAAGAACCTAAAAGAATGAAGGAAGCAGTAGAAAAACATATAAAGGACAGAGGAGAAGATGAATAGAAGGAGTCAAGGAAAGAAGGAAAAACGAAAGAAGGTACCGAAATGAAAGATGGAGCAGAAAGATGGAAAGAAGAGAAAGAAGGAAGACGTCCGGAAGAATGCATGCAAGCAAGAAGCAAGCAGGCAAGCAAGCAAGACAGTGAATGGAGGAGAGGCAAAGGAGAAGAGAGACGGGAAAGGAAGCAAGCAAGCAAAGAAGCAAGGAGGAGCGTCCGTCGGCGTGGTGCGTGCAGGGCTGGGAGCCGGTCGGTGTGCGGGGAGCGCCGTCTGGAGCGCAGCGCTGCGGGGCTGTTGCCCCCCTCGTTAGCGCTGCTGTCTCGGCCCGTGCTGGGCTCGGTGTCGGCGCCGTCGCCGCGGTGTGTCCCGCGAGTGCCGGGGGTGTCCCGCGAGGCGGGGGCGGTGTCGCTGCCGTGCTGGCGGCGGCGGGCGCGAGTGAGGCGGCGGAGCACACGGTGTCGCTGCAGGCTCAGGAACGGCGCGGGAGCGGCGGGAGGGCGGCTCCGCCCCGGGGCGGCGGGAAGGGCGGCTGTGCGCGCGGGGGGAGCGGCGCGGGGCGGGCAGGAGAGCGGCGGCGGCGGCGGCGGCGGGAGCCGTGCGGGGCGCGGGCGGCGGCGGCCATGTCGGTGTGCGTGCGGGCCGTGGTGCGGGTGCTGGTGCTGCAGGCGGCCTGGGCGCTGGGCGGCGGGCAGGTGCGCTACTCGGTGCCGGAGGAAGCCAAGGGCGGCACGGTGGTGGGGCGGCTGGCGCAGGACCTGGGCCTGGAGGCGGGCGAGGCGGAGGCGCGGCGGCTGCGGCTGGTGTCGCAGGGCCGGCGGGCGAGCGTGGAGGTGAGCGGGGCGAGCGGGGCGCTGGTGGTGAGCTCGCGGCTGGACCGGGAGGAGCTGTGCGGGAAGAGCGCGCCCTGCGCCCTGCGCCTGGAGGTGCTGCTGGAGCGGCCGCTGCGCGTCTTCCACGTGGAGGTGGAGGTCACCGACATCAACGACAATGCCCCGCTCTTCCCCGCCGCCACCAAAAACCTCAGCATCGCGGAATCGTCGCTGCCGGGATCCCGCTTTCCGCTGGAGGGCGCGTCGGATGCGGATATCGGAGCCAACGCGCAGCTCTCCTATACGCTCAGCCCCAGCGAGCACTTCGCTCTGGATTTGCAGAGGAGTGGTGAATATCGAGAGTCGTTATTCCTGGTGCTGACGAAAGGTCTGGACCGCGAGTCGCTGGCCGAGCACCGTCTGTTGCTGACGGCGAGTGACGGGGGCAGGCCGTCGCTAACGGGCACGGTGGAGCTGGTGGTGTCGGTGCTGGATGCGAACGACAACGCGCCCCAGTTCAACCAGTCGGTGTATAAAGTGCAGGTACTGGAGAGCGCAGCTGAGGGGACGTTGGTGGCGCGGGTGAGCGCCACAGACCCGGACGAGGGAATCAACAGTGAAATAACGTTCAGTAGAAGCAATACCTTTCCATCCGGAGGATTAAACCTGTTCGAATTAAACCTGCAGTCGGGGGAGATCCGTCTCCGCGGACCTTTGGACTTTGAAGAAGTCCGCTTTTACGAATTACAAATCGAAGCGAAAGATAAGGGTACGCCCCCGTTGTCGGGGCACTGCAAGGTGGTGGTGGAGGTGTTGGACGTGAACGACAACGCGCCCGAGGTGTGGGTGACGTCGCTGTCGGTGCCGGTGGCCGAGGACGCGTCGTTGGGGACGGTGGTGGCGCTGCTGAGCGTGTCGGACCGGGACTCGGGGTCGAACGGGCGGGTGCGGTGCGCGGTGTGGCCGCCGTCGCCGTTCGGGCTGGTGGCGACGTTCGCGGGCTCGTACTCGCTGGTGCTGCGGGAGGCGCTGGACCGGGAGCGGGTGTCGGAGTACGAGGTGGAGGTGCGGGCGGAGGACGGCGGGGCGCCGCCGCTGCGCGCCAGCCGCGGGCTGCGGGTGCCGGTGTCGGACGTGAACGACAACGCGCCGGCGTTCGCGCAGGCCGTGTACACGGTGCTGGCGCGGGAGAACAACGCGGCGGGCGCGGAGCTGGCGCGGCTGTGGGCGCGGGACCCGGACGAGGCGGGCAACGGGCGCGTGAGCTACTCGGTGGCGGAGGGCGGCGCGGGCGCGGGGTCGGGGTCGGGGTGGCGTCCGGCGTCGAGCTACGTGTCGGTGGACGCGGAGAGCGGGCGGCTGTGGGCGCTGCAGCCCCTGGACTACGAGGAGCTGCAGGTGCTGCAGTTCGAGGTGCGGGCGGTGGACGCGGGCGAGCCGCCGCTGTGCGGCAACGCCACGGTGCAGCTCTTCGTGGTGGACGAGAACGACAACGCGCCGGCGCTGCTCCCGCCCGCCGGCGGCGGGCCGGGGCCCTGGGCTGCGAGCGAGGCGTCGGCGTCGGCGTCGGCTTCGGCGCCGGGGTCGCTGTGGGCGTGGGCGGCGTGGGGGGCGCCGGCGGGGCAGGTGGTGGCGAAGATCCGCGCGGTGGACGCGGACTCGGGCTACAACGCGTGGCTGCGCTACGAGCTGTGGGAGCCGCGGGGCAAGGGCCCGTTCCGCGTGGGGCTGTACAGCGGCGAGGTGAGCACGGCGCGGGCGCTGGAGGAGGCGGACGGCCCGCGGCAGCGGCTGCTGATCGTGGTGCGGGACCACGGGGAGCCGTCGCGCTCGGCCACGGCCACGCTGAGCGTGTCGCTGGTGGAGGGCGCCGAGGCGGCGCTGGCGGCGGCGGGGGCGGTGTCGGCGGGGGCGGGGCTGCGGCCGGCGGCGGGCGCGGAGGACGGCGCGGCGGCGGCGGCGGCGACGAACGTGTGGCTGGTGGTGGCCATCTGCGCGGTGTCGAGCCTGTTCCTGCTGGCGGTGGTGCTGTACGGGGCGTCGCGCTGGGCGCCGCGGGCGGCCGTGCTGTCGGGGCCCGGTCCGGCGACGCTGGTGTGCGCCAGCGAGGTGGGCAGCTGGTCGTACTCGCAGCGCCAGAGCCGGAGCCTGTGCGTGGCGGACGGCGCGGGCAAGAGCGACCTGATGGTTTTCAGCCCCAACTGCCCGCCGCCGCCCGGCCCCGCGGCAGAAAACGGTTCTGCCGAGAAGGGACCTTCGCTCTCCCCATACTCTTCAGGCGCGGTAAGTTGCCCCTTGGTTTTTATTTTTTTTCCCCCTTCTGTTCTGTTTTCCGATGATATTTCACGGCACGTTGATCATTAAAACGATGTGCTTGTGGAATTAATTTTACAAGGAGAGTCCGAGCCATGTAGTGCTCTTAGATGTATCCTTGGCTTTTGCTTTAGACGTGTGAGTTCGTTGTTCTAAAAGCAAGTGCTCGACTGTTTAGTGTGTTCTGTACGCCTACGTGAATGTTTAGTAGAATTTGCAGAGCTCCATTCTTTTTCGTGGGTGACTTCGTGGTGATGTGTATTCCTAGTTTTGTAAGATATCTTTTTCCCATTGTGCGGCATCGAATGCTGATCGTATGAATTAGCCGTTCTGTCATTTTTCTTGTATTAGAATCCTTTTGCCTGTCCAAAGACCCCTTTGTGCGTGCGGAGGAGCTTGGTGGTTCCCTCAGGATGAGTACCATCACAGTATTTATTATTTTTAAAATCTGCTGGCAATATAGTTGTGTTTATGAATGTTGTGTCCGTATGCGCCAATGTACTCTATGGCTATTTTTTATTTTTTTTTGTCTTCGGATCTCTCACTGGGTGGTGGGCTTTGGTAATGTTAGGAAGCTGATCTACGTGAACTGAGTAATATGCGGTGTGATGATAAGGTAGAAAATTTGGTGGACGTGGTGGAGAACGTTCTGCCTCTGGAAGTGTGTTGAAAAGTAGGGAGAAATGAGACATTGGATGCTTTAATTCAGCATGGAGAACTGTTGGAGGAAAGGGTGCCTCCCAGCCTCACTGTGCCTTGCTGTCATTGCTCTCGTTGCTCTCTTTCCTGTCTGCCCTTCGTCCATTCTTTCTCATTCTGCGAGTCATACAGGAGTGTCTTTTCTTCCCCTTGATGTGGTTTCAGTGCTGTAGATGGTTCTATGAAGCCCTTGTTTAGTCAGTTGCCATCATATTAGCACCTGTATATGAATGCTCACATGATCGTTACTTCTGTTATTTCTGATAAAGACGTGGGTGGGCAAGGGCTCTTTCCTTTTTCCTTTCCCAATTTTATTTTCTACAGAAGTCTACCGTGAATGGGGAGAAGCAGAGGAAAATTTGAGATTGATGTGACAAGTGGAATCCTCCACTTGAAAGCATCCTAAAAGGCAGATGTGTTAGAAGTTGAGTGTGTTTTCTTGGGATTGTTGTCCAATCTAATTCTTCATATCTTTTTTTCCTCCCATTCTTCATAGTTCTCCTGCTTTTGAAGGCCTTTTCCGTATGCCCTTTCAGTCTTTTCTGTTTGAACACGGGAAAGTGTTCCTCAAAGAGAACCTGCTTTGGGCATCATGCTGGCATTCTCTGAAAGTCTTCCTGGTCTCCTGTTTTGTAAATAATTTAATTAGGGTGGGAACAGCTTACATACAAAATTCTATTTGAAAGTCAACTTTGCCGTTCTGTCAAGAGGAATGAAAGAGATTGGTGTCTTCTGTGTTATCATAAGTCTTACCCTTTTGATTGGCACTGAGGCTAGAGCTGACATATCCATGTCACTGTTTTCCCTATGCAGATGTCATTTCATACCCCTAAATGTTTGGTTGCAGTTCAAGCACAGTCACTGTTGAGGCAACATTGTTTTCCTCATCTGCTTGGCTTGGTGGTGTCCTTCATGGAAAATCTTCTGCCATTTACCCACCCAGGTGGTCTGCATCATAAACTCTTTCTGTAGTTCTTGGCAGGTGCCCTGTTTATTTACTCAGCTGCATGGGTTAATAGGTCTTGCGATGTTTGTAATATCACTCGACATGAGTTTTTGAGACCTCTGAAGGAGGCATTTAGTGTCACGTGTCCCGGCAGAATTCTTTGCCCATCTGCAGTATTGACCTTGGTCAAGCTCTTGGTCAAGATCTTAGTCAAGCTCTCAGCTTTGGTCTTCCTGCCATCTGTGTAGTTAATCATAACTCTTAGAGCTTCCCTTCATTTTGTATGGAGTGTCTTCACTTGTGTATGCTTTTCTGTCATGCTGGTATCCCAGTTCTAATGCCCTTTTTCTTTTGGCTGCTACAAAGTGCTGGCTTTCAGCCTTTTCTTGATCGGAACTTTGTCCTCCCCCTCTTGGATTCTCCTCTGGCTTAGTGATTATGCAAGGTGAGCACGGTTGGTACTCCAGGCTCTTCTCTGTTGGTCTTGTGTGGCATAATATATTGTGTTTAAGTGGCAAGGCTTTGGTGCGGGGGGACTGCAGTGCTGTCCTCTGTGAGAAGAATCCAGAAGCTGCCCCATGTTAGCTGGCTCAAAAGGGACCCACCACTGTCCAGATCTGAGCCATTAAGGGACTGTGGAATAATTGCCTAAGGTGACTTGGAAATCAAACAGATATTCACATTTTAAAGAAAATGTACGGCATTGAAGAAGCTGTAAACTTCTTCAGCTGAAGAAGGGTGGAGTGTAGCTGCTTTACCTAAACGTTCCCTAGGCCTCCCACCTTAGATGTTAATCATACTGGGGGACCTGGTGTGCTGACTCTAAGGAACAGTATGGAGTGTAGAGCAGAGTGAAGATGCTGCAGCTAGGCTCTGTGACAAGATGGGAACTGATTGTTCTTGTGCACACCAAGACTGATAAACACATTTGCTACCCTGAGCCAACGACCTGTCATGTTTTTGACAAAATGCTGTACTCTAGTGAACTTTGCTCATTATAATATCATTATAATACCAAAACACATCTCCATCCCAAAAGGTACCCGCCTCCAAAGTGCAATCACCCCTCACCGAGCAAGCACTCTGAATTTCTCATAGCCTATACTTTTAAACAAAAGCGAGAAATCTTTTCACCAATCATAACCAATATATACATGAATAGAGTCACTCAAGCTCCACCTAAAAGATAGAAAATAATATAAATTAGTTTAAGAGAGAGGGGATGTGAGGGAAGATAACATTGTAACTTCTGGGATCAGTTCATGGGCTGAGTCTCTCTTCTCCCACCCGTTGGAACGCCTTTGGGTAAGATTTGAATAGTTGATTATACCAATTGCCTCCCCAGGAAACTTAGAAATCTCTGTACAGTCTTTATGCTTTTTAATGCATTAATAACCAGGCTGTGTTACTCATACTTTTGGCATTTGAGTGTGCTTTGCAGACAGTGAATTTATCGCAGGCAATCCAAAGAACCTGTGTACCTGTTGCTTTAATAAATTGCACTAGATTGTATTGAACCTAGCTGTGATAGTTCTCATTGGACACGACCTCATTGAACTTTTTAATTGTGAACGTGGCTGTTCATGGAATGTGACTAGAGTGAGTGTGTGCTATGTTATTTGTGAATCCATAATCGTGGTAGTTCAGTACCCTGAATGCGACTGGACTTATAACAGCTAACTGGCTACACCCTTTAATGCAACAACGATGCTGTGAATGCCTCTGTGAGAGCAGATTTAAGAAAGGGAAAAAAGCTGCTGTGCAACTGCAGTTGGAGAGCGTGGAATGAGAAACAGCCTTACAGACACCAAGGTCAGTGAAGAAGGAGGGGAAGAGGTGCTCCAGGTGCTGGAGCAGAAGTTCCCCTGTGGCCTGTGAAGCAGAAGTTCCCCTGCGGCATGGCGGAGCAGGCTGTCCCCCTGCAGCACATGGGGAGCACAGTGGAGCACATTTCCACCCTGCAGCCCATGGAGGAGCCCACAGTGGAGCAGGTGGATCTGACCTCAAGAAGGCTGCGGCCTGTGAAGAAACCCCACCAGAGCAGACTTTGGGCCAGAGCTGTAGCCCATGGAGAGGAGCCCATACAGGAGCAGCTGGTCTGGCAGGGGCTGCTGCCAGTGGGGGACCCATGTTGGAGCCATGGTACAGACCCATACTTGGAGCGGTTTTTTGAAGAGCTGCTGCCTGTGGGAAGCGCAGACAGGATCAGTTTGGGAAGGACTGCATCCTGTGAGAGGGACCCCACGTTGGAGCAGGGGCAGAGAGTGACCGTGAAGGAGCATCGGAGACAAAGTACTGCAACCCCATTCTTTGTTCCCCTGTGCCACTCGGGGGGTGGCAAGAGGAAGAGGGTAGAATGGTGGAAGAGGGTAGATGGGGGATGGTGTTCTTAGTTTGTTTTCTTTTTTTCTCATTTGTCTAACTTGCTGGTAATAGGTAATAAATTTCTCCAATCTCCCTGTGTTGTTTTGCCCATGACGATAATTATTGAGTGATCTCCCTATCCTTATCTCATCCCTTGATCCCTTTCCATTTTGTTTTCCCCCTCTTAGCCTTTGGGGAAGGGGAGTGAGAGAGCGGTTGTGGTGAGGCTCAGCTGGGTAAAACCACCACACATAAATAGGTTTGTGAAATGCTACAGATTTATTGTGGACATGGAAAAGATAGGAGAAATGTTTCATGATACCCCTTTGCAAGCAAGGGGTACATGTACTTTATAACACAAGGTAGTTAAGGGCAGAAGAGCATGAACTATGGTAGGTGTGAAAAGCGTGCAGTGATATATCTCTGTTAGGCAATATGCATTGCTGGAGGTCTGTATTTTGGGTGACTGAATGTGTATGTAGAAACAACTCAGTTATTAGTCCTGACCCTGCAAATTCCATCTACCTTGCAGAAGTAGTTTTTGTATTGCTTCCTTTTTTCTTCCCTGAGAATATTTTTTAAAAAAGGGTTATTTTGTGTTTCTGTGTGTATGTGTGAGTGTTATGGCGATCATGTGAATAGGAACTGGAATGACACTTGAAACTCCCAATTCCCCCTAAATTTGCCTTTCCGAGGAGATGTGTTGGGAATTGTAAGAGCCACTCCGCCAAATATTGTTGACTGTTTCATTTCATAATTTGTGTCCCTTGGCATGACAATGGGTAGCTTTCTTGCAGTTGCTTCAGACGAGGTTTACCTGGCAATGACACCATGAGGGTTCAAGTTTAATTTTTGTTTCCTTCTTCATAGAAGTGGATACAAGAACACTGGCAATACAAGCTGTGATTTAAGCTCAAGGCTGGAGAAAACCTGCGTGTTTGTCTAGTTCCATTTCGCTGAAATCATGGTCAGTGATCCCTGAAAATATCCCTTAAAACTCCTGACAACGGAGACCCAGAGATGAATCAGTAACTTTATCCTAGCCATGTGGATTCAGGTGTATTTGAACAGGGACTATCAACAGACATATTTGTCATAATTGGTAGCATTTGGTTAGCATTTGACGTCTTTGTTTTGCTTTGACCTGATGTTAGGACACTGGTGTTTCTGTGCTAGACCCAGAAACTGACTACTGTGTGAAATTGTCTGTTTCATGTTGCTGCTTGGCCTTTGTGGTGGGGATAGCAGCAAGCATCCGTAGTTGTGTAGGGAATGGACCCTGAAGTGTTCATCTCAGTGAGTGAGGTGGGATCATGGGGAGAGGATGTCAGACAAGCTGTACCTTGGCAGAGCAGTGGTGCAACCCTTCTGTGTTGTCTTTTGTTCCGTGATGTGTGGCTGAGTACTACTGAGAGGCATCCTGCAAGGGCTTGTTGCTATTGGTAATGGACTCATTGAAAGGCTGTCCTGCGAGCACCTGCCTGCCTAAAAAGGTAAGAACCTGCTATTTATTGTGCAGCTCCAAGTGAGAGATGAAACTCCCAGGGAATGCATTACTAAGGTACATAAAGAGTTGTAGAGAGCTCTGTTTCCTTGTGCTGTTTCTCTTTTCTGAGAGGATTTATGCCATATGAGTTATGTTTAGACTGTCATGGGGGGACTGGGGAGTCATCGATGGAGTTGTAAGTCTTTGGAATTTCTATGCATTGATGGTTTCTTAGGTTGGACCTATATCTCAAACGCAAAACCATTCTGCTGGAGATGATGGATGGAGATACTCTTTGTAATACGCGGCCCTCGCTCTACTGTTTATGTTTTGAAAGTGAAGGAGAATGTATGGGATTGCTCAGCTACATCACTGTCATAAAGCTTTGCCAAAGAAAGCATTATCTGCTTGTTTTCAGCGTTGCTGCACAAGTCAAAAAACTATTTCCATGTGAAAACGTGTTCTTTCCATGGATGGAGGCCCGAGGCTACCGTCTTGTTCTGTAGAGGAAAGAGCTGAATTCTCTTTGCAGAGAAAGCAGGAAAGAAGCAGGCCAAGTTACGCCTCATCAGGAACACACAGGGAAAACCAAATCAGGAGACCAGAAGTGGAGGAGGGTGTTTTGAGTGGAGATCTTCGCAGGTGTGATTCCTGGGTTAATGGAGGCATTTAGGAAACATTTTGGCAAGTATAAAGCAATTACAGGGCCTTAAGGAAAAAGAAAAACAAAAGACAAAAAGAAAAAAGAAAAAGAAGAGGGAAGAAGAAGAGGCCAGCTGCCGTCAGAGACGTTTTCTGCGGAAACGTTCCGGTGGGAAATCCCGGAGCGTGTTGGCAGAGCGGGAGCGGCCACGTCCCCATCCTTCGGAGAGCCGCCGCGGGAGGAAGCCGCGATCGGACACAAGGTGCCGCTGTCGGCCAGAAAGGCGGTGTGAGCCATCAAGAAGGCGGCGGCTCCACCCCGAGCCTGTGTCACGGCTGCCGACAGCGGGCGGGCGGCGGAGGGAGCCCGGATGCAGCGGCTCGTCCGGGTGGGCCGGGTCAGCGGACTGCGGTTCGGCGGCGGGGCGGCGAGCGGTGGCGTGCGGGCGGCGGGAGCCGTGCGGGGCGCGGGCGGCGGCGGCGGCGGCCATGTCGGTGTGCGTGCGGGCCGTGGTGCGGGTGCTGGTGCTGCAGGCGGCCTGGGCGCTGGGCGGCGGGCAGGTGCGCTACTCGGTGCCGGAGGAAGCCAAGGGCGGCACGGTGGTGGGGCGGCTGGCGCAGGACCTGGGCCTGGAGGCGGGCGAGGCGGAGGCGCGGCGGCTGCGGCTGGTGTCGCAGGGCCGGCGGGCGAGCGTGGAGTTGAGCGGGGCGAGCGGGGCGCTGGTGGTGAGCTCGCGGCTGGACCGGGAGGAGCTGTGCGGGAAGAGCGCGCCCTGCGCCCTGCGCCTGGAGGTGCTGCTGGAGCGGCCGCTGCGCGTCTTCCACGTGGAGGTGGAGGTCACCGACATCAACGACAATGCCCCGCTCTTCCCCGCCGCCACCAAAAACCTCAGCATCCCGGAATTAAATACGATGCCGGGGTCCCGCTTTCCGCTGGAGGGCGCGTCGGATGCGGATATCGGAGCCAACGCGCAGCTCTCCTATACCCTCAGCCCCAGCGAGCACTTCGCCCTGGACGTGAAATCTAAAGGCGAGAACAAAAATTCCGTAGCACTCGTCTTAATGAAATCTCTGGACCGCGAGTCGCTGGCCGAGCACCGTCTGTTGCTGACGGCGAGTGACGGGGGCAGGCCGTCGCTGACGGGCACGGTGGAGCTGGTGGTGTCGGTGCTGGATGCGAACGACAACGCGCCCCATTTCAACCAGTCGATCTATAAGGTTCGGCTGCCGGAGAGTGCGCCGCCGGGAACTGTGTTTCTGCATCTAAAGGCGACTGATAAGGACGAGGGAATTAACCAGGAAATCTCTTATGGCCTTAGCGAGGCAGTTTCTGATAAATTGAAGGATTTGTTCATAATTGACAGAGTATCAGGGGAAATGAGGACTGCAGGACAACTGGATTTCGAAGATGTTCAGTCGTACGACCTGGAGGTCGAGGCGAGAGACAAGGGCGTTCCGCCGTTGTCAGGACACTGCAGCGTGGAGCTGGAGGTGTTGGACGTGAACGACAACGCGCCCGAGGTGTGGGTGACGTCGCTGTCGGTGCCGGTGGCCGAGGACGCGTCGTTGGGGACGGTGGTGGCGCTGCTGAGCGTGTCGGACCGGGACTCGGGGTCGAACGGGCGGGTGCGGTGCGCGGTGTGGCCGCCGTCGCCGTTCGGGCTGGTGGCGACGTTCGCGGGCTCGTACTCGCTGGTGCTGCGGGAGGCGCTGGACCGGGAGCGGGTGTCGGAGTACGAGGTGGAGGTGCGGGCGGAGGACGGCGGGGCGCCGCCGCTGCGCGCCAGCCGCGGGCTGCGGGTGCCGGTGTCGGACGTGAACGACAACGCGCCGGCGTTCGCGCAGGCCGTGTACACGGTGCTGGCGCGGGAGAACAACGCGGCGGGCGCGGAGCTGGCGCGGCTGTGGGCGCGGGACCCGGACGAGGCGGGCAACGGGCGCGTGAGCTACTCGGTGGCGGAGGGCGGCGCGGGCGCGGGGTCGGGGTCGGGGTGGCGTCCGGCGTCGAGCTACGTGTCGGTGGACGCGGAGAGCGGGCGGCTGTGGGCGCTGCAGCCCCTGGACTACGAGGAGCTGCAGGTGCTGCAGTTCGAGGTGCGGGCGGTGGACGCGGGCAAGCCGCCGCTGTGCGGCAACGCCACGGTGCAGCTCTTCGTGGTGGACGAGAACGACAACGCGCCGGCGCTGCTCCCGCCCGCCGGCGGCGGGCCGGGGCCCTGGGCTGCGGGCGAGGCGTCGGCGTCGGCTTCGGCGCCGGGGTCGCTGTGGGCGTGGGCGGCGTGGGGGGCGCCGGCGGGGCAGGTGGTGGCGAAGATCCGCGCGGTGGACGCGGACTCGGGCTACAACGCGTGGCTGCGCTACGAGCTGTGGGAGCCGCGGGGCAAGGGCCCGTTCCGCGTGGGGCTGTACAGCGGCGAGGTGAGCACGGCGCGGGCGCTGGAGGAGGCGGACGGCCCGCGGCAGCGGCTGCTGATCGTGGTGCGGGACCACGGGGAGCCGTCGCGCTCGGCCACGGCCACGCTGAGCGTGTCGCTGGTGGAGGGCGCCGAGGCGGCGCTGGCGGCGGCGGGGGCGGTGTCGGCGGGGGCGGGGCTGCGGCCGGCGGCGGGCGCGGAGGGCGGCGCGGCGGCGGCGGCGGCGACGAACGTGTGGCTGGTGGTGGCCATCTGCGCGGTGTCGAGCCTGTTCCTGCTGGCGGTGGTGCTGTACGGGGCGTCGCGCTGGGCGCCGCGGGCGGCCGTGCTGTCGGGGCCCGGTCCGGCGACGCTGGTGTGCGCCAGCGAGGTGGGCAGCTGGTCGTACTCGCAGCGCCAGAGCCGGAGCCTGTGCGTGGCGGACGGCGCGGGCAAGAGCGACCTGATGGTTTTCAGCCCCAACTGCCCGCCGCCGCCCGGCCCCGCGGCAGAAAACGGTTCTGCCGAGAAGGGACCTTCGCTCTCCCCATACTCTTCAGGCGCGGTAAGTTGCCCGTTGTGTTTTCACTTTTTTTCCCACTTCTTCTGTTCTGTTTTCCGATGATATTTCACGGCACGTTGATCATTAAAACGATGTGCTTGTGGAATTAATTTTACGAGGAGATTCCGAGCCATGTAGTACTCTTGGGTGTACCCTTGGCTTTCGCTTTAGAGACAGGTGTTTGTCGTTCTGAAAGTGAGTGCTCGACTGTTTTGCGTTCTCCGTATGCCTACGTGAATGTTTAGTAGAATTTGCAGAGCTCCATTCTTTTTCATGGGCGACTTTATGTTAAAAAGCAGGGAGAAATGAGACATTGGATGCTTTAAATTAGCATGGAGTATTGTTGCAACGATGGGCGCTTTTCAGCATCACTGTGTCTTGGTGTCCTTGCTCTTTTCTGTCTGCCCTTATTCCATTCTTTCTCATTCTTCGAGTGGTTCAGGAATGTCTTTTCTTCCCCTTGATGTGGTTTCAGTTCTGTAGGTGTTTCCGCGAAGCCCTTGTTTAAACATTTGCGATCGTGTTATCACCTGTGTGTGAAATCTCGATGTTGATGGTATGAATTAGCTACTCTTTTATTTTCCTGTATTCGAATCCTTTAGCCTGTAGAAAGACCCATGTGTGCATGTCGAGGAGCTTGGTAGCTCCCTCAAAATGACTGTAATCTGGGTATTCATTATTTTTGAAGTCTGCTTTGATGAAATTTGGTTTTACGAATTGCTGTATATACACCTATTTTTATGAAGTGGTCCATATGCATCAATGCTTGGTAGGGATTTTTTGGACTCGGTATTTGCTGGTTGGTGGGCTTCGGTAATATTAGGAAGATGAACTTCATGAACTGAGAACTATGGGATGTGATGAGGGACAGAAAAGCTTTTGGAAGTTCTGGATAGCGTTGGTGGATTTTGTTCTGCCCCCGGATGTGCATTGAAAAGTAGGGAGAAATGAGAGATTGGATGCATGGAGAACTGTTGGAGGGAGTTGGTTTTTTTTTTGGCCTTGCATGCCTCTCTCCATGACCTGACCCCACTCTCAGAGCATTGTGGCCTCTGTTCTACACTGTGCTCCTCAGAAACGTGCTGTGAAAAATAAGGTCGAAAATCGTTCCGTTGCCATTAGTCGAAAGAGGAAGAGTGACTGAGGGAAAAGTTGAAGACGGAATTTCTATATGCAATATTAAGTAGCGTAGAGATGATAGGATGAAAAGTTTTGCCTTTCCCGGCTATAGGCTACAAGACGCTGGGAAACGCTGATACAGCTATAGAGAAGTTCTCAAAAGTTGTTTCCAGATTGATTTCCCTATGTAGAGAGTGATTGTTTACTTACCGTGTTGTTTTAATGTCATTATCAAAGTGACTTATCCTGGCCGTGCACTGATGGCACTGGTCAACTCTTTCCTCATCCAGACCAACTCCAAAGTACTCTGTGTGATGTGTGAAATATTAGGGTTTCTTGCTTGATGTTAGAAACTGGATACGACTTCTGCGGGGAAGCTCAAAAATCGCTTATATCTGATTTAATTTTCGTTTTAGTTTAAAAATGTGGTCCGTTGGGCTGCCAGAGCAGTAAGAACAAACAGTACTTTGATATCACTCTCCTTGTTATGCATTCAATTTGCTAAAGATGTGCGTTTGGATAATTACCATAGATCTATTGACAATTTCTTTTGATAACTTGTATTCTGTTGGGCTTTCTACTACGCGAAGGCGGTGGACTACAAAAAATAAAATCGCTGATCCTTGATCCGGAATTGACACGGATGTTGCTGATAGGTGTATCGAAATCCAGTAAAGAAAGCTGAAAACTTCGTGTCATTTAACGAAACAGAAAATCGTAGGAGTGGCTTACCCCGCTGATCCATTAAAAAGTGTGACCGAGTCCCTCGAATTTCTGTTTCCTTCCTGCATCTGTTTTAGATCTCTTAATAGGGACTTTGAGTTCTTTGTGTATTTGGTGGGGATTGTGTTTGTAAACTCCTTTGGTCACATCCGGCAGCTGATGCATATAAAGCAAAGAATGGATGATAACCTCTTGAGTATGTGTGAGCTGCCTTCATTTGTCTGTGAGTGAGGCTTATCCCAGGGCTGTAGAACAGTCATTTTCTTTCCTTAAATTTTCTTTTATTCACATGGATGTGATAGAAAGCAGGAGAAGCAAACCGCGATCTCCTAGAGGAGAATCCTCTAGTTTAAATTGAATCAACTGGTTGAGTTGATTCAACCATTCGTTGAGTCAACGGTTTAAAAGGATACAAAACCACAGCTCATTTCCCTGGGCTATGGTTAAGGGCGATGTGGAGTCTCTTAATGCCGATCATTTGGCTTTCGTACGGTTTCTCTTAATTTCTCTGACTGCACTAATGAAATGAAGATCTGAACGAGATTTGCTATAGACGTACACTGGCAGGAAATATTTCGGGATTTCTTTTATAAATATATATTGGTCTTAACTTCAGAAACAAGCGTCACGGATGCTTTTCGCTCGTAGCCTCGCCGGGGAAGGAGTCGTTAACAGAAGGCACAAGAATATCCCGTCTGTTTCTTGAGTAAAAGGCTTGTCAGTCGCTGCAAGCCCAGGCTCTCATTCCTCATTCCCGCCGCTCGTTGTCCTGGAACGTGGTGCAGATTAATCTCTCAGGCACGACGCCGTCATGGTGGGCGAAGACCGTGGGTGTGTGAGGGGCAGCTGGGGCAGAGCTCAGAGCTGGAGCTGGGCGCGCTGCAGAGCGCGTCCGTGGGCGGCTCCGGGAGCGGAAGAGGGCGGTGGCACAGCAGCTGCCGCGCTCCGCTGTGCTGGCGGGAGGCGGCTTCGCAGCCTTAGGTCCCTGCATTTTGCAGGCAGGGAAATGCCCGACGCAGCTGTAGGAGGTGCTGCGAGAGACGCCGGGTTCTCGGCTCGGAGCTGCTCTGCCGCACACGCGGGTCCGGTCCCTGGTAGCCGCCTCTCCCCACCCCCGGCATCTTCCTCCAAGCGCGGTCTCTGCCTGGGGAAAGTAAACCAGACTCTGCCCTTGGATTCAGTAGACGAGTTCTTGTTTGCTAAGTAGCGAATAGCACGTCGTGAGTACTTGTTTCTGCAGCTTGATGTGGATGATGAGGATGTGGATAGTGAGGATTTTCCCGGGGTTCACTGAAATCTAGAAATCCTCTGCGTACGAGATAATTCTCCCCGGCTCATTTCAGCAATCGCCGCTCCCGCAGTGCCCACGTAGCACCTGCGAGCTCCCTCGGCTTGCTGAAGGGCATCTCGACGTCGCTAGCTGCTCAGGCAGCGGTCAGATCCTGCCTCCGCAGGGGGCGGTCAGCCCTGCGTTAACAAAAGCCGACAGCGCGGGGCTGCAGCGCGTTGCGGAGCGGCTCTGCCCGCCCCGACCGCCGGGGCAGGGAGCTTGCCGGGGGGGCTAGGCACGGGAGTCGGATCAGTCCACGCGGGACAGCGCGGGGTGCCCGCTGTTTCGGGCCGCTGGGGGCATCGCCATCCTTGCGTTCGTGCCTGCCCTGAGGAGCTCCCATAAGAAAGGCGATAGCAGCGTCCCTGCCCCTCCGTCGGCAGCCGTTGTCTCCCTGCTCCGCGCCGGCAATTTGGGCTCGGTCCGAAGAGCTTCCCCTGGCTTCTGGCCCCGGTCTTCCTCAGTCCGCCAGCAGACTCTCTTCTCCGTCGGGCTACGAGCTTTGCTCACGCTCCTGTCCGGGCGGAGATGAAGGCTGCGGCTGCCTGTACAGGACAGCTGCCGGCGTGGCGAGCTCGCCCGTTCCCCGCCGAGGAGAAACCGCAGGGCTGTCGGTCCTTCCACTTCCCCAGCGGCTTCGGCCCCTTCTGCTGTCTCCCGACTGGGACTCAGCTGCCTGGTCGGCGGCTAGCACCAGCGGGGCCCTCGGTTCTGGTGGGCATCCCTGGGATTTCCCCACGGACCGAGTGGGCCGTGTCCGTGTTCTGCCAACCTCCCTCCTATTCGCCTTTTTTTTTTTTTTTTTGTCTTTGCTCGCTTAACGGTTTCTTCTGGCCGCTACCATTGTCCCAGGCACAACGTGCACGTCTGGACGAATGACGTCTTCTTGCTGGGAAAGGAGGTGATTGGCTGAAAATATAAAATAGGGCGGGACGAAGAGAACGTAAGGGCTGACCGGGGCTCTGAGGCGGGGTAAATGCAACGTTGCAGCCGCCTACCGGGAGGAGGGACGTGAGGGAAGCGCGCATCGGGGGCGGGAAGTGATGGGAGGGGTTATGGTGAGCGAGACCCCGAAGGTCCCGGACCATGCCCTCCGGGTGGCAAAAAGTTGAATTCTTCGGCGATTCGGGTCGCTCAGCTGTCAGGGGAGGGCAACAGAGAACGGTGCAGAGGTGACAGATTGAAGGCAAACGTGAGATCAGAGGCGAGGGGTTTAAAACAGTGGTTACGTTATCCTCTGTGGTGCCAAGGGTAAGTGTCTACGTTAAAGGTATTTAGTCTGGCTGATGTTCGAATAACATAATTAGGATAAGCGACCGGATATGAAGAGGAGACCTTGAAATTAGGAATGATGAAAACCGTGAAAATTGGGTTAGGAGGAAGGGTGGCAAAGCAAGCACCATGGCTGGCTGTTGAGACACATGTGCTGATGAACGAAGCTGCCTGACTACTGGGGACATCACTGTCCACAGCAGAGTACAATAGCACAACGGGTGCCAAAATATTAAAGCAGGGCTGAAAGGTTTTAAAAAAAATTTATAAAGGAGAGTTGAAGGCAGGTCACCATAAAGTCTTGAAGACAAGCATTAGGCAACATTGAGAAGGACTTGAGACGTAGCAGAAAGCTGAAGAACTTACCTTGGATGGTAAAAGAATAGTAAATGAATGAATTAAAGCCAAAATCGATATAGGCTGCTAGATAGTTCTAAACAGGGGGGTATATCTTGGAAAGATGCAAATCTACACTTACTTTGATTGATTTTGTCCACTGTTCATTAACCAGTTTCTTCCAGCACTGATGGTATTTCAGGCACCAGTACAGATAGCCACAGTTGGTTATTAAAATATTATATTTTTTTTAATGTACTTTTGAGTGGGTCTGCATGTTCAACAGGGGGCTCTTGGACCCAAAATTCTTGGGTTTGCAAAATCAGTCACATACTGGTTACTACAGTCTGTGTTTTACCTGTGTGTGCAATTGGGACACCAACACCCGCCTGGCCCAGCCTTCCCATGTGGATTGGTTTATCTTTGTCACTGGCCAACGCTAACAGAGGTTATAAGTATTTCGTTTAACTTTAATAGGTGTTAATCCATTGGGTCAGGGTGTTTATAACGATTGTGTATCACTACAGAACAGTAAGAACATCTTTTTCATATATGGTAGAGGACATCATATCTTGGCAGGCAAGATATCTAGAGAAAATTTGGGATGTGGAGGTCTTGATGACACTTTTAGAGTCACTAAGGGGGAATTGGGGATTTCTGCTGTTAGCAAGCAAACAAACAAAAAAATCAAACACCAAGATAAATAGGGTATTATAGATATTTACATTATGTGCTGTATCCAGTAGTCCCTTGACAAATTTACATGGTGTGTAAAATAAGGTGTGTGCACACCAGCCTCACAATTTCTTCACTCAGACCCCTGCAGCTCTAACAGAGGCTGTATAGTCAATGCAATAAAAGGAAAATGCAACATTCGGGCACTCCCAGGATCATCGGGAGTTAGAAAATGATAATAACTACAGATACTTGTGCTGGGGCTGACCGAGGCTTGCTCTGGTGCTGACAGGGTAGAAACCTCACTGGGAGTTTTTGCTGAGCTGTGAGGATTCAAAGAGATCTATTGATTTTATTTATTTATTTATTTATTTATTTAACTTAATATCTAGTTTCTGGCTGTGCTCCCGATTTTCTCCATTTTTTAAAAGGCCGTATATTCTGTGTAATAGAAATGCTCTTAGAATTATGGAGTCATAAAATATCCTGAGATGGAAGGGACTGACAAGGATCTAACTCCTGGATCCACACAGGACCACTCAAAAATCAGACCATGTGTCTGAGAGCGTTGTCCGAACACTTCTTGAACGCTGGCAGGATCGGTGCCATGACCACTGCCCTGGGTAGCTTGTTCCAGTGCCTGACAACCCTCTCGGTGAAGAACCTTTTCCTAACACCCAGCCTGATTCTCCCCTGTCGCAGGTCCATGCCGTTCTCTCGGGTCTTGTCGCTGTCCTCAGAGAGCAGAGATCAGCACCTGCCCTTCCGCTCCACTTGGGAGGAAGCTGCTATGAGGCAGGCTGCTATGAGGCCTCCCTCCCCTCAGCCTCTGCTTCTCTGGTCTGAACAAACCGAGAGACCTCAGCTGCTCCTCATCCTCTTCTGCTCCAGACCCATCACCATCTTCTCCACTTGCACAGAAATTGTCAGCTGCATAAAGAAGCAGCAGATGCAGAAGGGTTAAGATCTTTTCTTGCCACACGTTTATAGCCTCTTGCTTTTGATTGATCAGGATCTCATGTTAATAAGCTCTCAAGAAGGAAGCTGGAATCTCAGGAGACCAGAGGGTTTGTCAGGGTCAAAGCCGGGGTAAATTGCTGCTGAAGGTCACTCCAGGAAGGTATTTTGCAGTGCATTCTGCCTTCTCCCATCTGCTTAGTGGGTCGGGGGAGCAGACAGCTTTGATTTTCATGCATGGACTGTTACCTCTGTGTGGTAGCAACTCGTCTTCCAACAGTTCCTGGGCTTGTCCTAAGTGTAAGAGCTTTCTGGCGCCGGTATTTACTTCTCTGCAAGTAATTTCCATTCTGCAGCTTCCCAGTTCCCCCCGCCCACCCGAGCTGTCCCATCCTGCTTCGGTGGCTTGGATGGGAGCTTGTCTGTGGCTGCGGGTGGTCAGACTGGGACTGTCAGAGAAGAGACCCACCTTCTATCCAATAATCCGAGTTAATTTACCGTGCCTAGAAGAAGAAACAGGAAAGAGTCTCTCTCTCTCTCTCTTTCATTTTCTTTTCCTTTTTTTCCCCTTCTTTTTAGATTAACAAAGACAGAGCCGACTGCCTCCTTTAATTGTGCTCTTAAAACCCCTCTGGGAGATGTTGTTCTTAGCCAGAGCGTGCTGGGACTATGCTGACCCATGTTTAGCCGATGCTTGTCACTTCTCATACGCGTTTCCTTTCCGCCCTGTTACTCTGATAGCGGGCGGCGGGCGCATCGTCTCGCTGGAGCAGAAAGGGGGAGGGAGCTGGGGCTTCTCCGAAGCTTTCCCTTACGGAAACCCAGCCCTGCCGCAGAGTAGGGGACCCAGAGCCACCTTCACCCCCCCACACCCCGCCGTCCCTTCTCCATGTCTCCATCGGGGCGTTTAAAAAAAAAGAAGAAAAAAAAAAAGGGAACGGAGCGGGGGGGTGGCAGCGGCGGGGGGTGTCGCAGCCCCCTCCCCCGGCGGCGCAGGTGGCGCCACGGCCTCTGGGTGGCGCCGCCGCCGCGGGCCGCCGCCGTGCGCCCGGTAAGAGGCGCGCGGGGCCGCCGCGCCGGCCACAGCGAGCGGCGGCGGCGGGGGCAGCGGAGCGCAGCGGTCGCCTCTCCGCACACGGCGGCAGCGGCGGAGCCGCGCGGGGCCGGGGCGCCACCACGGCTGCAGCGAACTTCTCGCCTTGCCGTCGGTGCGCCCCGGTGCCCGCTCGCTGGGAACTTCGGGCGTCTGATGAAATACCGGATTATGTTCCTGCCGAGCCGGGCTGCGGGGAGCTGAGCAGGGGAGGAAGAATGCGGGTCTATTTAATGGTCTTCTGCCTTACTTGCTGCACCGCGAACGGGCAAGTAGTGTACTCCATCGCCGAGGGAACAGAGCGCGGAGCGTCTGTGGGGAACATAGCGGAGGATATAGGAATAGATGCGGCTGCACTTTCAGCCCGGAAATTTCGCATGATCACCGGTTCAAGTAAGCAATATTTTAATATAAATGCAAGCACGGGGGTTTTATCTATTAACGAGCCCATAGACAGAGAGCAGATTTGTGAATTAAAACCTACCTGTCTTCTGAATTTTGAACTTGTGCTAGAAAACCCTCTAGAGCTTTATAGGATGGAATTTAAAGTCCTGGACATAAATGACAACTCCCCCATCTTTCCCGTAAGTGAATATCATATAAATGTGCCTGAATTCCTGTCACCCGGGGCACGGTTTGCACTCCCCAGTGCCCAAGATCTTGATGAAGGTACCAACAGTGTCCAGAATTATACCCTGAATCCCAATGAACATTTCCATTTGGAAATACAGATGCGTGGGGAAGGGAGTAAGTATCCTGAATTGGTTCTGAAGAAAGCCTTAGACAGAGAGCAGCAAGCCACTCACAGACTTGTTCTTACAGCCAAAGATGGTGGGGATCCTCCAAAGTCTGGTGATGTTCCGGTCATTGTGACTGTGCTGGATACCAATGACAACGCACCAGAATTTGAACAATCAGTCTACAGGGCGAGTGTCTTGGAAAACTCCCCCAATGGCACTTTGGTAGTGCAATTGCATGCTACGGATTTGGATGAAGGTCCCAATGGAGAGGTCATATATTCATTTAGCAATACTACTGCTGCTGACCTACAGCGAATGTTCTTAATTCACCCGCACACTGGGGAGGTGACAGTCAGTGATGTTTCAGCTGTTCAGAGACCACTCGTCGAGATGCTTATTGAAGCAAAGGATAAAGGGGCATTTGCTATGTCCAGCACAGCTAAGCTGCTGGTGGAGATCACTGATGTAAACAATCATGGCCCAGAGATAACAATTGCATCCCTTTCCAGTCCCATTCCTGAGGATGCTGTTCCTGGCACAGTGATAGCTCTGCTGAGTATTATGGATGAGGACCCTGGGGAGAACGGGAAAGTAACCTGCCAGATCCCTGATAACCTTCCCTTCCAGTTAAAACCTTCCCTGGAAAACTACTACAGCCTGGTCACCAGTGGGCTTCTGGACCGAGAGCTGATCAGTGGGTACAACATCACCATTACTGCTACAGACTTGGGCTCTCCTCCCATCACCACTCAGAAGACCCTCTGGGTGCAGATTTCTGATGTGAATGACAACCCCCCTGTCTTTGCTGCTGACACATTTGATGTGTTTGTGGAAGAGAACAATCCAGTTGGTGCTTTTCTCTACCAGGTCTCAGCATCTGACTCTGATATAGGGGAGAATGGACAGATCTCTTATACGCTCAGGAATTCCACAGTTGCAGGCAGTGCCCTGGCCAGCTTTTTGTCTGTGAGCTTGGCCAATGGGAGCATCTATGCAAAACGTGCCTTTGACTTTGAGCAGCTTAGGAGCTTCTATTTCCAAGTGGAAGCCAAGGACAATGGGTCACCAGCTTTGAGTGCTGCCATAACTGTGAATGTTTACATCTCAGACCAGAATGACAATGCCCCAGCCATTCTATATCCTGTCAGCCAGAACGGCTCAGTGGCAGTGGAAATTGTGCCCCGCCTGGCTGATGAGGGTTACCTTGTGACCAAAGTGGTGGCAGATGATGAAGACAATGCAGAGAACGCCTGGCTCTCCTATCATCTTGCCCACTCCTCTGATTCCACCCTGTTCCACCTGGCACCACACTCCGGTGAGCTGCGCACCACACGCTCAATGCGTACCACTGACTTCCTCAAGCACAAGGTAGTTGTGGTGGTGCGGGACCATGGGGACCCACCACTGTCCTCCACGGTGACTGTGGGCATCCTGCTGGCTGACAGTCTGCCCCAGGCTCTGCCTGACTTTGATGACAATGGGGAGCCACCACCACTGCTCAACGCTACAAACCTCTACTTGATTGTTTCCCTTGCTTGTGTCTCCTGCATCTTCACAGTGTTCCTTCTCTTTCTTGCTCTTGCACGGCTGTGCCACTGCCGGGCTTGTCACCACCAAGGCTGCTGCAGCAGTAGCTGTTGCTGCCCAGCTGATGAGTATGAAAAGTATTGCTACAGTGTGCACATGCTTCCCAGCTCCCACCTCCCACCGGACATGCTGGAGGTCACTGGTGTGGGTAAACTGACTCATACCTACTTATACAGGGCATCTGTAGGCTTTGGGCATGGTAACAGCAGCATCCCAAATGGTGATGCTGGGAACATTCCCAGTGGCTCAAGGTTACAGGTGCCAGGACCCTGCCTCCAAGTGCAGCAGGTCCAAAGTGATCGCTTGAGTGCTGTCCTCATGGTAAGTACTTCTATCTTATTTTTTTCTCCCATGCATGTGGCCACCTAGAAGCTCCTGAGGGTGTTTGCAGGAGAGCAAGTGTAATTTCATGGCACCTGGAGGAAACTTCAGGACCTTTTATATCTTTCCTAAAGCCAGGATCTGTCTGAAAAGCTCTCTTTGGGTGGAACATGGTCATGGGATGATAAAAGAGAATTTCTGCCACAAACATTTAGGACATGCAGATATAGCTGAAGATAAAGAAATTGTAAATGAAAGGTAAATACCTTACAAGCTGTGTCATTCTATTCAGATAGCTAAGTAGGGTCATGATAAGAGTCCGTGCAAGTTTCTGATTCATGTGAGGTTTTTACACTGTATGGAGTAATTGATTTCTCTTCTAATTCCTGAGATTTTTTTCATTGAGGGGTGAGTGGTTTGCTGAGCCAAGATGCTGGATTACAATGTGCAAGGTAGGCCTATGTTGTAATAGCAGGAATTCAATATCTAACACCTCTTTAGAAAGTATCATTTGTAGTGCTCAGCTCTGTTTTAAAACAATCCACATGTTTTGTGAAACTAAAATAATTCTCTTCTGACCCTTTGACCAATCTGTTTTCTCCTCATTACTGTTATGTCTTATTGTCATCACAGTGTAAGGTTACAAGGTGGGATGTGTTGTAGGTTTAATCTTCTGTGTGTTACTGTGTTACTTTGTCCAAGATTCAGTGTTCTTATATGCAAAGTAACATTGGTTATATTTTTAATCAGTGTTGTGCATCAACACGAGGTATATTTTTGTGAAGTTTTGAGATGTTTTGCCTTCAGATCATCAGCTTTCTCTGTTATGTATGACAGCAACTTATTTGTCTAGTTAGCAGCTACGGGCCATAATAGCATCATTGTGACTATGAACCAGATGCATTGCTCAGGTAGGCTCAGTCATTTAATTTGGTTTATACCAAAATTAAACGTATTAAAGAGCGATTTATTTTTTTCTTCAGTTACGTCAGCTTTTAATGCCTCAGTTTAAGCAACTGGGGGAATCCTGATCTTCAGGGAACAGTTTCTGAGACTTGGTGCTCCAGTATGTCTCATGTTCCAACATTAGGAGAAATCAGGTGTCAGTTCTTTTAGGATTACAGAGTTGTGACCAGTGTTGGCTCCATCCAGGCCAATGTTCTGTGGTAAGAGCGATTCCAGATGTTCCCAAGGCAAATGTGAGAACCCTTGGTAGACAAACATGGTATAATACGCTACCCGCAGTTGTTTTTATCCAAGTAAACAATTATTAGAGATTGTACTAAGTGTGTAATCATGATATTTATTTTCAGTTCTGAAATCATTATTATACCTTTTAATACTTAGAAATGGCCAGTCCTATTTTGAACCTAGATAAATGGGTAGCTTCAGCAACTTCTTTAGCTAATCGAATACATATTCAGCTTTACTGTATCTGAAAAGCACTTCCTTTTATAACTCTTGAATTTCTGTGTAGTGATTTTAATGTCTTCCCTTGTTCTAGAAAAGGTTCCTTATTTGCCCTTAACCAAGCAGTTAATCATGCCTTCTCTGATTCACCTGCTGTCAAAGTGATTTATATATATTTTTCCCTCTTTTCTGAATACCTTTCACACATAAATTCTACTCTCAAGGAAAGATCTTTTCTCAAATGCATGCTATTTGATTTACTCCTGATGGTCTACCTAGAATTTAACCAAAGTCATAACCAGTTTTAAGTCCCTATAGTGACATGTCTCACTACACAAGGGGGTGGAATAACTAAATCTTGCAAAAGCAGAAGTGTCAGTGTCTCTCAGTAAGAAACTAGTGTCCAAGTAAACAGCAGTTGGCAGTATCAAAAGAAGAATTTGTACCTGAACATTTAGTGCACTTTAGGAATGCTGTTGATTATTCTGAGGATCTGGGGGAAAAAAAAAAAGGCTAAGTTAGTACCTTTAAAGAGGTGTAAAACCTCTTTGGCAATCTCTTAAGTGAGTCATCTTCTGCCTGAACGCTAATATTGTCTTAGAAGTGTATCCTTGGCTGAAGAGTAGATGATAATTGCAAAAACTTTCATAACAAAGGTGATATATATATAGATTATTGTCTTTGTTCCTATTGAGCAAGATCTTGAAGCTCAGGTTACTAACATATTAGTAGACTGAGTAATAATAAAAATGCGAATGTATCCCTGATCTCTTTAACAGAAATAACCAAGTGTGTTTCATTACATCTCGCTGTATTTCAGTCCTTCAGGTGAATTTTTAGACTTGAAATGTGATACACCTTTTTAGGAAATTTTCATAGCAGGGAAAATAAATTCCAGATTATTTTATTTTATTTTTGGAGGGGGGTGTGGGTGGGGGCAATTTTCTTTCCTTTGCTCCTATGTGCAGAGATAGGAAACTGTAGATGTGACTCATGTGGGAGGTCCAAAGCCTATGCATTAACTGAGTGAGCAGAAGAATAAGGGGGAGAGACTTTGAAAATTTATCTACCCTTAGAAACAAAATTTTGTCAGTTATTAAATTGGTGCTGATGAGCATAGTGATTTGTTTACTGGATATTCAACTATATGTATATATATATACACACACATATGTATGCATGCATATAATTTACATGTACTGCATTCGGCTCTGGGGCCCCCAGCATAATAAGGACATGGACCTTAGAGCCACCACAGAGTGGATCTAGAGGAGGACCATGAGGATAATCAGAGGGCTATAACAGCTCTCCTGTGAAGACAGCCTGAGAGAGCTGGAGAGGATTAAATTAAAGAAGAGAAGGCTCCAGGGAGATCTTATACCGGCCTTCCAGTACTTAAAGGGGGCCTACAGGAAAGGTGGGGAGGGACTCTTTAGGACTCTATAGCAGGGAGAGTAGTGACAGGACAAGGGATAACAGTTTTAAACTGAAGAAGGTAGGTTTCAATTAGATATAAGGAAGAAAGACTTCACTATGAGGGCAGTGAGGCATGGAACAGGCTGCCCAGAGAAGCTGTGGATGCCCCATCCCTAGAGGTGTTCAAGGCTAGGCTGGATGGGGCTTTGGGCAGCCTGGTCTGGTGGGAGGGGTCCCTGCCCATGGCAGGGGGCTTGGAACTCGATGATCTTTAAGGTCCCTTCCAACCCAGAACATTCTGTGGTTCTACACATTTCTTGTAAAAATGGTAAGTTATTAAAATCAGGTGTGGGTAGAAGCTGCAGTTTGTGTACTTTCATTTCTGTAGCTGCTTTAGTTTCACCAAGTTTTAAAATAAAATAGAGTTAAGTTAAAGAGATACTTGAAAAATAGTTTCCAGCTATCTGAGGTGGAAAAGAGGACTGCTACTCGTTCTTGAAAACTGTTCTTTATTCCAAATCCCTATGGTCTTGAATATGATTTCTGTGCAGAAATATCACAGTCACTTTTTTAGTGATGAATATTTTTACTCCTTTTATATTAAAATGAGAGGATTTTTTTTTGTCATTAACCAATAGAAATTTCAATGACGAACAAATTGTAAGTTTGGGTGTTGACTGAATTTTGTGTTTAAGTGCTTTCAGACCAACTCATTTGGAGTTACAAATATAAACATTACATGATCCTCTGAAGTGAAAGGAGGCTGCATTCTATTACTGCCTAAGAATACACATGTAACAAAAAGAAAACATCAAATACTTAAAAGACATTGGGAGCAACTCCTTTAGTTATAAATCAAGGCACCAGGAAAAATTCCAAAATTATAATTTAAGCAGAACTTAAATTACAAATTTAAAATATACATTTTGTTAGGATTATAAAATATATTTATCAGATTATAAAAAAATATTTTTTTAGTACCTGAAAGATGGAAAAATATCTACATATACTAAAAGTTAGCTGCAGTTCCCGAATTAAATGTATTTTCAAAATTTAGGTTTGTTACTTTATTCTTAGTACTCTTTTGCTTCTGACTTAAATGACAGGCTTGAATGCTTTTTACATATACAGAAGCATGAGACCATTTTATGCTTTTACATCTTCCATTTAGGTTAAATCTAAAAATAGAACAATGTATGGCTGTAATAGCAATACAGTGAACTGTAACTGCATATCTTTCAGTATCTTGCTGTCTCTTTGTTCAATGTAGCATATGTGACAGCTAAGTGAAAAGCATCTTACATTGCAATGCTACTTTGCTGTGTTTGAGACAAAGGCATTGGTGGCTTTACTGACTATAGGAAACATTAGTTCATTGAGTGTTTTCAGGGTCATGATGTGGCCATGGATTTTTAGTCTTTTTGTCTGCTTGTTTTGTCCATTGTGTACATAAAAGGCCTGTAAGATATTTGCAAATTCAGAGTGGGGTAACTCCTCTGTGATTTTGAAATCAATATTTAGGTTACATTAAAAAATAGACACAAATTTAGCAATGGAGAATATTTCCTGGTAAACTGTAATGGCAGTGGAATAATTTTACACAAGGTGTCATGCATTTCAGGTGACAAAAATGGACGCACTTACTTTTTGACAGTGGCATGCAATCTGTGCCGAACTGCTGCAGGCTAAGCATCAGTGGCTTACTCACACAGGTAAAGACCAGACATGTGAGTTAAGTCCTCCCTGCATCTCATTCTGATGGGACCATGCCTCATAACATGGCCAAATATAAAAGTAAAGCTACCTTACATTTTTTTCCTGTCTGAACATGTCCAGAAACAGCAGTCTTATGTCAACATTGTAAGAATTCTGTTGTGTAGGCAGATTTCTTGGCTACAGAAGTAAGGCTTGGAGTCTGGCCAAGAAAATCCTAGAAACAGTGATAGTTAAAGAAAATTCAGCAATGGAAATTCAGTAGGTTTCCCTCTTCCTGACCACTCTTATTATCTTTCACAAAGAAGAATGCAGCCTCAAAGTTCAACAACAGTGTGTTCAGAAAAGGCTACAGATGCCTAAGCTGAACCTTTGCATGTCTGATGTTTGCCTCGCAGTTCTATTTTTAATAGTGGAAGGGAGAGTGACAGAAGGAGTAGCTTGAGACAAAGGCCTTGAGGAGATGTGAAGAGTAATGTGTCTGTATTTGGAGACGTTTAAAGGCAATGATGAGCGGGGAAGCCTAAATTATGAACTGGGCTGCGGGAGAGTGGATGTGAGTAGTACAACTTATATGAAAGCATAAGACAAGAAAACACCATTTGGATCAAGTCCAGTCCTTTTTTATATCAGGCATCATTTGATCTTAAATCTTCACATTTAAAAATTTAAATTTTACTAGTGAAAATACTCCTTTTAATTGCAAAATTCACTATGTTGTGCTGACTATTCCTGTTGGAAAGTTATTCTTCCAATGCCTTGAAAAACTCTCTTCTGACATCCTGTCAATAGTTATTTGCTATGAATTTGTAGATGCTTGTTCTTGTGCCAGCAATATTCTTTTAATAAGTAATCGTTGTCCCTCTTCATGGCTTGTTTTCTTCACAGCTTAGAAAACAACCACATTTTTCTTAGGCTTTACTTGACAACAGATCAACCTCTTTTAATTTTTTTTTCTGAGGTCATCTCTGTGCTTGTTTGATCATGCTAATATCCCATCTCTGTATCTGCTCTTTCTATGTGGATATATATTTCTTGCAAAGTTGTGTCCAGAATTATATATATTTCCAGAAGGCCTTTTACACAGTGATAGGAATACTTCCCTATCCAGGGGATAGAAAATACATTGCCTGATAGTTCTTGAGATGGCAGTTATCTTCTCCATAGTCGTAATGTGTTGATTGATTGGGCTGGAGCACCTCTCCTATGAAGGAAGGCTGAGAGAGCTGGGGATGTTCAACCTATAGAAGAGAAAGCTCTGGGGTGACCTTATTGGAACATTTTAATACTTAAAGGGTGCTTATAAAAAAGATGGGGAGCAACTTTTTGCTCAGGCAGAAAATGACAGAACAAGGGGGAATGGTTTTAAACTAAAAGAGGGGAGATTTAGATGAGATGTTAGGAAGAAATTCTTTTCTTAGAGGTTGGTGAGGCACTGGAACAGGTTGCTGAGAAGCTGTGGATGTCTCATCCCTAGAAGTGTTCAAGGCCAGCTTGGATGAGGCCCTGGGCAACCTAATCTAGTGGGTGGCATCCCTGCCCATGACAGGGGGGTTGGAACTAGATGATCTTTAAGGTCCCATTCTGTGATTCTGTGGTCAGTCAGGTAAGTATTACCACAAGACTTTGATGGTGAGGTGGAGGGGGGAAGGTTGGTTCCCAAGATGGTGTTTCTTCTGCCTAACTTTGTCCGTGTAAATGCTTGATGTTTGAGCCTTACACATTAGAAAGGCATAGCCGCCTGCTGAGAGTATCTAATACTGTCTTAGACATTTTGTCTCTTTTTGATGTGTTTAGACATAGTCTATAGACAGCACTCAGACAAGATGCACAACTTTTAATTGTCTGAAATTAGGTGGGAGTCTGTATATTGGGCTCTTAGATGTCACTCAATTCTGTGATGGGTGTCAAGTTGTTCCTGCAGTGAATCACAAAATGGCCAAGATTGGAAGGGACCTCTGAAGATCATCTGGTCCAACCCCCCTGCCAAGCAGGATCACCTAGACCACATTGTGCAGGATGGCATCCAGGTGGGTTTTGAATACCTCCAGAGAAGGAGACTCCACAACCTCTCTGGGAAACCTGTTCCAGTGCTCTATCACCCTCACAGTAAAGAAGTGCCCTCTCATATTCAGCCAGAACTTCCTGTGCTTCAGTTTGTGCCCATTGCCTCTTGTCCTTTTACTGGGCACAACTGAAAAGAGACTGGCTCCATCCTCTCGGCACCCTCCCCTCAGATGTTTATACACATTGGTGAGGTCTCCCCTCAGTCTCCTCTTTTCCAGCATAAACAGGCCCAGTTTTCTCATCCAACCCTTGTACAACAGGTGCTCCAGCCCTCTGATCATCTTTGTAACCCTCCTCTGGACTTGCTCCAGTAGTTCCATGTCCCTCTTGTACTGGGGAGCCCAGAACTGGGCACAATACTCCAGGTGTGGCCTCACCAGGGCTGAGTAGAGGGGGAGGATCACCTCCCTTGACCTGCTGGCAACACTCTTCCAAATGGTGCTATATGGTTGTCTTCAGCAAATATTATTACAATAGCCCAACTTCTTATGCTATCATCCATTTGCTTAGAGTTAGACTTGCTGTGGACTATTTGAAGTCACAGTTAATCAAAAGATTAACAGCAAAAATCCAACACCAGAACTGAAAAGAGAAGCAAGCAGGCTTATAGGAATTATGAGATTCAGTTGAGGTTTTTAAAGCAAAGAAAAGGGCAAGACAAAATCTCAAAGGCTTGATGCTATCAGAGGCATCTGGAGAATAAAAGCAGATTTGACAAACATAGCAAGTAGGAAATAAATATCAGAGAAAGAAGGTACATTAAGAGAAAAAGGAGAGATTTTTACTCTTCAGTCTTTGAGCAGTGTCTCTAAGAACATATTTTTGTTCTTTGGATTCTTTCTTGTTCCAATGGGATGATATATTTTTTTAATTATTATTATTATTTATTCTGATTGGTTATTTCTTCCATCTCTCCCTCAGCTCGTCCCAGTCTGATGGGTGTTTTCTCCCTGACACCTTGTTTAGAGGCTTTTCATTTGTTTCTTGCTCTGAAAAAACTGTCTTCTCCAAGTAAAACACCTTTGTATGATGGGTCTGCAAAATGAAAGTTTATGATGTTCATTTAAGAAACATGGGCGTGTTGGTTCCAAGAAGTTCTGTTCCTCATCACTTGCCAATTCCTGTGTAGGGAGCAGGAGCTGAGCAAGGTATTTTTACAGTTGAATGGGCTCTTCATCTTTTGAACTGCATAGTTATTTCTTACTTGTCTTGGGGATGCACTTCAAATAGCTGTCAGTCTCTGCTTTGTAGACAACAGTTATATGGGGATTGGAACAATATCCTTATGGTTAAAGCAGTTTTCATTGCATGATATTAAATTCACAGGGGGGTGATCAGACCTATAGTATTAAGGCATAAAGCCTGATTTCAGACTTCTCATTTTGTGAGATCCCATGAATCCAAGTACAAGAGAGATATAGAGCTACTGGAGAGAGTCCAGTAAAGAGCCACTAAGATGGTTAAGGGACTGGAGCATCTCTCCTTTGAGGAAGGGCTGAAAGATCTGGGACTCTTCAGCCTGGAGAAGAGAAGGCTCATGGGGGAGATCTCATTAATGTGTGTAAATATCTGAAGGGAGAGTGTAAAAAAGATGGAGCCAGGCTCTTTTCAGTTGTGTCCAGTGCCAGAACAAGAGGCAGTGGGTGCAAAGTGAAGCACAGGAGGTTCCCTCTGAACATCAGGAAACACTTCTTTACTGTGAGTGTAATGCAGCACTGATACAGGTTATACAGACAGGTTGTGGAGTCTCCCCTTTGGAGGTGGTCAAAAGCCATCTGGACCTGGTCCTGGGCAGCCTGCTCTGGGTGGCCCTGCTTGAGCAGGGTATTGGACCAAATGGACCCAGATGTCCCTGCTAACCTCAACCGCTCCATGATTCTGTGATGCCCTTAATAGAGGGGGTGTGATGGCTGTGCCCTACTGTACAGAGCTGTAGGATGATGAGGGACAAATACTGCAACTTCTAGGATACAGACTGTATCCTCCAGCAGGATTCCAACTGGAAATAATACTCTTGGGCAGTTCCTAGGAAAGAGTGTGGTGCTGGGCTGCAAATGTGTGAGGTAGACAGATGTTGCTGAAGTGTGAGTAAATGCTTGTGGACTACAGAGATAGAATTTAAAATTTTGTCTTTCACTGTTTTTTTGTTTGTTTGTTTGTTTGTTTTTTCCTTTAAGAGACTTAACAAGTTTAAGCCTTTGGTTTAACAAAATTGAGAGAACAGCAGCTAGAGGAAGCAAGCCATTTTAAAGTTACAGGATTTAGCAGAACTTTTGGCTTTTGTGTTTGTGTCTACAACACTAGTCGAATGTCCCTGGATATTTGTTGCTCAGTCAAAGTTAGTGCAGTGGAGATTTAAAAATAAATGAGTTTGGAGAAAAATGAGTTGATGGAAGAAAAGTTTTTAGTGACTGCATACTCTGTGAGAGGATGATCTATCCATAAGATCTGTGATGTCAAGGAATTTCTATCTGAAAATTCACACAGAATGGACTTCTAGACAGTCTTTTTTTTTTCTATATAGCCTTCTGAATTATTCTTTTTGGAAAGAAAAGAAAAAAATCTAAATTACACATTTGCTTAGAAACAGGTTCCTATGTTTTTCGTTTTCATATACCTTAAGATACCAAACATACCAAAACCACAAAAGATCTGGCATTTGGTTAGAAAGAGCTACAGAATTTAAGGAGCTTTGTTTAGGAGAAAATGGGAAATTTATCAATACTGGTTAAGCATCAGCACTTTGCTGCTCAGGGTAATTGATTAGTTGGTTGTTTAATGAAAAAATCTGGTGAAAAGACACAGATCTTGCAAAGAGCACAAGAATTGCTAAAGGTGCTGAAACAGGACTGATTTAACATTTTATATTGTAAACTCAAAAGACCCTTGCAATGATGCAGGCTGAGGTGTTTAATTTTTTAAAAGGATTTCAGATTTTTAGCCAGAATCCCATTTGCTTGCAGTTACCCATTCTTCCTCTATCCCTCACAGCCTTCAGTCTCCCCCTTCCCCAAAAGGAAAAGAAAGTCTAGCCAAATTAATTCAAATAATCTTAATTCTGCTATATATATCAGCCTGCAATTTATCTCGTACAGATTTACATTACAAGGAAATCCACAATGTTTCAGGAATCATTAAAATGTGATGTTGTAAATGTACTTTCTCCTGTTGACTCATTTTTCTTTGTAAAACCCTAGTCTCAGGCAGTTTGGCCTCTATCAGTTCTGTCATCAATATATCCCTTTAAGTGAATCCTTCATTTGTTTTTGTTTGTTTGTTTATTTATGAGTTGGGCAATCATGGATACAGTGAAGATAATCGAACTCTAAAGATATTTGTTTTCAATCAAATATTGCCAGGAAGGAAACCTGGTGATAAAAGATTTCCTCCTTCCAGTCAGAGAAGAGATGACTGCCTCCTTCTCTCACTTTTTTTGAAGTAAAATCACACTAGTAAATGACTTGTCTAATCTGAGTTGTCAGCTGGAATACTTTCAAAGGATTTAGGGTAGTTGGTTTTGGACTGCTGTTTGCACTTTCGTCTTTGTTTTAATTATATTATATATTTGTCAAGGGATTAGAATTAGTGAGTTCCTGTCTCCTCTTTTACAACATCACGTTTCTCTACAAGGCATTCAATCTCTTTAATGCATCTCACCTTATTTGAAAAACTACAAGAAAAAATAACTTGAGTTAATGCAGAACATGGAAAGATGCCAGTTTGATCAGGGTCAGAGCATAAGTGTAGAATACATGTACACACTGAAGAATATTATCATTTTGGAGCTCTTTGTCTGGTGAGGCCTTTTACTATTGCAATGATATGTTTCAGGAAACAGCTTTTCTTCATTCACGCTGCTCAAAGAGGAACCAGATTATTCTGGAAAAAAACTGAACTCTGAACTGATGGGCCTGGAGCTCTATGTCCCCACTGCATGAAAGAACAGTCCAAATCCAAGTGGTCCTCTTTTGTATTGTTTATATTGTCATCTAGGAAAAGGGGCCAATGTTCTTTAATGTAGCTAATTTAGGTTCTTGTGAAACTTTGGAAACAGCCATTGTTGGAGTTCAACTTGATTTAAAAACAAGACAAAATAAAAAATGTGAGAGAGGATCTAATAGTAGTCTTCCACTACCTAAAGGCCATTGCAGTGACAGAAAAAGAGGAAATAGTTACAAGTTGCAGGAAGGGAAATTCTTGCTGGACATGAAGAAGAAATTGCTTGTTGTATGAAGGGTGCAACCCAGGGACAGGACCCAGAATGGTGCTGGGATCTCCATCCTTTGAGGTGCTCAAACCCTGACTGGGCAAAGGCCCTGGGCAATCCAATCTACTCTGCTTAGAGTAGAAGATGGAAATAGAGAGCTTCTGAGGTCCTTTCTAACCTATATTTTTTCCTGTGATTCTTTGCAATGTGGCAAAATGTAAACATTTAAAAGTTGTTTTAGCCTTTCTGAAAATGATGCCATTTTAAAAATCTGCACTGGGTTTACAGGGGTTCCTGATGTCTGTATATTTCCCAACAGATGCTTGTTTCCCAACAGATGCTTCAAACTGTGAAAGACCTGAAATTCATGCCAGGACATCTGAACTCCCGTCAGATGCACAGCCAGTGGCTTCTGCTGTTATGAATCTTAATGCTAGGCTGCACTGAGCTGTCTCCAGCAGTGACTAAAGTGAAAATTATAGTCAAATAACACAAGTTTAGGAAGCTCTGCTTTGCCACATAGCCATGTGAACCAAAACACACGTACCTAGCTTTAGGCAAAGTTTCAGTATCTGGAAGTAGCTTTGTACTTTTGACTGTAATCTCAAGTTCTCTTTGTGGTGGTTTTACCCTGCTAGGCAGCTGATGTCCACCACAACCACTCTCTCACTCCCCCTCCTCAAAGGGATAGAGGGAGAAAATATGATGAAATGGGTTCAAGGGTTGAAATAAAGACAGGGAAATCACCCTACAATTATCATCATGGGCAAAACAGACTCAGTATAGGGAGATTAGAGAAATTTATTGTCTATTACTAGCAAGCTAGACAAGTGAGAAACTCAAACTAAAAACACCTTCACCCCCCATCCACGCTCTTCTATGTCTTTTCCCCAAGTGGCACAGGGGAATGGTGAATGGGGGCTGCGGCCAGTTTCTAATGCTTTGTGTCTGCTGTTCTTTCACGGTCACTCTTTGCCCCTGCTCCACATGGGGTCCCTCCCATGGGATGCCGTCCTTCCTGAACTGATCTTGCATGGGCTGCCCACAGGCAGCAGCTCTTCAAGAACTGCTCCCATATGGGTCCGTACCATGGGGTCCATCTATCAGGAGCAAACTGCTCCATCACGGGTCCCCCATGGACGGCAGCTCCCCCCAGACCCCCTGCTCCTGCGTGGGCTCCTCTCCACGGGCTGCAGCTCCGGCCCAGGGCCTGCTCCTGCGGGGGCTCTTCATGGGCTGCAGCCTCCTCCAGGCCGCATCCACCTGCTCCACCAGGGGCTCCTCCACAGGCTGCGGCGTGGAGATCTGCTCCATGTGGGACCCATGGGCTGCATGGGGACAGCCTGCTCCACCAGGGTCCTCTCCACAGGCCACAGGGGAACTTTTACCACGTTCCTGGAGCACCTCCTGCCCTCCTTCTGCAGTGACCTTGGTGTCTGTAAGGCTGTTTTTCACTCTTCTATCCCAGCTGCTGTTGCACAGCAGTTTTTTTTTTTCCTTTTCTTAAATCTGCTCTCACAGAGACACAAACAACATTGCTCATTGGCTCATCTCTGGCCAGCAGCAGGTCCTTTTGGAGCTGGCTGAAACTGGCTCTTATCTGACATGGGGCAGCTGCTGTGCTGTGCTGACAGAGGCCACCCCTGCACCCCTGTGTCCAAAATGTTGCCATTTAAACTCAGTACTCTCTTTTGAAATATTTTTTTTTCCTGCAGTAGAACAAGTATTTTCTAGAAAATAGAAAGCATTTATTTTAATAATTCAGTCTCCACAAGAGGTCTATATCTTACCTTTAAATTAAATTTCTTCTCTCTCTCCTTATTAAATGAGGGTTCATAGGATAAATCAGCAGTATATAAATGATGAGCTTAATTAGTTGAATCAGCTGATAGCCTTGTGCACTCAGGGTTCTAGGATTGCTGTAAGCAGGGAAGAGGAGAGATGTTCCATGGAGTGGTGTCCTTACTCAATGAGGAGGTGTGGAAATGGCTTTACCGCAGCTACTAGTTTGTATTGCGTTGTATAAGAATCTGTGGTTTATATGCTACATCTTGTAAGGAAATCCTACTCTTCCCTTTAAATGCTCTTCTGCTGGCAAATTCACAGCTTTTGTTACTCTGTCTTGGACCTGTTGGTAACTCTAGCACCCAAGTAAAGTTGATGGAAAGGGATTAGAAGCAATCATTGTAATCCGCTTCAGTGTTTGGAAAAAAACAATTACGAATTTCATCAGAAAGATGGTGAAAGGAAATGTCAGTTTTCATACATGATACATGCTGAATAACTTCATCCTTCTATGTATGGTATGATTTGGGTATAATTTAAAAGGATACATTATGTGTTTTTTTTTTTTTTTTTTATTCTTCTGAGTAACATTTTGTGAATTTGTTGAAACCAGCACATAAGAAGCATACACATCAATGTAGTAGAGATATCTGCCAGATTTGACATACCAGTAACATTAAAGAACAAGAGGGAGGGCTGGTTTGTAGTGCACTTAGTTTAAGTATCATTCTAATTTAATATAAAATTCAGTTTACTGAAAATCATTGCTAATACTCCAAAATGGGCCTGTACCTACCTAGACCTATGCTTGCACTGTACTGTTAATACTAATTAAGAGGTAACTTTATTTGTGATGGTGGCCACTGCACCTGTCCATCCAAACTGAAGTCCTGTAAGGGGTTTTTAATTCCTTGTCCCTTCTGTGAGATACTATAGAGGTTTTTGGAATAATTCTGAAATCTCCTTTAAAATATGTAACGATGGTAATATCAGCCATAAATTTCCTTTGTAATGCCCTTTTGAATGCTTAGTTATTTACTTGCAAATTGATTTTATAAGAATTTATTCTTCCATTATTCTTGTAACAATCTTGTGGTCACTAATGCAAAGTAGATTTGGGACAGAAATAAATACTTGAGCACCTGCAAGCATCTTTCACCTCACTTCACAGCCTGGGTTTTATTATCTGAGATTACACTATTGCAAAACTCATGGAAAAGTTTAACTTTTATAGTGGATCTAGTATTCAAGATTAGACAGCTTGCAGCTGTCAGTGATGCTCTTCTCACATTAGAGAAGGAAGATGTCCTTTTGTTAATGAGACAGCACTTTTTTCTGGACCCAGAAGACTTAAGGAGTTATGATTGCCATCTCATGACAGTCCAAAGCATTGAAAAAGGCAAAGACATTCAATTTCAAAAACCTTTAAATGTCTTTATTTCCTCCTAACTGATTCAGTAGAACAAAAGTCAAGCTAGAGCAGGAGTATCAAAGAAGTGAGTTAAAATAGCTATACATTGTATTTTTTTTTCCTCTGAAAACACTGCCACATTTCTTCTCATGTATATAAAATACATTGGATCTAAATAAATCACAGTCTGGGAATAAGAGATTTTGGTGTGCATTCTGGAAGACTTCCATAGCTTGTGACTATTTAAAATGCATTAAAATACCAAACAAGTATATATTACACTGTCTCATAATACACTTTGTCTTGCTGTACCAAGGGCTTCCAGCCACCTTCACAGAGGTAGGAGAAATATGCTATTTATCAGCCATGATGCTGTACAATTAGACTGTTCCTAGTGAATGTTCAGCTTCTGCTAATGCACAAGCCTGGCATGCTTCCAATAAAGCTGTGAGAATTTTATATATAAAATTGTTCTGTCTGAAAGACACACTTACTATTATAAATAGTGTTGGGTTACTTAATACAGTGCATTTTTAATGTAATATTAATTCTTCTAAAAGGAATGTTTTTCAAAATACTTTTACAGAGAGAGAATGGATAGTAGTAATTACTGTATATAGTAGCATCTTGTGTTCAAGCTGCATTTGCTTGTAGTAGTAGACCTATTTTGTTTATATGGAGGACATTTTGCTCTAATCATATGCGTCACCTGAAGAGAACTCTGTCACTTCAGCAACAGATGAAAGGAGATTCAGAAATGTGAGCAACCTTCTAATTATTGTTGTTTTGTTGTTGTTTGTTTGTTTAATGAAAGCAATTCAAATGGCTAACTTGGAGTTAGGAACTTCTGTATTTCCATCTCTTTCCGTTATTGAGTGAAGGAAAACCTTTCAGAGTTTCAGGCTGTGTTCATACCACTGCTTAGTATAAAAGTGGTCTGATGCTATTTATTATAAAACCCTCTAGGCCTCTTGAGTGGTGATACATGTGAACCGGGGGTTGCCTATTAGCCAAGTTTGACTGAACAGTTTGGTCATTTCTCAGGCTGAGAGTGGTGAAAAATATTCATTTTGCCTGTAATGAAAATGTGGCTGAACTTTCCATTAAAAGCTTTGGCAAGGCATATTTTGGAAAAAAGACTTGATATTTGTTAAGAAATAATCTTTGTGTCATGTTAGGTAGCTGTTGAGGTCTCTCCTCAAGTTGGCTGAGTTCTAAGCTTTTGAGAAATTCTTGTTCACTGAACTTGTTAGACCCTTGCAAGTCCTGCCAACACAGAGCCCCATTTCAGCCAAGAGCTGGCAGGACCTTCTTGTAATTGCAGTTGTCTGCTTGTGGCCCAGATCAAAGTTGGAGCTGGAGCTGAGAATGGAAACTGAGAACAGGAAGACTGGGAGCAAAGGAAACGCGATGTCCAGGCCAGGACCAGGGTGCAGGGAAAGGGAGAGTCCCTAATGTCAGTGCAGAAGGTACAGAGATGCATTGCACAGGAGCCCAAATGATCCCATGACCATGTCCAAATGACTTTTGAGTATTTATAAGGAGGGAGACTCCACAACCTCTCTGGACAACCTTTGCCAGGGCTTAGTCACCTGCACAGTAATGAAGTGTTTCCTTATGCACAGGCAGAACCTGTGTTTCAGCTTGTGCCCCTTGCCTCTTGTCCTTGTCAGTCACACTAATTGTTAAGGATCTGGAGAGTGTGAGAATTTTTTTTAGTAAGATTATCTGACTAAAGACCTTTCCAAATTGGGATGATAAGGAAATGTATGGAGATAAACATACAGAGACATAAAATCTGACCAATAAACATTAATGAAGACAATAACCAGAAACAATGTCAGTCACAAGGATTGATGGGCTATCAAGAAAGTGCAGGCAAAGTAGGATTTTGCAGCAGTTAAGGATGTAAACCTGAGGGTCCTACAGACAGTGGTTTGGGGGGCCATAGTGTGAGCAGTGTGTCTTTGCAGCAAGCACCAAGCTTGACCAGCTGGCGAACAGGGGACCAGTGGGATGGGTTGGGGCTGGGATCCAGGCATGGGTGCTGGAGGAGACAGAGGGGCTGTTCTGGTCCTCAGGGGACCTGAGACCATGTGTATGCTTGTGAACCTGGAAAGTGCTGTGTGTGTGCCTGCACCAGTGGCTTCTTGTCCCTGCAAGCCCCAGAGGAGGGGATGTATGTTGGAACTTGTGATTTACCTGGGTCCTGTGTGTCGGTGCTGTTCAAGGCAGAGCCGTGTTTGTGGCAGTGAGTGTTACCAGCCCCATGTGTTTCTGTTTACCTCTGGGATATGTGCTCCGCATTACTACTGGTTGGACTTGCAAAGAGGAAAGTGGCAGCCACATTCCTCGGTTAGGGCAGAGACCCCAGGTCCATGGACACTGGGCTCCAGCAGCCAGGCAGGAGGGTCCTGGACTGGGGCTGCTGAAAGCATCAGCCACTCCTATTATCTCTTTACAAATGCAACTAAATGTTGGAACAGAACTAAAATAATTTATTTTAATGTGTGGGATTTCGTGAATGGACTATGGTGAGGAGGGAAGCTACCCAGAAGATGTGTCCATCCGTAAGAAAAATGTGTCTGAGGACACATCAGTCAAGTATGTAGTGGACCTGGGGGAATATTGAAAAGATGGTACTAAGAATATCAAGATCTGTTTTTTGCCACTTCTGTTCAAAAAAGACAGAAATTTTAAGAGATGTTGAGAAAGGTTATGTGTGAGACTGAGGAAAGAAGAGTCTGTCAGTTGGAATACATTAGAAGGGCTGGGTCTGTTTATGAAGTACTGTTTTATTCTCTAAGAGAAGCTCCTTTAGCTACCGAAGCTAAAAGCCAGTGCTTCTCAACTACAAATGAGTCATGATGCATGTAGGCTGGTCAGAGAAGGAAGATCCTGATAATTAGGAAGAGCCTTTCACTGGGGTTCAGCACCTACCAACTTCTAAGACCAAGTTCAATAGGAAAGGTGTCGAACAAAGTGGTACCTGGTATCTCAGGAGATTCCCAGAAGAGTTTTCAGGTTATACTCTACAACCATTTGTTTTGAATTATGTAACCCCCTAATATAGGGTCCAGACTCAGTCTGCTGTTCCTATTGTGTCCTTTCCAGGACAAAGAGGCAGCCTGCCTTTCTTGATCTCATGAACCTAAACTTTGTTGGTTAGATATTGGCTCTGTTTCCACAGAAGATAAAAACACTGCTTGCCCTGTCTGCTCTGGTAATGGTTGGGGACATGTGACCTTCTTCTCAGTGGATTGTACTTGAAGATTTCTAAGTTTTGTCTGTTTGTGGAGGATGATGTTTTGACTAGTGCAAGGAAGTGCTACTGATTTTAATGGATACATCTGATAACATCATCAGAGCTTATCATCAGAGCTCTGTCTTGTGTGTCCTGCTCTGATATCTTTGTTCATGGATGGAAAAAATAAACTGAGCTCAGCTGAGTTGTTAAAAGCTGCATGTCTAGTGTCACTTGAAGTGTGCTAGGACTAACAGATGTATCCCTGTAAGGTTGGCAGATACAACCTGTGGGAACCTGCTCTTCTGGAAGAGCAGCTGAGGACCAGGCAGGATACTCTGCACACTGCCTCACAGCATCATTGCCTGCTGTTGCAGGAACAGATGTATCCAATATGGGCCTTCCCTCAGTACAAAATAATGAGTTTGCTGCGTGAAAAATCTGTACAAAATGTGTAAGGCAAATCTGCATTAATATTGTAGTACTAGTTAGTGGTAAACACTGGATATAGTCTAGCTTTTAAAAGAATATTTTGTTACGTCAGCCACTGCAGCCTATTCAGTAAGGACTCTTGTGCTCAAGGAAAGAAATACTGAACTCTTACTAAAGTCAAAACACAAATATTTGGTGTCACAGAGGTTTTAAGAATACTGAAGAGAAGTTTGAAAACATATATGCCTAGTATCTAGTTAAAAACAAACAAACAAACAAAAACACAGTTTTCTCCCTTCGGTACCCATTACCAATAGTAAATTTTACATATGTATATGTACATACTTCCTTAAGAATATCCATGTATACTCTGCAGTAGTGCTTTAAGCCATATAGTAGCCATTTGAGCCCAGATATTGCTGACATCTTAGGAACCAATTAAGAACTTGCCAGAAATCATGAAGCCCTTGATATAACTGTGAACAGAACCCAGTTCTCCTGACTTTCTGCTTTTATGGCATGATCATCAGCTTCTGTCACCATCTCACTTTTGTCTTGTCTCATTTTCAAAACCCCCAACTCAGCTCCAGGGAACTTTTTTCCTCTTCTTCTTGCTGTATGACAGCCAGCATTTTTAATCCCTTCCTCTGGGCTTCCGGTCATCATCTGCCCCATCCACGTACCTTGTATCTTCCCTTTTCTTTGCTTCCCCTTCTAAGTACTCTGTCTCAGATTCTCTTATTTACTGTAGATTGGAGGTGAGCTTGTTGCAATAGTAAATCTGAACAGAGCTGTCTCAGCATTGCTGAAGCTTGGCTTAAAGGCCCTGAACTGGGCAGGTATGTTCAGTAGCTTTATGTCATCTTCTTACTAACTTGATCACTGTTTCACCCAGGCTTGTCAATCTGTACAGTGTTGTACTGTCAAGCCCTATGTTAATACTGTATGTGATATTACAGTACTTGTATTTTCTGTGGTCTGTTCACCACTGCCTCGTTCTCTGCTGCTGTTCCCATCTGCGAGATGCTGCTGACTGCTCCCATCTCATCTCCCTCTTGCTGGGTTCCTTGCAACTCCTCCAGCTACCTGGAGCTATTCCTAGTCCTGTTCTCCAGCAGCAATAGCAGCAGCAAGTGCTTGAGACTGTGAGGAACTCCAGAGGAGGGTGCAGGAGCTGGTTTTGATGTCTATATATGTGTGGGGAAGTGGATCTGGAGTTGGTACAACTATGCCTTTAACCCTCTCTGGGTTGTAGAAGTTACCATTCTTCTTTGGGCCTCTCCACATCCTTTTTTTTATTATTATTTATTTAATATTATTAATTTTCCCTTGGTTCCAGCAAGGTTTACAGCATCTTCTGGCTATTGCTGACTCAGCTTTTCAGACAGAACCTTCACCCTCTCAGGACCTGACCTCATGCGCAAACAAGGTCTCACAGGGAAGAATCTAGAATTTATGTGTAAGAAATTAATATAAGAGAACTGAATGCAAGGTCTTAAAGAAGAAAAGTGCAAAAATCCTGCAAAATCTTTGAAATTTCCCGCTCTCACTCATTCTCTCACAGATTTTGTTCACTCACACTCTCATAACCTTGTACTCACCAGGATCAGCTCATATACCTGCTGGTCACAGGTGACTAGGATCAGAATTTCTTGAGTTTCACAGTTCTCTTGTCATCTGTGTATTTCAAGGCTCCAGTTCTCTTCTCCATCTTCTTGACACCTTATCTTAGGTCATTTTGTTTGTCTTAATTCATTCAAATGAAATCTCCATATAGGGTACTCTGTAGCAATTAACACATACTTTCCCTATTGGTCCTTCTTTCTGTATTTTGTGTGCTTTCACAAGTGCACACATTTGTATTCATACCTCAGTCATACTAATCATTCATTTTTTAGTCAATTTTCTGTATTTAACAGTAAAGATAATAAATGAGGAGAGGTAAAATCACATGGGTTACAGAAGGAAAAAGCTCAGATTAGTTACAGGTAATGATACAGTCTTCATAAGAAATGATAACGCAAAATTGTTGCGGTTTTTATGCACAGAATTACTGGGAGATGATCTTTTGGCACATTGTCAGGTACTACTTGTAAGGGCACAGTTAGAATCCAGTTCTCTGTGCAGTTTTGGTAACCTTATTGTTAGTCATGACTGGGATTGTAATGGTACGGTATAAAGTGTCTGAAACAAGTGAAGAGGGGAAAAAGAACCAACTTTTGCATGACTATTCAGGAAGAAGGTGTGAGATCTTACAGTGTTCCAGGACCCCAAGGAGAAACAAAAATGTAAATCAAAGTAATTGGCAGAAGGTGTAAGTCAGGGTCAAATGCTGTTCCTGGTTCTGCTGAGTAAGAAAATCAATGGGTCTTGTGCTGGTGTGAGATAATTTCAGCAGAATCTGCAGTAATAACATTTTGTTCATCATGGATGTGGTTATACGTTAAAAATAGTCTGAGCACAACACAGTTTGAGCAGATGATTTTCTTTTTAATAGGATTTGAGGTAAAATCTTCTAAGCTCAGAAATGCCCGCTGAGAACTTAGCAAACAAAACAAAATATCTCCCTGCCCTACTTTCCCTGCCCAGCCACTCCTGTACAGACGCATGAAATATGGAAAGCTGTAGAGCAACAGACATTGGATTACTGGTCTCATAAAAGTCCTCACAGAGTCAGTATGTTTTATGTTGCTGGTGCTCTAATCTGCTCTTGCCTCTTTTATGGCTCTCAGCTGCTCTGTGAAATAGTTAATGGATTTTTATTTTCTGTCAATATACTTAGGACTTTAGTACGTGTATCAGAACTGTAGGCTAAAACCTGCAGCTGAAAGCTCAACCACAGGGCTGAGGAGAGTGAAGGATTATTAGTTACTTGGCCGTGTTGCCAGGCAAAGTCTTTCCTATTTGTGCTAAAAGCTGGGTAGATTTCTGTGATGGAGCTTTTCCCCTATCATTTGATCACAGACTGAAGTTTCTTCCTTCTTACCACATGGAGAACTGCAAATCTAAAAAAATGACTAATGGTGAGGAAGCTGTGAAAGGCTGGAACCAGCCATGCAGAGGTTCACCCCACAACATATCTGGGTCTTCTGTCATGGCAGCCACGCTAAATACAGCCTGTACCCAACCTGCCTTTGTTGTAGGAGCTCTGGAAGCCCAGAGCAATGCTTTTGTTATTCCTTCGGTTGCTCATCCATTCTGGAGCAAAGACCTCATCTGTTAGCTAAATAGTTCTGCCTGCTCTAGTTTGGAGACAGTACCACAGTAGTGACTGATCCTCTGGCTGTGGAAGACATGGGAGCTGTGTCTAAGTGCAACAGCCAGGGCTAGAGGCAATGATGTGCCTCGCTTTTACAGTTTGAATTGTATAGCTCTAATGATTTAATTTCCTGGTAAATTTGACACTGATTTTTTCCAACATCAAGAAAACAGCAATTAAATAGTTAACCCTAGAATGAAGCCTTGAAAAGCAAGGTCATTCCAGACACTTTTAAACTCTGCTTAAGTATAATTTGTTCTATTAATTTGAGAAATTGCTGACATTTAAGGCAGCTCTGCAGAATTCAGTACAGTAGCATTTTGGGTCTGATTTTAAATTGAGAAAATCTGTCCTTAACCATTTCAGTTCTGCTTTACATATTTAGCTTCAGGAGCAAGTTGTAGCTTGCTGCTGTGTGAGAATATGGTGGTTTGGGACAGACACTTGCAGCTGTGTTAACCTCCATGTAGCTTTGGAGTGTGTGCCAGAGAAGGAGAAAGGACTCTCAGTGGCTGGAAGAAATTTAGAGAAATGTGAACAATGCCTAATTGTAACTATTGGATAATCCAGCTTCACATCGTGCATGTTAGAGTATTTGTGTCTGCAGGCAGTATGTTGAATGCATATTGGAATGCATTCCTGTACAGGGAATAAACACAAACCATTTAAGTCACATTTAAGTTGACAAGTTGAGACTGAAGGTACACACAGGTCTGCTTTACTAAGAAAATGTACTTGGTATTAGCAACCCAGTGGAATAGGTTAATGCATGCTTCACCTGGTGTTGTATATTTTTGGAAAACAGCAGGAAGCAGAGTGGCAGTGGACGTGAAGAGTGTCTTTTTTCTTTTTTTTTTTTTTTGTCTTTTTTTTTTTCCTTCTCTTATTTAGCTAGCAGAAGGTCTGCTACATTTTAGGTAACCTGAAAATGTGTTACTGATGGGTTAGGCAAGCCAATAGAAAAATGTTACAGTGAAAGAATCTTTGAATACCAACAGTGTGAATTTACTATCCTGTTCAAGTAGTAATCCTGCTACTCAGTAGTTAGCAGAGTAACTTTGCTAAGGAAGAGATCTTCACAGTGGCTTTTTGTGCAGTTCTGTGTATCTGAAGTCAGTGTTATTACCCAGATATGGGGCTCAATAAATTAAACATTGAAAATAAAGCTTAAGATATGATTTTATATCTTGAATAGATCATTTCTGATTTGATATACTTTTGTGGATTAATGAAATTCTTGGAGATGCTATTAGGAAATGCAGCAAACCTGGAAAAGATGTTAGGTGAGCAGTAGGCCAAAAAATAAAAGTGCAGGTGAAGGAGAAAGCAATGACTTTCAAAAAACGCGGAATCTGATCTAGCACAAGATGTACAGTTTATAGTTAGGGCATTGACAGTCAATACTTTTAACATGGTCGAAGACAAACTTAGGTCATCATTAAAACAGTGGGAAAACAAACCAACATTATTGCCAACTCCTTTTCAGATCCAAACTAGGACATTTCAGATTTAGATGGTTAACTACTCAGAGACAGTTAGCAGTAAGCAGGGAGCAGAAACAAATTTAATAGATGTAACTCGCTATATGTTTTTATAGGATTGAATACACAGCACTTAGCTACTTGTATAGTCTTTTATCATTCAAACCAGAAATCTTTTGCTAATAAGTGAGAGGCATTGACAGACTCTGAAGAAAAAAATGCTGTCAGTCGTTCTCAGCAGTCAATAAGGTGGCTGACTGTTCCTCATATTACTCCTTCCCTGTACTTTTTATCCTCACTCTCTATTTTTATGCTAGGTCTCTATTTCCTTTGGTTCAGTGCCACTGTATGATGCTTAGCTTTCTACTTTACCTGAGGTTTGCAGACAAAAATGAAGGGAAAAAAAGAGACATCAGTATCCCTTATCAGCATCATTTTGGAATACGGTAAATTTCTCATATGTCCAGAAAGAATATCATAAAAGTCCTAGGACACTGAGGGGAACAATATGGTAAATCAACATAAAGAGAGAATAAGAGTGGATAAGCCAGGAAAAATGAAAGAGGTAGGAGGACTGACAGAAGATGGAGTAGAAAATGGCTGAATGGACTAGAGGTAGAAGATGTGAGAAAAAAAAAAAGAAAAAAAAAGAATAGAATATTTGGTGGAAAGAGACAAGATGGAGAAAGGGACCAAACCAAAATGAAACAAAGGGGATAGCACAAACAAAGACTGGGAAATTGAACGTAAGCTGTCAGTAGTAATAGGAAAACAACAACAACAAAAACAAACAAACAAACAAAAAACTCAACATACAGAACAAATATTTAAGAAGGAAAATAGACAGATACGGAAAGACCGAAGAGAAGGATGCGTTTAAGAGACAGACTGTGAAAAAGAAGACAATGCTGGCAGTTTTCGAGCTGTCAGTCCAACTTGGATGAGTTAGGAGAGCTTAGGAATCATCAATAGAGACTTGGATTCTAAAAAGTTTTAAAATGTAGCAAAGAATAAAAGGTGTTATTGCAAAGGTAGTGAGATAGTTAGATTAGTACCAATGTGGAAAATAGATTTACGGAAGAATATGAATGAACAGAGTCAATCCAACTGAGCAGTTTGGCACAGTACCTTTTTCAAACAAGGGAGAGGCGAACTGCATGTAAAAAGGTGACTTGTCAGCAAGTAATCCAAGTGCAGAATATGAATGGAACAAGGTAGCAAAGAAGTTGGGTGTAGAAACAAGTTTACATTACTGCAGGGAGGCATTTTGCAATATTTTTAGAAAGAGGGAGAATCCCATGTCCTCAGAAAACCCCATGAGGAGAACACAGACCAGATCTGGTTCAGCTGCAGGGCTCTTTTCAAGGGGTTGCTGCTCAGTGGCTCTGTTCTCAATGCAGAGCCTGCTCACTGATATTCCAAGATCTCTGAGCTCATGTGGCTAAATTGTGACTGATGGAGGTTTATCAATCCACTGCAAGGTATAAATCCTTTTCACTCCCACATTTACGTTGCCTTATCGCCTCTAGGTGGTATTTTCGTGATTAAATAGTACTTGAGGCATGGAGAGTCCCCAGAAACAATTTAAGGCCCTACACATACTCTCCTTCAGATGAGGTGTGGGTGGGTGGGGTGCACAACTGAAGTAAGTGGGGTGCAGAAGAGTACAAGAATCCCAAGAGACCCAACTGAAACATGGGGTTGGGCTGAAGAAGTAGTGTGTCCCTTCAGATTAGCAAGATGTTCTTTCCATAGCTTTCCAGAGTACCCTTGAGTTAGAAGATGGTGCTGCAGTCCAGCACCTCACTGGAAAAACTGTAGGAAACTCCACAAGTTTGAGTCATTCTCTTACTGTTTACAGGCATTGTTTTCAACTGTGGTTGATGTAATCCAGCCTATGACTGAGGGCTGCTTCTTTCCACTTGACTTGATTTAGTTAAAAGTAAAGCAGACAATTTGTAGGCACCACATGCAAGCTGGCGTATACAGAGAAAAATTTTTTTTTTCCCCTACAAAATAACACAACTTACCTGCTTGTTAATGGCTGAACTTTTTGGATTCTCTATACTTTTCTCCATGTATTTTGCATATTGTTTCATCTGCAGGCAACAATTCTGTGTGCCAAGAGCATTTATATAATATTAATCTCTTTGTTGCTAAAATGTACATGCTGACAAAACTACATAAAAAGATCTACAGCCTGATCCTCACAGCTGTGACTTCCCACAGATTCAGAAAGGACATTGAGTCATTGGATGTCATGTTTGAGGGATGTGATATGCTGAAGGTGAAATTATTTACAAAGAAGCAAAATGTCTTCAGATGTCAAAATTCCTTGGAGTTCTTCAGTTAGCACCATGTACAGTCACATCTTCCTATTTTCTACTACTGCATTGAAGAAAATAGAACACAGATTTATTGCAGCTCAAACAAATTTAGGTGATTCTAGTTAGTGTTATATAAAGATGTGCCTGGTACAGGTGAGATTTGAAATGGATGAACATTAAGGCTCTAAATACCTACAGAACTGTATCTGCATATAATTATATCACTCCCAAGAGAAATATTTGCACAGACATTTTTCTGTGGCGTTGCATTACAGTGATACCAATTTAGGCATATCTATATGTAGTACTATTCCAAGAAAGGCTTGCATAGGAACGTGATGACTTTTTATACTGAAATAGTTATATTGCTACAATCTCTAACACAGATATATATCGATGTTTTACTACCTTATCATATAACTTATAACTATCTTTTAACTTATTTTTCTTCTGAAGAACTTGATAAAATTAGTGTATTACTTACTATAACCCTGCACTATACTCTCATTAAAGAACTCGTACCATTTAATTTAACCAAGCTAAATATGGTGGCACAATTTTTGTACGTCAGAGAAATCCAACAGGCCTGTGCATGCAGATATGGCATGCAGGTAGTATCAATCACTTCAGGGGTTACCGGATTATCAGCAAATGGACATTTGGCCTAGGACTTTTTATCAGCTGTTTCTGCTGCAGGGACAGATTCTGATGCTCTTGCTTCTGTGAATTGATCTGAAGTCACAGAAAACACTTTTATTAAGTGAGTTTTTAAGGTGTTTCAGAACTGGTACTTAAATGAAGTTTCAAGAGATTAGTGGAAAACAAAACTCCAAGAAAAAGAAAACAAGAAAACCTCTAAGCCCCAATTCAGTTGAAACTGAAATTATGTTTTTCTGTTTCAATTTTTGCTTTTCACTGTAAAATTCAATATTACTACAGACCAATGCCTGAAGTGTTTTCTCAATGGAAACTTTTCCTGAATTAAAAGCCAAGGTCTGCAGGACTCAGTCAGTATTACCACTGAAGTTGATGAAAATAACTAAAATTATTTTGGCCATTGAAGAATTTTATGTATATTTAAAGTAACTCAGGGAAACATTTAATTGTAACAGCATAAGTTTCAGTATATCAGTACAAAATTATGTGTAGTCAGCATAAATGATATAAAGCTAAAATTTTCAGAAAGGCTGTTACATTTGTACAGTGCTACTGTGCATGAGCCAAGCTACAGTATTAATCTGTAAAATGGAAAGCAAACTACCTATTCTGTTGTTTCTCTAAGACTTACAAAAAGGCCAGATGATCATGAGACTTATTCTGAAATTAGAAGGAAAAAAATCTAGGAACTTGAGATTTTGATACATGTTTGAACGGAATGAAGATATTGTTTGTTAGAATGTTTGTTAGAAGACTTAATGGCCGTACACTTAAGAGATACTCTGTGGCCTGTCTGGATGAAGCCAGTATTTGATTGTCCGGAAAACTGAGGGTGTGTCCCTTCAGGCTTCTGTTTTATGTGTTGACTGCAAGCAATTTTCATACACAGCCACATAATCCGTGTCTGTTAGCCTCGTTATAGCTGTCCATTCCAAAACTTCAAAATGGCAAAAAATGCAAATTAGGGCTTTTAACGATTTTTTTTCTTGTTTGTTTTTCATAAGTCTGTCAGGGCATTTTGTTCTGAATCTGTAAACGTTGTGATCTTGAAAATGGGTAACTAGCCAAAACTTTGTAGCAGATTTTTTAAAGTGTTTGTCTCCTGTTTGGGCTACTGGATGAAATGGGCAGATTTCCAGATGTTCTAGGCAATTGGCTTCTCTATCTGCCCTTCTTGCTCTGCACAGACCTACATTTGTCCTGCTTAAAAAGATAAGTAGGGTTGGGTGATTCCAGCACTGTATTTGCAGACCCTGGAGTACTGGGCATGTTAGAATAAATGTGAGGGTAAATATTTGGGCCACAAAAATGGGCTGAGAAGTATATCAACACATCAGCCAAAACATAAATAGGTCGTCATGCTATTACTGTTGTTTCTTCTAATGTTCCTCTCTGATAATAGTGGCCATGGATAAACGTGATAGACTGGTAATCTTAGCAGTGCTGAGTCAGAATTAGAACAATTGTTCTCTGGGGTTTGTGCATCGGGTACATCACAGTTAAAACCTTTGGGATTTACAGTGTAAGATTGTGCTCTTAAAAGTCACCCTGCATGGTGAGGCATGCCCAGGCCCACAAAAGGGCATTGAGAAAGGTTTTAGCTGAACATTGGGGTCAACAGATAGACCAGCCTTGATAGACCAGCCCAATACAGAAAAGATTCATTAGTCATTCCAAAAGACTTGGTGGGGTAAGAAAGGGAAAAACAACAGGAAGAGAAATCCTAGAAACAGTTTCTGCACTGGGTAATAGGTACAATATAGACCCCTGTAGGACTATGACCTGAGGTTTGTCTCCACAAATACATCAGCATAGTAACTTAGGTGTTCTGTGAATGGATGCTTAAGCTTATTGTCTTTGCTGGGATTTGTGGCATTACAGTAAAACTTACTGCAGATGCAGCACGTTGCCACCGCCACCCCCCAACCCCCGCTGAGTTTGTTCAATTTCACGGCCCTGTTTTTTGTCAGTCCTCCAACATGAGTGTAGAGGAGGAAAGAACACTAACTGGAACACAGATCATATTGCACTTCTCTGTCTTCTCTCCAGCTGCGCTTGATCACCTTGAGCCTGTCTGTTGCATTGGATGGAAAACTGAAGCCCACCTTAAATGCTCAGAACTCCTGGGTGTGATCTGCAGAATTCTTCCAGCCAAGCTGCTGTAGGGCTGCAGCAGGGGCGAGAGGGAGCGGGGCAGAAGGAGGGTGGAATCAGGGCAAGGGGGCCCGCAGGGGCTGGGCAGAGGGACGGTGCTGCAGCATGGATGAATCTCCGCGGGAGCAGAGGGGCAGGTCTTCGAGAAGGAGGTCGTCAAACCCACTGCAGCAGCACACAGCCGGCACCAGCCTTGGCTGGAGGCCCGTTTTTTTTTCGGCTCCCTGCGCTGATTTAACCCTCCCAAGCGGATGCATTTTAGTACTGCAGCAGCAGGTCCAGGAGTGCCGGAGGCTGGCGGCCCGCCCCGCGCCCCCGAGGCTTCAGCACCGAAACCGGGGCGGAGGCGAGGAGCGGCACGGCGGTACCGCACCCCTCCCCTCCCGGCCAGGCGGCGGCCACCGGCACCGAGGGGCCCAGCGCACCGAGAGGCGGCAACACGTGGGTGAGGCCGGTGCCGCGGGGGGAGCGGGGCCCGGCCTCACGCCCTCGGCCGCCGAAGCGGGGCGCGGGGGCGGCTCCGGGCGCGGCGGAGCGGCGGCGCCCGGCCCCGGGGTAGGCGCGCAGCGGCGGAGCCCGCCCCGCCGCCGACCGCCGCCGAGGCGCTGTTCCCGGCGCTGGTGCTGAGCCGGAGCCCGCCCCGCCGCCGGCTGCCGCCGAGGCGCTGCCTCCCGGCCCAGGTGCTGAACCGGAGCCAGCCGCGGCTTAGCGTCCTCCCCCGCCTCCGCCCGCGCGGCAGCTGGAGCAGCAGAAAGCGGATCCAGCGAGTCCCGGTCCCTCCTCCTTCCTCCTCCTCCTCCGCCTCCTCCTCCTCTTCTTCCTCCCCGGAGCCGCCGGAGGGAGAGAGGTCGGAGCCGCTCTCCGGGGCAGCCGGCGAGCATGGGCCGGGCAGCGGCGCTGCCGGCGGCGGGGCCGGCGGCGGGGCTGGGGGCGGTCGGCGGCTGCTGCTCGCCGCTTGCATGAGGCGGCCGGGCGGCGGGGCGTGAGGCCGGGCCAGGGCCGGGCGAGGCGGCTCCGGGCTCCGGCGGCTCCCACCCCCCGGCCATGGCGGCGGCTGCTCGGCGGAGCCGCGGCGGGGCGGTGGCTCTGGGCCTGCCGCCGCCGTCGCCCCCGCCGCCGCCGATGCTGCTGCTGCTGCTGCTGCTGGGGCTGGGCGCCGGGCGGGCGGCGGGCGGACCGCTCCGCTACTCGGTGCGGGAGGAGCTGCCGCACGGCGCCTTCGTGGGCAACGTGGCGAGCGACCTGGGCGTGGATCCGCGGCGGCTGGCGGCGAGGGGAGCGCGGCTCACCTCGGGCAGCGGCCGCCAGTACCTGGAACTGGAGCTGGGCCGCGGGGTGCTGCTGGTGCGGGAGCGCATGGACCGGGAGGAGCTCTGCGAGCTGAGCCCCCACCTGCTTCCTCAGCCTAGAGTTGGTGATCGAGCAGCCCATCGAGGTGCACAACGTGGAGGTGGAGGTGCTGGACATCAACGACAACGCACCGCGCTTTCCCCGCCAGGATTACCGGCTGGAGATCAGTGAGTCCGCCGTGCCCGGGGCCCGCTTCCACATTGAGAGTGCCCAGGACCCCGATGTGGGCACCAACTCTGTGCAGAGCTACCAGCTCAGCCCCAGCCGCCACTTTGCCCTGGACCTTAAAGGCTTCCAGAGTGGCAGCAAGCTCCTGGAGCTGGTGCTGCAGCAGCCGTTGGACCGGGAGCAGAGTGCCCTGCAGCACCTGGTGCTCACTGCTGTAGATGGTGGGGACCCCCCCAAGTCTGGTACAGCCCAGATCTCAGTTCGAGTTGTGGATACCAATGACAACCCCCCTGCCTTTGACCGCTCCACCTACACAGTGAACCTTCTGGAGAACTCCCACCTGGCACCCTAGTCGTCAAACTCAATGCCTCAGACCCTGATGAGGGCTCCAATGGGGATGTGATCTATTCTTTTGGCAGCTACAACCCACAGAAGGTGAGGCAGCTGTTTAGTGTGGACCCACATTCAGGGGAGGTGCGGGTTAATGGTACCCTGGATTATGAAGAGGCATCCTCTTATGAGATCTATGTGCAAGCCACTGACCAGGGCCCCGTCTCTATGGCTGGGCACTGCAAGGTACTGGTCAACATTGTGGATGCCAATGATAATGTTCCTGAGGTGGTCCTGACCTCCTTGTACAGCCCAGTGCCAGAGGATGCAAAGTCAGGAACTGTGGTGGCCCTGATGAGTGTCACGGACCAGGACTCAGGGCTGAACAAGCAGGTCAGTCTGCGTATTCCCCCTGGCCTCCCCTTCATGCTCAACTCTTTCAAGAACTCCTACACCTTAGTGACCCAGGGCAAGCTGGACCATGAGAAAGCAGCAGCCTACAATATCACAGTTACGGCTACTGACTCTGGGAGCCCCCCTCTCTCCTCCCAGAAGGTGATCCATGTGGAGGTCTCTGACATCAATGACAATCCTCCACGCTTTGAGGAACCTGTGTACTCAGTTACATCCCTGAGAACAACCCCCTTGGAGTCTTGCTTTGCACTATCAAAGCCACTGACCCGGATGTTGCCGAAAATGCCTATGTGTCCTATTCTCTACTGGATGGGGAGATTGAAGGGCTACCTGTTACCTCCTATGTCTCCATTAAATCTGACAGTGGCAACATGTATGCTGTCAAATCCTTTGACTATGAGACATTAAGGGAGTTCCAGGTGCTTGTCCAGGCTCAGGATGCTGGGATCCCATCACTGAGCAGCACTGTCAGTGTCCACATCTATGTGGTAGACGAGAATGACCATGCTCCACAGATTCTGTATCCTACCTCAACCAACACTTCAGCAGCCCTGGAGATGATCCCACGCTTGGCAAATGCTGGATATTTGGTAACCAAAATTATAGCCATTGATGGGGACTCAGGACAAAATGCCTGGTTGTTCTATCACCTGGTTCAAACCTCAGATCCAGATTTGTTCAGGGTAGAGCTCCATACTGGGGAGATAAGGACTACTCGCAAACTGAGGGAGGAGAGCACACCTACTTACAACCTGACGGTGGAGGTGAGAGACAATGGAGAGCCACCGATGTCCTCATCAGTAGCCATCACTGTTGCTGTGGTGGACAGAGTTTCCAAAAATCATCCCTGATACAAGAAGGCACATTAAAAGTCCAAGCAATTACTCAGAAATCACTCTTTATCTCATTATTGCTTTGTGTGCCATCTCCTTCGTTTTCCTTTTCACAATCATTGGGCTTACTGTTATCAAGTGCTACAGATACAGTTTGTATGGGGACTCCTGCTGTACAGGTTTCTGTGGGGTCAGAGAACGGTGCCCTGCTGAACTGTACAAGCAGGCCAACAACAACATCGATGCGAGGTTGCCGCACGGTATAAAAGTGCAGCCCCATTTCATTGAAGTGAGGGGCAATGGGTCTCTGACTAAGACCTACTGCTATAAGGCATGCCTAACTGCAGGATCAGGAAGTGACACTTTTATGTTTTACAATACCTGTGGCCCAACAGGAACGGGTCCCTCTGCAGTGGTGACTGAGAGGCATCTGACAGGACAGAGTGGGCAGAGTGCACAAAACCTGATTATACTTAAAAATGACTCCATTACTCCTAACGAGGTGAGGCTATATTGATAAATGGTCAGCACAGTGCAAATTTTTTACTTAAGAAAAGGTTCAAACTGGAAAACTCAGATTACGTGTATTTATCTCCTTTTGGTCTTGCTGACACATAGCTACAAGACATGGTTCTAAAGTATGCTAATGTGTGCAATGCATTTTGTTTCTAGGTAAATACTGGGTCTTTCAGGGTCCATTTGGTAAGTTCAGTATGTTTGTCTGTTTGAGATTCACTTCATTTCTGCAGCATATGCTATGTAGAATATTGCCTCCGTCCCTTTTCTCTTACACATCTAAAATTGCCTGCTGTCATAGAGTGCTAAGGAATGACAGATGTGGTTTTAAATCTTTAATGCTACGACTAATATTGCAGGAAAAAATAAAAAAATAGATTAGCCTGGAAATCAATAGGTTACCTTATGGCAATTATAGATGTTTGCTACTGTATTGATTTTATACCTATGCAAAGTTGTTGGATTTAGATCATAACAAAAATGTGCTTTGCTTTCTGATGTGGGCATATTTTAGTTGTCTGAAAGCTGCAAGCCCTTCTTTGGTAGTATTTATTCTACCCAGTGCTGCATTTTATGTTTTCTCGACAGTGACAATCCAGTGATATCTTTACAGAGGATTACAACAAGTTACCATTGTTATGTTGCAGTGTGACAACTTCTAACCTGCTGGGTTGATATTGAAAATTGTTTAACACCTATGGTTTGACCAGCAGTGTTATTAAACTTTTCAATATTTTCCCACAGTGAAGAATTAACGGTTGCTCTATGCTAGCATGCAGCCAGTCTGCAGTTAATGTGTAGTTTGCATGCCCTGCACTTTCCTTTGTACAGTTAATGGATTTAAACTGAGAAACACTGGAAACATTAATTCTGGTTCACAAAAGGAAAATTTTGCAATTACTGTGTGTTGTTTGTATCTTAGGATTGTGGCAGTCATAGGATTGGTTCATGCATTAATGTATGGTATGCTTCTGGATGTGGGGAAGCTAGGGGGGTAATTGTGGTGGGATAGAAAGGAGCCTGACTTATGTACTGTTGATGCAGAAATCTAAATTATTTCTTTATACTTATTCACATATGAAGATGTAAGCCTCTTCTGCAACTGGTGTTTAGTTACACAAAGATACACAAATCTTAAGGACTAGAAAGTCTTCCATAGAAGTGCTTTTAAAAAGTAGCAATCATCTATTTAAAATTAATCCATTTAAAGTTAATGCAGTGTTTTTCTATAAATCACAGTGGTGTGGTCTGGAGGATTTTTTTTTCCTTTTCTATGCGTTTTTTGTACCTTAAAATCTCTCTGAGTGTAATAAAATATAGAATCTCTTTGATATAGGAGGGGAACATGAAAGTGAAATATTCTGCAAAATACACATCTTAAATCTGATTTCCTGGAAAAAAAAAGTAATTGAAAATGGCTTCACTTTGGATGCATGAGCAGTAGGTAGGAAATTAGTTTAACAGACAGATTCCTATCACATTTTAGGGAATCAATCCATTCAATGCAATGAATTAGCAAGTTTTGAAAACCAGTGCAGATCAGGCAAGGGCTGGTCTTGGAGTATAGTCTTCTATACTATTTAGAGATACATATCCATTCTTCTATACATTTAGAGAACAAACTAGCAAAGGCCTTTCTGTGTGTACTTATGATCCAGAAGAGGAATCAGTTATTACAGTAGTTCTGTGTGATTTAAACTGAAGTGAAATTCTGGCAAATGCTACTTGTCACAAGTACTTTTCTTAGGTCTCCAGTTTCTTAAACTGACCTGTGGTCGTACCTACTATGAAGATGTATCAGTTCCAGGTGTCATGAGAAAATTGGTGGATGTAATGGCATTCACTAGTTACTAATTCCTAGCTAATTGCATACTATAACATTATATGTCTTTCTCTTGTTTCAGCCTCAGCATATACACTGAAGATATCATCCATTGCTTAGTAACACCATATTCTACATTTTAAGCATAATAATCTTCATATTGCTAGATCTTTGGAGAACTGTGTTTCTCTTTTTAGTTAAAGTGAACTTTAATTAGTCTCTAAAGGCTGTCCTTTACTTGTGAAGCTCAGTGACAGGTATCATTGCCCCATGACATTTTACAAAGTTAATTTCTGATGTGTGTGTTGCTTCTGGAGAATGTAAACAGGTCTTCCTCTCTCTCTTTTTCCCTCCCTCCCTTCTCTTTCTCACTCGCTCTCTCACTCTCGACAGGTTTTGGAAATGGATCTTCTATAACTGTTAAGGGATAAGGATAGGACCAGCTGAATGGTCTTGCATGCATGCATACCATGCATAGGGTTTCATGGAGACTAATGTTTTACAGTGAGATGACAAATATTTTGAAGTTATTCGGTATTAATCTCAGTAATACTTGATGCAAAATAGATCCTTAGCCCTTTTCATATTTACCAGTAATTTCAGAGATATTAGTAATTACTCTGTACTAAGTTGTGAATGATTTCACTGGGTCATTACATGGATGCAATAGAGTGGAAAAACAAGTGTATTAAGGATAAGTAGGGGGTTCTTTGTATCTGTTGATGCACTGACGCCTGACTATTCTGACTTGTATTGCTCATGTCGTAATAGTGTAATGGGAGCTCATTTCTGCAAGGTAGCCTCTGCTTCTGTGTTCATCCTGCTTTTATACCATTATAAGAATATCTCAAACCAAGTAAGTTTAGTAACAGAAGAAATCTGCTACCACAGCAGCACTGAAAACCTTAGTTATTGCTGGAAGGAGTCTAGTGATAAGGATCAGAATGTGGGGTTAACGAGAATCACTCTCTCATCAGCTAGATCACTGCTACAGGGTGACCAGGCAGGTAATGCAGACAGAAATATAAAAATGGCAAAGTATTGTGGCTTCATTGCTGGAATCATGTGAGGTTATGAATAGCCTGGATTCCTGCCTTTTGGGAGGGGGTGTATGCAGAAGTGAAAGAGTGCATGAAGGTGTGATTTTGCTACAGGGCACTGCTGCAGTGATGATCTGTCATTTTCAGGGAAGGTTTAAATGTTTTAGTCTTGTGTCCCTTTCCTTATACGTCTGTGGAGATGCTGACTGATGTCTGAGTGGTTTTTCTTTTCACCTCTCCTGTCTTGCTGTTATGGAAGGATAGGATAGGATAGGATAGGATAGGATAGGATAGGATAGGATAGAATAGAATAGAATAGAATAGGAGAACCTTCAAAGATCATCTAGTCCAGCTTCTGTGCAGTTCAATCATTCATTATGTCTTGTGTCTCATGATAACCTTTTCCTTTCAATGCAGAGATGAACGATTAGACTGACACACATTTTAGCTGAAGTTTTCTGCCCCAGAAGTACATTCCTAATGATGAGCAGGCGGTTTGAGGCCTTGGCAAAACTAAATACGAGTGCTTCTGATTATAGATTTCCTTTTACCTTTTGTGTGTGTGTGTGGTGGCACATGTGGCTGAAAAAATATGATGATTCATGCAGTGTCCATAACTAAGTTTCCATGGTGTTCTGTGCATGCTTTTCAGAAAGAACAAAAGCTGTAAATCAGTGATGGTAAGATCAAGCAATTCATTGGAGTTTTACAGTTGTTTGAGCACACTGCTCTGCTTCTGGCTTCCCCTCTGTATTTTGCTCTTCAAAGACAGCTTGCTAAGCGTGTGGGAAAAAAAAGCAGGCAACACTTGAACACATCTTGATACTGCTTTTAAATAAAAGTGTGTTTTGAAGTGTCTAAATCTAGTAAACCCACAGCATTGTCTGGAGCAATCTTTCCAAGAGATTTCTCACAGAGGCTTTAAAGGTATTAATGGTGGAGTATCTTACAATCTCAGTTCAAGAACTTAAGCCTTTAAGAAATTCTCCAGCCCTACTGACATTGTAAAGGTTAGCTATAAATGTTTGTTCTTTTGTTTAGGGGCAGTGTCTGGACCTGTTTTGCTAAGCAGGGACAACGCTTTGTGCTTGGGGGAAATCAAACTCCTAGTGGGATGCTTACTGCTGTGCCAGCAGAAATTTGCATCCAGTATTAAATGGAGGAGTTTTCCTTGTCTTGAAATTCATTACATGTACTTTACAGAAGTACTTGCCTGTTCCTTTCACCATAGTTTTCTGAGAGTTAGAAATGCAAATCAACAATGCTAGGAAGCAAATCTTTGGGCTATCTTCAGGAATTCTGCACTTTTCCAGTTTCCATTCTGAATTTTGTATGATGAATGTAAGTTCAGACTATAAGTAGTTTGTTTTCTACATTGGATTAATCTTAAGCATATTCTGAAGGGAATCAGTAATAGAAATGTTTGTTTTCTTACATCTGTCAGCATCATCTCAATGGAAAATAAGCAGAGCTATGAGTGGTCAGAGATTGTAAAAAGCCTTTTATTATTTTTCCTTCAAAGAGCATATATTTGATAAATATATCTTATATCATCCAGTTGTGTGTTTGCATGGAAAGAGGAATGGATGGGGATGCTTTTAGCAGTCGCATCAGCTGGTAACTGTTTGTAAATGTTTGATTCACACTTCTCTACCTCAGGCAGACCCTGTTCTAACACCCACACAAATCAATGGGAGGCTTTGCATAGGTTTTCCTGAGTATGGGATCAGGACAACATTAAAATCTTTCAGAAGTTCCCTCTGTCCCAGGGACAAATCCTTAGTGTGCTAAATCATTAGCTATAAAAAATGACCAGGCAAAATTTTTGTAACAATTTATTCTGTTAAACTTCTCTATGTGCCCATGAAATGCTTAAATTAACCCATACTGTGCAGTTTAAGAACAGCTGTGTGAAATTTTGCATGAGCTTTTTTTTGCTGTTTTTCAGTTTTCTTATCAAACTTTCAGATAGGGTCAATTGGTTGATCACATTAATGCTTGTGGTTATGTGGTTGGTGGAATGTAACCCTGGTGCCTGGAAGAACCAGAAGAAGCAAACTACTGGCATGAGGTGATCACCTAGTGTGGTGGCAAGCACTGCTATAGGCACCTTGACAGATTTTGACTCATCTTACAACTATGATGTTATGTGCTGTTATTAAATCGGAAAAAAGCAAGTGATAGGAGGAACTGGGAATGGTGTTGGATTGTGTGGTTTCTCTCACCTCAACTGTTGCATGGCAAGGGCAAGACCACTAGGCGTGACACATGGCCTCCAAAAACATCTAAGGGAGAAGGCAGGCTACAAATACATTAAAGTTAGTAAAATGGACTTGTGTGTGACAGCGAGTGTCTTGTGACAAGGTGGGAGCTGCAGACATAAAGGGAACAGTATTATCTTCATCAGCAGTATGTGACATACTGACTGCATGGAGATTTACAAGTTCCCACTATGTGGTCCACTTCAGATTCTGTGTTTCTCTTTGCACTTCCTCTCTGTACTCATGCTTCCTGACCAGCTGTGCCCTGTCCCGTTGTTGCTGACCTGTGACACGGCAAAGCCTCTGACAGGGCTTTACAGATGAGCCAACTGACAGCATTCAGCTTTTAGTAATGTAGTCTCCTGTCCCGTGGGACTGTGCCGAAGATGCTACTCTACTTTGAGGTTGGCCATATTGTGCCACAACGCAGTGACTGCTAACAGTACAGTTCAGTATGCCAGGTTTCAGTTTGTGGTCTGGTAAAAACGAACTGTTTAGAACCAGAGATAAAGGCCAACTCAAGCATGTAGACTGGGAATGCCTGATGGCTCTGTAAGAACATTACTAATGCATCTGAACTGGGAAATTAATGAACAGGTTTGCTTCTCAACTACTATGCTGGCACTTAAATTATTGGTCATATTTTGCTTTTACGTTTAAAACCAGAGGATCTTAAGGAATTACTTTCTGTAACAGAACAAAAAGAAAAGCCAGTTACATTGACAAAATTGGAATAATTTCACCAGTTTTGCAAAATGGAGGACATTTGTCTATGATAACAGAAGTGCAAGACAAACATGCATCTCTTGCTAAGGTCCAGCCATGCAGTACACACATGGTAAAATTGTGCCTAGACAAAGGCAGACTGCTGTCCAACTGCCTGCTTCCCCTGTTCTTACTGTGAAGAATTTACAAAGTAGGGAAGTCCTCAGACATTGAACTTTTCCATTAAAAAGCAGCCCCCCAGAGTGTCTGAAAGCCAAATGTGTTGTGCAGGATTCTGGTTGGGATAGAGTTACTTTTCATCCTACTATGGTGCTATGTTTTGGAATTGTTATGAAAGTAGTGTTTTTCATGGTTATGTTTTTATTTTTCCATTTTTTTCCCTTTTTTTTTTTTTTTACCCCCCCCCCGCCCCGCAATTTATTAATCTGTCTTTAGCTCAATCCGTGAGCTTTCTAACTTTTGCCCCTCCAATTCTCTTTCCCCATTGTGCTGCAGGCATGGGGAGTGAGCGAGGGACTATGTGAGGTTTAGCTGCCTAATGGGGTTAAAGCATAACCCCAGTAGATCTTCGTATCTCCAGAATATATGTGCCTGAGAAAATTCATTCTGACCCTCTGGGACCAGCACTACAGCCCTGCCTTAAGAGCAATAGCAAATAGAGAACTGATTGCCACAGCTTCTGGATAGTAACCCTAGAAAATACCACAGTCTCCTAGTTTCTGATATTTCTGTTATACTGACATGATGAGTCTTGGCTGATACCATGTGGAATGAGAATTTCTAACTGATGGGATTCTCCTGCCATCATCACCTATTTATGATCTAATATCTGAAAGTTTCCACTGCAACAGAACATAGATTTTTCCTTTTTGTTGTTGTTGTTTTTTGTTTGTTTGTTTTCAGCTGAGAGCTTTCCAGCTCTTGGCTAGAAAACAAAAATCTATGTGCAGTGAGAGAGTGGACATTTTTCTCTTTTCTAGTCCTACCCAACTCATGTCAGACTTTTCCAGCTCTTTCTCATGTCAGTTCATCTGTGTTTTGCCTAGGACTGTGGTAAGACTCTTCCTCTTCATGCTGCCTATAAGCTTGTGCAAATTTGTAACCTGCACCTTTCCTATTGCAAACAACAGGATAGGGACTTCCACCCCCCCCTCCCCAGTCTAATAGTTCCTCTTCTATAAGAAAATCCCCAGCAGAGGAAAAGCCAAATCTTCTGGTGTCAGCACCCTTCATACATTAAGAAAGACAAACTCAGGAAAGGGTCTGATTAGTGTGTATTGTTTTCTGTCTTCTTTCACTTTGTAGTCCTATATGGTTGATTTTATAATTGCCTTGCCATCCCTGGGACTGGGGCCAAAATGGAATGAATCAGGAAATACTGGAACCATGCATAATGGGTTCCTTGTCAAGCTGCTTTCTGCTAAACTCAGCAAAACCTGAGTGTGCCGGAGAACTGGGGGCTAAATGGGAAGGAAATTGCTAGTGCAGATGTTTAATGTGTGGTTGCAAATAGCAGTCTCCTCCCTTTTGTGTAATTCAGACCATAAAGAATACTAAGGATGCACATCACTGAAGAGCATCTTACTCTTGGGTGAAGCTGGACTCGGGAAGTGTGGTGATGGAGCGATGGTGGAAGTTGTAATTGCTCCATTTTTATTTGAATAAAACCTATTGATCCAGGGAAAAGCATGCACCAAACCTCAAGAGGAAATACAGAGCTGGCTGTAAATAATTCATAGCATTCAACACTTTCCTTTTCTGTTTCAAGTAATGGGGCCAAATTCATTTCTGATCTGCCTCCAATAGCTCGAAGAGAATTAAACCATTACTATCATTTATTATTTGTGTGTTTGGCACTGTATGAGACACACCAGGAATGAGTCTAGTCCATTATATTTCTGGACAAAAGTTTTCTCCTTGGATTAAAGTGCCTGAAGTTAAGCACTGTCTGTAATATCACATACAGAATAAAGTCTTGAGAAGCCTGAGAAATAGCCTTGTTATGTGCTTAGTGCTACACAGAAGTGCATAATTTCAAAGGACATCAGTTTGCAATTGTAGGCCATAATTGAGAATTCTTGTGTTGGTCCCCTGACAACAAAAAAGAGATTTTTCTGGAACAAATTTTGATCAGCAGAGGATTTCTTAGCTATCTCTTTATTTAGCAAGCCATTTTACAGCATGTTAGCATATGCTGAGGTTTGCTGGTCAAAGGGTATTGCTGTTTATTTTCCCCTTCCTTCCCCTGTGCCCTCTGATGAATATGGAGAATGTAGTTGTTCTTGATATTATAAAAGAAAATGTCTGCCTTTGATAAAAGACTTGCTGCAGTCTGCAAATTTGATACAATCTAGTGCAGTTCTCTGCCGTATGCTAAATGCCAGCAGCAGCTTCATGGCAAACAGGAGCCCACATCTCCTTCACAGGGGGCTGCATTTTATATGTCCTCAGACAGATGCTATCCAGTGCAGCAGCTGAGTTTCCTTGACTCATCAAGTAAAGAAGTAGAATGTGTATTATGATTTTATCATCCTTTTTTTTCCTATGCTCAGAATGTTTATGAATATGCAAAATAACTTTTCACCAGTTTCCAGCATTAAATGTCTTTCCACAAAGATCATCTCTAGCCAAAGGCCTTGGCATCCAAACAAGTTGTGTTGTTACAAAGATGATCTCTGTGTGTCCATTTGAAAGTTTAGATTTGTAGAAGAATTTGTTTGAAGAATTTGTTTGAAGAATTTGCCAGTTATGAATATTCACAAAAAGCGAGTAGTTCCATTCAGACTCTTTGACAACAAACACAAAATTAGCCAGATATACATGTTTTTCAGCTTATTTAACACACACTAACAATTTTTTTCTGGGCTTATGTTTCTACAGCCAAAACACCCCAATCCTGACTGGCGCTACTCTGCATCCCTAAGGGCAGGAATGCAAAGGTATGTAGTATGCTTCTGGGCAAAGGGGAATTCTGTCTTTGGCCTCTGTGAAAAGGACAAAGCTGTCTGGATTCTCTGATGTGCCAGACTGATGATATCTGTATGCTGAGATGGAAAGAAGGTTCTGCTGCTGTCACTTTCAATCTCCAGGTGTTACGAATTTGATCTGACTACATATTCTGCTATTACTGTACTACCGCAGAGCTGTGCTTTTGTTGTGTTTGCCTCCTTCCTTTTTTATGTTGACTGTCAAGGCATAATTGCTCCAATTATTGAATTATTTAATTGTGATTCTACACTTTTTGTGTACTTTAAAGCTCCCTGTTATCATTAATGTTGATATGCTTCAATAGACTGTCTGCAGCATTGATACGTTTTCCATCTTGCTGTCTCTCGTTACCATAGAAGTATTCAGCTCCTACAGCCCGTTTATTAACCACGTGGTAAAATCAAGGTTATTACCACAGTTTAAAGGACGTTTTAAAGATAAGAAACAGATTTTCAGTTAAGGCAAAGTGAAGCTGGGTCCAAATTTCTTTTGATTGAAATTCCTCCGGTGAGCAGTCTCTGCTGTAATTTGCTACTCAGTACATCTGGAAAGAATTATAATGAAGCCTTCTTTTTGTAGAGCTTAGATAAAATATACTTGCTTCTATTTCATGAACTGATTAGAAAACTGGTCTTATATTAAGGTGTAATCTGACATGATTAATAATGCTACCTTACAGACTGAGATGCAAATATAAGGCTGTGATAATTCCTAGTGATACTGCAGATGCAGGAATTTATACTTTTTCCAAAGCTGTTGATGCAGTGGGGCTGTGGCCATCACCTTTTATCTATTATCCACAGTATTGTAGTCTTAAGGGAGAAGTCCAAAACTCAGATTCTGACTGTCCATCCCTGAGACTGTGCTTCATGTTGATGACGGCAGTCAGGCTGCTGTGTTCTTGCTGTTTATCTGGTGGTGGTTTTTTTGGATCTCCAATTGCTTTCTGCAAAAGGAATGAACAGTCTGGGAAGAAGGATCCTGAAACAGGATTTTTCTCACCTACCTAAGTATCTCATTTACAGGTCCATGGATCCAGGTGTGCTCTTGTGTATTCCCAATCTGACCCTGTGGATCCACATTCCTTTTTATACCGAGTTCAAGATTTTGTCTGAAGATACTTGAAAGATAAATGAAGAGTCAGAGCTCATATAAAGCAATTTGTCCCACATGCAGGGGAGCTAATGAAGCCTTTCTGAGAAACTGTGTGTGTTCCTCTGTTCTCTCACATCAGCGGCCCCATTCTTCTCTGAAATCTCAGTATCTAAGCCTGTGCGACCTACCCAACTGATGATTTTCATAAAATGCTCGTTTTTTTATAAAACACGTAGAAATTTGGTAACCATATGACCTTTGGCATTTGTCCCATTTAGTTGAAATTGCCCATCGAGGTCAGTTGGAAGTGTAGAATGGAGCTGAGAGGCAGGTGAGCAGAGACAGGTTCACAGTCACAGAAATGTGTTTTTCTAATGAATCATACACAGATAAGGGCCTAGTTTTGCATTAAAAGTAGGAGAGTTTTCATTTCCTTCCATATAAGGTGCTGGCTAATATGCAGCACTGATGCTTTCAAAGCCAAGTGCTCACCATGGTAAGATTTAATGTGATGCAGTTTCTACATTTGTATTATTTCTCCTTCTGAATTGTTCACAAGAGTAGTGTACTTACAGAAGCTCAGAATTAATTCAACCAACTTTTTATTGTTTGCTTTAATGTTAATACATTATAACAGCAAAGAAGGTACAACCTCCTTGTTAGCAACTTCCAGCCATTGAAAGCAAAGTGTCCTGGAGGTATGGTTGTTTTTTAAATTATGCCACAACTGTGTTTTTTGATTATTTGTAGCAAGTCAGAATAGCTAGTTCTCCAGTGCTCCAGTAGAATTTGTTAGTGTGATGCAGTACTACAGCAGCACTTGCACAGTGACAAAAAGTTAGGACCTTTGAAGAGTAGCAGGAAAGGAGAATGTTATAAAGCCAGAGGTGTACTGTATAATCTAACCATGCTATATGCTTATTCAGTGCTGTGCATGTGGAGGAGGCAGGAATCTTACGTGGAGGGCCAGGAGGGCCTGACCAGCAGTGGCCAACAGTCTCCAGTGCTACTCCCGGTAAGTGTAAAAGTCCAAAATATATGTGGGGAATTAATGTTAAGTGAAATAGACTTCTTAGTCTTGTTTTTTCTGTTGTTTTGTGTCTCAGAGTGAAGTTCATGTAAATTACTTTTTGGAGTCTAAATAGAGTGGAGTAATTAAGCCAAAAAAAAGTCTTTTTCTTTACTGCCTTATATGAGCTCTGGTGATGAGAGTCTTTGATCCCAGCTCTCACCCTATCTGTGGAGGTTATTGGTTTGTGTGACCAAAGGTTTCACTTCTGATGTTTGAATTCAGATTCAAAATACCCATGATTAGGTCTAGAGCTGATTGATGTGTCCTCCATTTCAAAAGAACAGCAAAACTGGGTTAGGATTTTATCAATTTTGCCCCATTATTTTTACAAACCCAAGTCTGTTTGAATGCCTCTTCTTATTTTCTGCAGTTAAATTGAATGGTTTTTTGTTTGTTTCTTTGTCTGTTTGTTTTTCAAATTCTTCTTGTACCCATTGAGGCAAATTGAACTCACATTTGTGCTTAAATATAAAAATAAAATGTAAAGAACAATGCATTGAACAGAGTCCTACCACCACAAGCAGTTCTACAAGGAGTCTGCAGAGATGCATCGTGAGCTGATTCCTTATATACACTTGCCCCAGCATTCATCGTGTAAGTGTAAGCATGGGACACCTTAGCCCATTGCTACAAGACGATAAAGCAGCTATTTCTTTCTTATCACCTAGGGAAACTTCATTCCCTTCATTCTGTCTCTGGCATTCTTGCTCCCAGCCAGTTTAACCCTTTCTGCAATCAGGCCTTCTTGCTCTCCGTGCTAGGTCAATCCTTGGTCATGAATCACCATTGCTGAGCAGTTACAATTTGAATTTCCCTTTCATTTCCTAGCTGTTTTCATTGACTAATACATAAAATTATAATTTTCTTGTCAAAATAAATGACCGAAAATACATGTTAGGATGTAACTTCATTTATTCAGGCACTGACTGATGACTTTACAGCAGTCAATGAGAGTCTAGATTGAGTTAGAAAAAATATTACCTATATCTTTGCAGTGCAGGCAATAAAATATTCTCACTTTTTATGTAGGAACAGGAATAATATAGGGATGTACCAGAGCAGCCAGTCAGTGGTGTGAGCAGTGGTTTCAATCATATCCAAAATAAGCTGTCAACTTAGACTTCAAAATAAGCTTCAACTGTGAGCTTTGTATGAAAGCTTTGTGATCATTTTGAATCCTCCAGAAATTTAAACAAGGAATGATGCACCTATCACAGACCAGGTCAAATGCTCAGAAGTGGGTTCTCCAGGAGGAAAGATGTGAGAGCTGTTTTGTTGTTGTTTTTTATTTATTTATTTTCACTGCAAAACTTTCCCTTTGGCTTAAATGTGATTTTTACCTGGATAAAAGACTGAAGAGCAACTTCAGGATTTGTATTCATATCTACAACATATCCATGCACTAATGATGTCTAGCAAAATCTGTATTGGTATTGCAGAAGGCCTATCTGCAAAAATAGGTTCGGAAATCAGATATAATGGGCCCCTAGGCTATAGTTATCTGGTTATCCTGTGGTTTTCCATCTGTTACAGGTATTGCAGGAAAACACGGCTTGTTCATGTTAAGCAGGGTGTGTAACTGTTTAGTTTACAATCAGAAATGTCACCACAAGTACACTCCAACCTTTACAGAGGGTTTCCTCAGGCCATCAGCTGCACTAGTCATCCTTCACTTAATGCTTATTGCATTACCTTATTCCAAGGTCAATATGGATGCAAAAAATCACCCAGATGTTTGCTTGCTGTTAATCAAGATTTCTAATGCAAATTTTCTGGATGTAAATACAAAAGTAGAATGGTCCTACCTTCTGAGGAGGTCTGTTGGTATTTTGGTCACAGTGACCTGTCCACTAACTGCCCCCTGGTTTTCTTTTGTGGTCTTACTGTTTTAGACTCACTTTGGGAACCTGAATATCTCTTAGTCTGAGGAGTAGCACTAACCCTTGGCTCCTGGTGTTCTTTCCCACATAATAAGGCACTCGTACAATGAATGTACACATGTCACACATGCGTTCATAAGTGTCAGTGGCTGTGAAGAATGGAAAAAAACTGTAAGGCAAGCGAGGGAAGAAGCTGGCAGGAGGCACTGTGGGGCTGGGCAGCAGGAGAGGTGGCAGTCCAAGTGCAAAGGCTATTTACAGTGGTCCTTGGACTGGCATCATAAATCATTGTTTCTCTGTGTTTTTTATTTCTAAGTAATGTGTCCAAACAAATTGTAAGAAATACCATCATCCCCTGGAAATATTTTTGCCATACAGAAAAACATGACTAATTAAAATGGCTTTATAGAGTATCCACACAAATTACAGCTCCCTTTTTATCCAGTTTTTGTGAATCAGGTTCCTTGTGAAAGAATATCTTTTCCTGCACAACAAAGACTCTCTTCGTTTGTCTTTGTCTGTTCCCAAGAGATTACTGACCCTGACATAATAATAATTAGCCCTTTTTTAGCAAGTTTAAAGTAGTATCCTTCTCTACTCTTCGTAAGCAAAAACTACAAGTATCCCTGGTCCTTCATAGCAAACAGATGATTCATAGGGAAAGCTCACTTAGGATTAATAAAAATTACTAAGTTAATTCATAGTTTGAGTACACGATCATGCATCACATTTTCAACAATTTACTACACTGTTTTAGAATCCCATCTGCAGTTTCCCACAAATACTTCTTTCAATACTCTTTTTTTTTTTTTTTACTGCTTAGGTTCAAGACTTGTGATATTTTTCATCAGGTTAACATACACAACAGATGCGAAGATGTAACTCATTCTGATCAATTACACTTGATTGAGCCAACAAATAAATTTGCTCCTGAAACATCATTTGAATAAGTGGAGTATACCTGTGTCCAGATAAGCTGCTAGATAAGCTATTATCTCTCTTATCATCAGCATATAGTGGCAGCTGCAGGTCTTGGCTTCTAATTACTATAAACCACTTCCAAGCCTGTTCTGTGAATACATGCTCCATGCAGTTGTTTTAGTCAATTGATTAATCTCAATCAGGTTGTCACTAAACCATTAATTATTTAACAATCCACAATAGTCATGGATAAGATGCCTCACAGACACACTTCAAGAGAGTTAATCAATGAGAGCATTCAAAGATGATGTCATTGAAATGCTTTAAGAAGGATGAAAAAGTCAAGTGTTAAATCAGTAAATCCTTAATTCCCAAGACATCGTTGCACTCAAACATCACATGATCTTTCAGCAAATATGTTATTCAAACAAAACCAGGTCCTCATTTGCATGGACAGCACACTTATTGACTTTATGGCATATTACACTCATGCAGGGGATAGCAAATCTTGATTTAGTATTTTTTAATTGTCTTTACATTTTCTTATGCATTAATCCAGTGGTTTGTAGGTTTGTGGTCAGGATCCTTCCCAATGAGGTGGGACAAGAAGGTTCAAAATCTCCCTAGGTGAAAGATAGCATTGGGTTTAGCTCCTTGTGGCATCTCATTTGGCCCCCACAAGCAACACAGTAAGCCTATGAAACAGAGACAGATTTCTGTCTTCTGTTCTATGTCCTTTGACAGATTTGGCAATTATATCAGACTTTTTACAGGTGGTCACTAATCTGAGTGAACTTTATTTTCTGGATGCCTAGCTCTGAATAACTGGAGCCTGATGTCTGGATATGATGGAAGCTTGTAATATAAAGTAAGGTGAACAGGAACTTTGCTCTAAAGATGTAACATTGCAGATTTCTGAAGAAGTCAGACCTATGCATAATTCAGAGCTCAGACTTAATGGGTGTAGACAAATCTGTGTGTATTTCTCTGTGCTCCATACTCTAATCTCTAAAACAGAATTGGTAATACGAGTTGCTTTACAAAAACAGTCTAAAGATGCATTAATAGCACATATAAGACTCAGGAGAATGATAAGGTTTTGCAATGAAAAATAGGAGGAATTTTAAATCCTCTGTTCAGTGTGGGCTTTGTATATGTGCAGTAAATAAGACACTGGACCACACACTGCATATATTGGGGAGAGGAGGGAGGAAGACTTCCAATCAGAGAATGGTGTGAACAGAAGACAAATGGACCTCGTGGAAGAAAAAAAATAAAAAAGAAAAGCAACTGAAATTTGTAAGCATGGAGCTGAAGACTGTGAGTCTTACTGGAATCTCTGAAGTCCATGACAAACAGCCCACTGACTTTTCAAGGAAGTTATGGTTTTGGTGTCTGTCCTTATGAGTATGTGCTAGGGAGTAAATTAAGTTGCATAAGCAAATGCAATCTTAAGATTTGTCAATTTTATGCTTCTGATTTTGCAGTGGACATATGCTTCTAATTTCTGTCATTTTTGTTTCCTTTTCTAAGGTAATAAGCTGGGCAAGGGGGTGGTAGCCTTGTTTTTTAAAGTACTCTTATGAAGAAAAAAAAAGAATTTATATTGCATTGGAATCTACTGACCTCAACATGGCAGTCTTCCATGCTTGGTGCATGTGTTTATTCCTTGAACTGGCCAAGTAAACAGCAGTAGTGGTACTGGCTGCTGTTCCTTGACAGAAATAAAAAGGAGAGTGAGAAAGGTTAGCTGTGGGTTTCACAGCTACTTTAAAAGGCAGTGGAATATTATAACCAAGAAAATCAGAGTTCAAGTCTGGGTATGGAGACGACTGTATAATACATACATATGTATATACATAGATACATATGTGTGCATGTGTATATATAAAGTCTTCATATAAAGATACGTAACTCCTTGTGTTCCAACACCCCAAGCCTGATTCTTTCAACATTTGTCATCTGAAGATTGTCTCTCTCATAGTTTTCCTCTCTCTGTTGTTTTTCCTGAGGTTCCTTACATCTTGCCCGACTCAATCTTTTCCACTTTTTCCATGCTGGTTAGGGATCTTCCATGCCCATGAATGCTCAGACTGTCCTGAGGGACTCGGTGTGCTCTTAGGTTTTATGTTGGGAGCTGCAGCTGTTCTAGAATAGATTTCTGTTTCTCCCAGAGGATGGTTCATGTTCTAACCAGATGGAATGTAGAAGTCTGCAGATTAAGCATGGGTTGTAGAATAAGTGATGAAATCTGATAATTAAATGAGAAGTAATTATAAATAAGGCAAATAAGCAAAATGATAGGAAAAGTAAAGTCAGACTTACTAGGATGTTTTGTAGTGCTGGTTTGGGTTAGAGAACAGTGTTATGGAGGAATGACTGGGCAAGTTGTTAAAGGGAAAGGGGATGTTTAGGTGGATTCTAAGAAAAATTACCAAGAACAGTGGTGATAGAGTGAATACCTTGATGGGAGAAGGAAATGTTACAGTTGCCTGGTGTAAGTTGTGGCATACACAATTCTGTGTTTCAAGAAGATGAATTCTAGTTGAACAAGAACATTCTTTCAGGAGGAGACACTTACTTGCAGTGGAACTATATGAGAAGGGCAGGAAAGGAGGCGTTCAAGGCTAGGCTGGATGTGGCTCTGGGCAGCCTGCTCTATTGTTTGGCAACCCCACCCAGGGCAGGCTGGTTGAAATTAGATGATCTTTAAGGTCCTTTTCAACCCAGGCTATTCTATGATTCTATGAATGAGAGCTGGGGCATGAAGTGTAAGCAGGAGAGGTCTGAGAAGGGAAATCTAAGGGCATGGGATCGGGGGGAAAACGGGGAAAAAATCAAGAATAGGAAGGTGAGCACAGAGGATCTGGGGGAGGTAAAAAGTTGGAAAAACAGGGGGCAGATAGCATTGGGAATGGGGCAGAGTAGACCCTTAAGTGAGTACTGAGAATAGGTCACTGGAAAAAAGATTGGCATGCTGAGACTGGGTAATAAATTCTAGTGAAGGGGCTGGAAAGCCACACTTTCTGAACTGAGTTATATTCTTCTTTTCATGGCGTAATCATTTGATCTCTCTGCATCTTAGCATCACTGCAGAAAGGAATTACTATTTTTTTTCCTGTTTGACCCCCTCACTGCTATGACACTGTTCTTGAAATTCAGCAGGCATAACTCTCCAGTAAAAGCTCACAGGAGGCCACAAAACTGTTGCAAGGCTCTTGGCTTCTGAAGTATTTTTCTAAAAATTCAGTTTAAAGATCCTAATAACAACTCTGACTGCTATGAGACCTCAGCTGTAATGTATTTCATATGATACAGCTTTGCATCATGGTCACAAATGGAGAACAATTTCTTCCTAAATGTCAATGAGTTTCTGTTCACTTTCATCAAATGACCTTCCTTACCTTCCATACCTACAGAGAAAGGGGCTAATTGAGATTCCTCAACCAGTTAAGTAGACACTGCAAAGAATGTGCAGGGCCTAAAAGTATTGCTTCTCAGAGACTGATAAAGGTTAATTTACAAATAACATGGTATGGCTTAGCTTTAGCAGCTCGTTGATTAAAGCTATAAAAGATAATAACTAATTAGCAACCCAGAATACATAACTGGGATCTGGATTTTTTTTTGCAGAATGTTGCAGCTGTTTAAAATGGAAGGAGCTAGAAGATGCAGCTGTGCACATCTGTATCCTATATATGATTTTCATTAATAACCCATTTTCCATCTAATTTCATAATTGCAAATTTCAAATCCAGAAATACCTATGTATCAAAATACCAGCTCTTAGAACCATTTCTTTGTTTTTTAAGGAAAACTGTCTGTGTGATAATGTGTAATATCTAAAGAAGTCAGTAGAGAAGATACAGAATAACCAAGTCATTCATGTTTTTCTTGAAAATTTGCCTTTAAATCAGTGATTTGATAAATCCCAAAAATGAAAGTCGTAGGAAGTTTAACCAGTTCTTAACCCTACATGGTAAAGTATTATAGAGATTCGGTTCACAACCTATTGTAATCATGGAAAAATCATCCCCCTAAACCATACTAAAATCATTATTCTAAAACTGTGTTATCCCTGCCAGCTCAGTAGAGTTCAGGGAAGGAAATTGTGCAGGCTTTCTCATGTAGATGTGGAGCAGCAAGCTATACGGAAATAGAAATAATCTGCTAGGACCATATAAGGCTAAATCCCTTTCTTTTATCTCATGTCAATGACCTTGGTCATTGAATTCTCAAATTAATTCCACCCGTTCTTTGAGCCCTTCAAGGTGATGTACAGTCATCAGTTTTTCCCCTGCACCCAGTGCACTTTACCCCCAGGACACTCCCAGTGTACTTCTTACTCTTTTGCTTTTCACTCTGTTTTCTCCATTTTCACCACTTTCACATCTAGTTTGCCAAGCGTGTTTTTCTCTCTTCCTTATTTCTCTTCAACACTTTCACCTAATGACTTGGGTCTCTTCATACTCATCTCTCCGCTATGTCTCCCTTCCGTACTGTTATTCCAGGTTTTCTGAAATGCAAGTCTCTGACTTGGCCACACATGGCCTTTACAACATTTTGCAGTGAACTAAGAATTTATTGTGGTAAATGCTTCTAATTTCTGACAGCCTGATGGAAGCATAGAATTTCAAAACTGCTTGGTCTGAAGAAAAGCATTTTGAAATCAGAGAAATTTTTTAAAAGAACACATCAGAAAAATGTAAATTTCTGTATGATAGATGCAGCTTGACATGCAGATTATTATTTTTAAAGAGCCAGTGACTGTTCAGAATAGGAACAATTCTGTTCTGCTGAGTGGGCAAAGAGGGAAAGATGTATTTAGCAGAAACTGCAGTCATGACATGGCTAATGTTAAATTTAATTTCCATGATTTTATTATTCTTCTCTTAGCTCCAAAAAAAACATGACTGACCTGAAATTACATATGTGATCCTTATCATGGGGTCCACTACTTTTCAGTGTAAGGTAACTTAGATGAGATGGATGACAGATTTTATAGTGTGCAATACCTTAGTCCTTGAAGACTTGGTGTAAGAAAAAAAGGACTAATTAGAATTTGAAAAAAGCTAATGCTTGAAACTTCAAAGTCATTTGGTCTGTTTGTCTTGGCAAGATTTGACGTATTTGACAAAGACTTAAATTTGTCCATGAAAAATAATGGCCTTGGAAGAGTTTATGCCTTCATAAACTGGAGAATTCTTGATTTCACCTGCTGCAAAGATTTAGGGGAGAGGAATTAATCTTTACCATTAGCCCCAGGCAACACAGAATGGATTTGTGCATCTTGTCATTTAGTCAAGTCCCTGTGCACGTGCAGCTCTTCCATTTAGATCAGGTCCATAGTTCCAGACTGGAACCAGTTGTTGCGTTTCCCAAATTGAAGAGGACCGTGTCCAGCTTCTGATCTCCACATGGAATGATTGTTCCAGACCAGTATTCTTACAGGTCTATGTAAGGATGCTAGCTCCAGCTGAGAAACTACAACACAGGAGACCTACAAAATATCTAAAACCTAAAAAAAAATAGAGTAATAGAAAACAAGAGGGTACTGGTTTTCTGTGATAGAGTAATATGAAGCAGGTGTTTGAAGACAGTGGAGAAAACCTGCTGCAGCTCATGACTTTGTCATTTTAAGGAGTGATAAACTAAGAGATTTTACAGAAGCAGTTACCAGCTGCTCTAGGAAGCAATAGTTTCAAGCCTGCTGTGGGTTGCAGGGTCTGTAAGTAGCCAGCCAGGCTGGGAGCTACATTTAGGCTTGGGATAATAAGTACCAGGAAGCAGGGAGCACAAGGCTGTTGTTAAGTGATGCAGAGCTGGGGAGAAGGCAAATGATGCTGGCATTCAGCAGTGAGACCTGGGCTTGCAGGATGGAGATGCAGAGTCAGATTCCAGGTCAACTGTGAGGTTTCTATCATGGGTTTCATGGGCAGAAATATCAGCACAAGAACTATGGAGTGCTTGCACAGTGAGTCCAAAACATCTAGGAACCATCGCACACTGCAAGCAAACAGTGGGTTTGCTGCACGCTAGTCAAGTAACAACAAGTTTCAGAATTGACATTCAGTGCAGACTCACGTCTTTAACATTAGAGGGCTTGGCTCTGCTCTGGCATTGCCAAGTAGGGTCTAGTTTGCTACAATTTTTATATTTAGGTTCTAGAAGAAAGTTTATTGAGAGTAACTCCTTGGTATACCTAAGTTATCCTTTCCTATAGTATTTTTTGTTTCTTCAAAATGGATGTTCCAGTTGTGCTTGACAAACATTTTTAATTCGACAGCTGCTGCTAGCTCTGTTCTTCATTTTAAGAACAAAGGATCATCCCTAGAAATGTTTGGTTACAGTTAGTTTTCTTATGTCTGTAATGGCCAGCAGCCTGTTAACTCCTTTAAATTAAAGGACAAAAATTCCAGCTAGTTCATCAGCTTTCTCAACTTGATTAATGTACCATCAAGAAGTTTGTCGTACCCAAAATGATGCTGCTACTAAGCAAAAAGGGGGACAACAATTCTTGAAAATTAGATCTACCAGATTGATTCCTAGACATCTGGCAGGAAATTCTTATCTAATTAAAATCATGTCCAATTTTCAGATCTAAGCAACTTTTTCATTTGTCTGACTGTCCATTGCTCCAGGCATGTGCTTCTTTCTGATCCTAGTAATAATATCAGCAATAATACCAAAGCTTCTTGCATGCCTACCGATAAATTCTGTAGCTATGCAGAAGACGTAGATTTTGATTTCCATCACTATTATTTTCCCAGAGGTTTCAATAAATAAAAAGAAAAATCACTGTCTTACAGCTGTACTACCTTGGATTGTCAGAATTTGTAAGCTGAACAAGTGTTTATCTGGTCAGTAGTTGGGGGAATTGATGGTAATCAAATTGCTTCCACATGAGCTTACAGCTGCTTTATTTTGCCACTGTTGTGCCTTCCTATTGCATTTTTTTTAGAAACTATTTTATTTTTTTCCTTTGCTGATGCATTTATTTGCTGTGGTCTCTCTTTCTTTCTTTTTAAACTTTTTTTTTTAAAGGAAAAAATACTAAAATAATTGTTAAATCAATCTGTGATATTAATGATCTCAGAGGAATGTCAACCCTGTTATCTCTTGCATGTGTATACAATTCAATAACTGATTGAAAATAAATGGATAAAATAAGCAAGGCTCTAAGCAATTCAAAGAAATTTTGATCTGTAATGTATTTCTATTGCAAGCAGTTTCAAGAAAAAAAGAAGGTGAGGGAATACATACCACTCTGTGATACTACATCTTCCTCTAATGGATGTCTGCCTGTGTGCAGCACTTTGCTGTGCACAGGGGTCATGAATGTATTTTTCATGTGTTTATTTTTGTAATCTGCACGTCCAAAGAGATAAAACCAGGCATTGCTTTGGCGCCTGTTATTAATATTGCAATGTGGCAGTGCCTCTCAGGTCAGACGGCACTACACAAAGCCCACAGAAATAGCAAAAGACAAGTCTTGCCTTAAGGAACTTAAGGAAGGAGGACAAGGTCTGGGAAAACCAGAGAGAGGAAATGATCATTATCCTGTTTTAAAAAGGAAAAGAGCCAAGGTGCAGAAAAATTAAAGTTATTTTTGTCAGAGTGCTCAATGGCAAAAGTAAGAATCAGCATCCACCCTGCCCCAAATATTCTCACTGCAACAGGGGTGAGCAAAGAACAGAACTGCAAGCCTGCCACAGGGCTGTCCTTCCCTGCCCCCCTCCAGCCTTCTGAGCCACAAAGCACCCATTAGGTCAGGGCTTCCTGAACACCCTGTCATTTTTGGTTCAGCCTTTCTTTGCTGTGCTTACAGGCTATTTGTGTGCAATGTCAGACCTTCAGCAGCTCATGAGCCCTACTTTTTAACAGGCAGGCAGGGGCTGCTTCACTTTCTCCTTGACCACTGCATTTCTCTCTTTGCCATCTCCCTGATCTCTTTGCCATATCCTTGCTTAACTGCCAGGGTAGAGCTGGGCTGCACAAAGCAGAGCAAGCAGTATTGCAATACTGCATATTTTTCCAGCACACGTTCTGACTGTTTACAGAACATCAGCCTGAATATGCTGAATATACTTTGAGAGCTAAATTTTGAAATTATTCAGTCATTACTTGTGTGCACTCAGAGTAATGAGAAATGTAGAACAGCAACAGAAGCAGGCAGAGGCATCCCCTTCATTATGGGGATTTAATTCTTATAAAATCAAGGTTCTGGCTGTAGAGGAAATGAATCTGAATGCAGCTTCTCTGCTCTTGCCTTGTATAATTACTGTCACCCATCCCTAAAAGCATCCCCTCTTAGCGTATACACACAGCTAGCAAAATAAATGGCTTGATTTGGAAGAAAACAAACAAACACTTTGTGGTCTTGTGGAAATCACTGTGCTTTTCAATGTGCTTATGACTTGAAAAGCTTCTGCATGCACAGGTAGATGGGACAGGTTCAGAGAAGGCAAGGGAGCCTTGGAGGGTTGTTGAGGCCGTGGGAGCTTGTGCTCCAGCTCAACGTGCAGTGTCGGGAGGGTCGGATGCTAAGAGATGACCAAAGCCAAACTGTGAACAACAGCTGTTCATCCCACAGCCACCATCAAAGAGGCTGGAGCTAGAGCAGGGTTCACTGGCACTAGTCTGAATATAATGAAATTAAATTGCTTATATTTTGATCGAGATTTCTACTAGGAACAGAGGAAGTGCTTCATTTGTTGTTGTTAGTGGAGCAGTAGTCTTGTGCCTGCTCCCATGACTTGTTTTTTGACTGAGAAAAGGAGCTGTTGAAAAAGCAAGTAAGATGTACCAGCCAGCAAGCAAATTCTGTGCTGATGGATTCACAGGCTCTCTTGAGGTACTTGTGTGATCCCATTGCATAGAGCAGGATGGGATTTGAGAGGCTGCAAAGAGAGTTCAATCTCCATGTAGAAGTTGAATTTCAGGAATATAATACTGAATATATATAGGATATAGGATATATATATATATAGGATATATATATATATATAGGATATATATATATATATAGGATATATATATATTATATTTCAGGAATATAATACTGCATTGTTTGCAGATGACACCAAGCTAAGTGCGTGTGTCGATCTGCTCGAGGGCAGGAAGGCTCTGCAGGAGGATCTGGATAGGCTGGAGCGATGGGCTGAGGTCAACTGTATGAAGTTCAACAAGGTCAAGTGCCGGGTCCTGCACCTGGGGCGCAACAACCCCAAGCAGAGCTACAGGCTGGGAGATGAGTGGCTGGAAAGCTGCCTGGCCGAGAAGGACCTGGGAGTATTGGTTGATAGTCGGCTGAATATGAGCCAGCAGTGTGCTCAGGTGGCCAAGAAGGCCAACAGCATCCTGGCCTGTATAAGAAGCAGTGTGGCCAGCAGGTCTAGGGAAGTGATTGTCCCCCTGTACTCGGCTCTGGTGAGGCCGCACCTCGAGTACTGTGTTCAGTTTTGGGCCCCTCGCTACAGGAAGGACATGGACGTGCTCGAGCGAGTCCAGAGAAGGGCGACCAAGCTGGTGAGGGGTCTGGAGAACAAGTCTTATGAGGAGCAGCTGAGGGAGCTGGGCTTGTTCAGCCTGGAGAAGAGGAGGCTCAGGGGCGACCTTATCGCTCTCTACAGTTACCTTAAAGGAGGCTGTAGAGAGGTGGGGGTTGGTCTGTTCTCCCACGTGCCTGGTGACAGGACGAGGGGGAATGGGCGAAAGTTGCGACAGGGGAGTTTTAGGTTGGATGTTAGGAAGTACTTCTTTACCGAAAGGGTTATTAAGCATTGGAACGGGCTGCCCAGGGAGGTGGTGGAGTCACCATCCCTGGAGGTCTTTAAAAGACGTTTAGATGTAGAGCTTAGCGATATGGTTTAGTGGAGTACTTAGTGTTAGGTCGGAGGTTGGACTCGATGATCTTGAGGTCTCTTCCAACCTAGAAATCTGTGTCTGTGTGTCTGTGTCTACTGAATCACACACAAGACAGGCTGCTGCTTAGGTTGGGAGTGGCACTGATTAAATACCTAATTGTGCACTTAATCTCCTTAGGCTCACTTAGACAAGAGCAGGAGATGTCCCCTCCTTCCTTCTTGCATTCCTCCCTGCAGTGACTAGAGCTGGCCTCAGGTTATAGCTGCTTATCCTGTAATCACACCTCCTTGGCCTGTTGCCTGCTCAGCTAGGTTATTCAAATTTGGAAAAAGAAATACCTAATTATTTCCAAGTGGCAAGCTCTGGTCTTCCAGTAATTTCAGCAGGTTTTTCACGTTCAGATTTTTAACACATTGGGAGGCACTTGGAAATCAAGAAACCATGGAATGGGCTCAAAAACAATCAAGGAATGCCTGAACCTTCTCTAATTCTAATGATTTGATTTTCTGATATCTTTGTTATACCTAATAACTTGAATATGATAGCTGGTGTTAACAGAAGAGCAGAAAGCTCTAACAATAAAATTAGAGGAGCTTTAACAAAGGCAGTGGTGGAAAAATGGAAAAACCTGAATTAAAATATTATCATAATAATGAAAAATGCACAATGAAAACCTCCTCTCCCAGCTTTCCTTCAAACACTGCCTGCAGACCTTACAGAACTGCATTTAATACACAAAATCGGACTGGATTTTTCATCACTGAGGAACATAACACATTAAACACATCTCAGCATCTGCAGTTGGAAATTACTTTCTCCTCCCTCCTGCCCTCAGTTTTTCACTATTCCATGCTGTATTACTTTCCCATGCTCCCAGCAGCAAGAGGCCCTCATTTTATTAGTGAATAAGGATGTGTGGCTCTGGTGGTGTATAAGTAGTCATAATTAATGACTACAGTAACTAAATACTTTGTCTTCAGTGTTCACCACACCATTTCTGTTTCCCCTTGTCATCTTACACAGTATAAGTGGACGGACTGTAACTGTAGGCACTGTCCTTTCCAAATGCCTAAAATCAAATGTATTCAGTCTCATATGGAGGATAAGCCAAACAAAGAAAAATATCCTGCAGCTGTGTCATGCATAGGCCATCAGTGGAGGTGGGGTAAAAGGAGGAGTGTGCTAGCACCACCATACTCAGTAGGTTTCCAAGGGATTTGTTCTCTCCAGTTATTGTGTGTAATGTCATCTCCTCATGGCAAAAATTACCTCTTCTTGCTGCAGATTTATGCCAGGTAGGTAGCAGTCTCCCATGTATAGCTGGAAACGGAGGAATTATAATAAATGAATAACATTAGTCTCAGATTATCTGCCTCAGTTATTCCAAGACTTTGCTGCAGTTGTAAGAAAAAAAGCACCATGAACAAAATCACCTTTTGCTTTCTTTCCTGCTTTAATTTAGTGTATTTTCTGTGGGGCAAGCAAGGTTAGAGAGTTCCATGAAGAATGCTGTGGTCCACTTCAGATCCCTGTCTTACTCATATTTTCAGCAGTTAGGTTTGGAGACAGAACAAAATACATTTCTGTTTGTCCAACCTGTAAATCCATATATCCATCTCAGTGTACAGACTTTTCAAACTGCAGCTTGATCTGTCTAGGAGAACTGTTAATGGGAAAGAGTACTACTCACCTCTGGGCTAACAGACAAAATAATTTGATGATCCTAATCCAGTTCTTTGCTGGCAATTTGCCCCATCAGAGGGAACAACATCAAAGGTGAACCTAATTGGCAGCCCTAGCAGGGAGACTAGTGGGTCAGGCAGGGCAAATCCATGCAGGTCAGTTTCTGATCTTCTCTGAGGCCATTTGTGAAACAGCGTGATGTGAAGCTCAGAACATTTCTGTCAACTTTGTAACTGTTCTCGGTGTAAAATATCTATCCAATAGCATACCAATGCAATGACTGTATATTTCTGGATGCATTTTTGTGAATTTTCCAAATTGTATAACAAATACAATTTTAAAAGCTTAATTTTCATCAAGGTTCACAATTAACCTCCTTTTTCTTGCCTGGTATTTCTCTCTGTGCCATTCCCTGATGTCAAGCTTTTGTAACAGATGTTGCAGAAACTGCATCTGGGTCCTTCATATCTGTGATGTGAGGTCAGTTCTGACTGGAGATCTTTAATAACTTCACTCTAATAGTCAGATTTTCCTTCCATTTGTTCATTTCCCCTGGTTAATATGAATTGAACACTAGCTTAAGAACTCTTCACAGTTCCTTCATGTAGATGAAAAATCGTCAGAGGATAGGATGCAGGTAAAAGTGAAATGCAGGTGTTTCTGCCTGGGGCATGGTTTGCTTTCACTAATCTTCCAGGAGGGCCTTCAGGCACATTCCATTTTAATATTAAAGAAGAGAGAAGGAGGTAGTTAAAGAATCTAGAACATCTATTTGAGAAGAACAGCAACAAGCCTATGTTAACTAGAGTTAAAATCGCTGCCAAATTGGCTTACAGAGTTGCTAGGAAACCAAACTAAAACCCTGTGCTTTGTGAAGCACATACATATCTTGAGCATGAGAGATTTGTACTGCTATTCTTGTTATTTTTGTGGTAGGTGCTGCAGTATAGGGGAAGGAGGAGAGAAGCTGCACAAAGGAGCATTTGGAGGGAGAACAGGGAAACTGATCTGTTCCCATGTCTGTAGTACAACCTGTGTTACAGGCTTACTGCAAGTAATTTGTTATAAAAAAGAGTCAGTTTTCAACTCTGGGACAATGGAATACTTCCCTGTTCTTACCCAGCTTGTATCCCATGAGGCATGGAGGCAACCAGCAGGGAAGTAGGAAGGCTTGCAGCAGGAAAGAGCTCACCTGCATTTCAGGAAGGCGGTGTGAACCAAATGGATGGGCGTTGTGTACTCCCATATCAACTTACACCAGTCCGAGTCTGGGATTTTGGGTACTGCTTTTTCTTTTAGTTCTTGACATATATTCTAGTCTTCTCCCAGATCAGCATCATTTCTCTGACAGTAGAACTGGCTGGTTCAAGAAGTTGTTCTGCCTGAAAGGATTTGCATAGGCTTGAGTTTCAATTCAATTAGCTGCTGCTGGGAACTAATACTGGCACAATGAGAGGGGTAGGGATACTGCAGACTAGCCTTGATTCAGCAGGGTGGAACTGCATCTTCAGAACAAAGGGCTGTTGTGCTTGTAGAGAAAGAACCTTGTGAAAACATGACAGAAAGAGGAAACAAGAACTGATCTTTTTGTAGAGTTAATCATAAAAGACAATGAAGAGAAAAGGGAAGATGAGGACTTTCATTTATCTGAGTATGAAGAACACAAACAATGAAGGAGATACTATGTCCAAAATGAAGCTTTGATAATGAGTTTGAAAAGTATAGTAACCTCCTGACAGAGTTAATTCTGCTAAAATATGTTATTTTTTGAAATACATTTATGAACTAGAATATTGAATAGATATTTGCATGAAGATCATAGAACTCCAGCAGTGGAGACTATGGTCTCTGAAATTAGAGGGGAGATACAGGTGGATTACATTTACCCTGTACTTGGATGTACATGCATTGCCCCTGCATATTCCAGTAAACTTGGAAAAATAGTGAACGCTTCTCCCAGTTGTGCTCCCTGGTTTGCTTCTGCACAGCCTCAAGTATGGATTAGCATTGCAGCAGTCAGCACATATGGCTTTCTAGTTCAGCTTTGGGGCCACTCAAAAAAAAAAAACAAAAAAAAACCAACAACACCCAACCACAAGACAAAAATGGCAATCCAAAGCCAGACAAAAACAGAAGAGCAGATAAAATATTAGAGAAATGCAGGTAGACAATGAAGACCAAATTCTTGAAAAATTAAAAAAAAAAAAATCAGCAGAGTTCCTGCCTGCATCCCCTGTATTTTCTGTGCCATTAATCCTTTTAGCTACACATTTTCTGATGATTTCTCAGTATAGAGAAGATGCTTGTATATTAGTCCTTCACATCTGGTGAATTCTCCATCTACATGTCCACAAGATTTCTCCTGTAATCCTGCCATTTACTTGAAAGAGTGGACAGAAGATCTGCATGTAGAGCACAGGACATATTTAGATTTTGTTCTCTCTGAACCACAGATTTTGCTGCTTGTCCTCCCCAAGCTATAGTGGCCTTGTTGCCCTCAGGGATTCCTTTCCAAGCACAGGGAATTTCAGTCCCAGCAGACAGGTGACTGACTCTGCTTATGGCTAGGTGTCTCAGCCTTGCATTGGCATGCTCTTCTTGACCACATCTGTGAACCACTGAACTCATGTAACACACAGAGTACCACTACATCCCGTGCTCTAAGAGTAGTCCTAGACTAGGACTTATATGAGACCAGGACTTATGTGAAATCTCATTGTTTTCTGTTTGCACTGAAATGTACAGGTTATCCTGCCTCAAGTTCTCTTCTGAATCCTCAGAACGAGTGAAAACCTTAGGTGTATGTTCAGGCTGTGCTTTCTGTGGAAAGCAAAGGAATTGAGCTCACTGCTCAAGTGACTGTTCCCTCCTTATGTGGGTTGACCAGTCATCTTCTTACCTGTTCCCGCTTGTTTTAAAGAACTAAAGCCCTGAGGCTGTGGTGAGGCAATTTAAATGCTGTTTGGAGAGTCCTAGTTACCTGTATTTTTTTCATATTTTTAACTCATTTATGGAGTGTGGGTTGACCAGTCTTGTTGATGTCTTGCCTTAGAGATACAAACTGCCTAGATGTCCAAACTATTATTGTTTTTTTTCCAACATTTCAGCAGTCTTTGATACTACTGCCTGACATTTGGGTAATATTCTGATGGGTTCTGGCAAAAGTGGAAAAGATTGCATTGGACTTGTCTTACAGCTACATTTAAGGTACAGGATGGGGATCAAAGAAATTAGTAATTAAATCTATGTTTTGCCTTTTGGGCTTAATGACAATAGCCTTTCCTTTGAGCTGGGCAGAACATTATAATTGAGAAGTTGCTTGAAAGCTAATTATTACCAGTCCCATATACAGAGATAAGTAGTTAAGCATCCAAATATCACTTGATTTAAAAAAAAAAAACTCATTGAACTCTTTGTTTAAATATTATTTTGTTTTTATTTCTTTTCCTTTGATCTTTTTTTTTTTTTGACTCACCTTATATGTTGGGTTAAAGGTCAGCTCAGATGCCAAGATTATTAGTCTTGAAACTGGTGAAGACGTATTTCTTGAAACTGCTGAGGAGGTATTCCAAGCAGAAAGAGCTTGCTTTCTGCTCTGCCAGATACTGAGTTTGTGGCCTTTGAGGTTCTGCATAAAGTACTTCAACTTTGACAGCGAAACTGAGGAGACAAGAAAGGCTTGTTTGTGTTTTAAATGACCTTTATTCACTCTGAAAAGCGGCAAGTGTTGTATTTTTTTTACATACTGAACATGTGGTCTGAGGCTATGCAATTCTTATGGTGAAAATGTATAACACAGGAAAGTTATACAAAATAGGGGCAATATTTTAGTATTTCTGAAAAGTGACCAATGGTTGCACCTGTTGGTGAGGTCTCCTGTTTACCTGCAGAGGACAAGTGCTGGCAGGAATTTCTCCCTCCTGTGCAGACCTGCCCAGGCAGGTCATCTTTGAGCTGGAAGAATCAAGTCTAGCAAGCCACTAGCTGCTTCCTATTTATGTGTTACTTATTTCTCTTCTGAGGTTGTCGTAAGAAAAAAAAATCTCATTGTTATTTGCAGTGTGGAAGTTAGTCCCACCCCTCTCTTCACACAGACCCATCATTTCAAGTCACATAGGCTGGGTGGTATAAGTTGCAGTGGAGTCTGGAGATGATATCTCCCAAATTATAGTAATTACTGATGTTTTTGAGATGCAGAGAGCACATCCTAGCAAATGTTCAACTGGGATTTCAGAATAACTCGGGTACACCTTTATGCTGAGATAACAGTTCGGATGTACAAACGGAGCTTCCAGATGAGAATGTCACTGCCTAATCAGGAGAAACATATTCAGGTCAAGTGCCAGATACAGTTATGCAGCATAACAGAGTTGCTCCACACAGCCCTTAGGGAAGGAGCATAATACTGGAATGCTGAAAAAGAATCCAGAAACCAGTGCACAGATTTGAAGGAAGCCATCATAAGGAGTTTTTCTGCCTTGCAGACCTGATTATTGATTACTCGGCTCTGTGATTCAGAGACACGCACTCTTCATCGACAGGAATTAAATTTATATAAGCAGTTGATTTCTCTTCAGCAGTCGTTCTACATGGCACATTCTGTTTGCCACAGATGCCTGGGTACAGGAGAGCACGTGTTATTAAATGCATGATGTAGTAGAGGATACGATAAACAGACCATGAAATTGCATTGGGTCAGTCCTATGCTGACAATCCCAAACACTCAAAACGTAAACCTCAAATAAAAATTGTATTAAAAAACATCACTTTTTTTTGAAACACAAAGAATAAGTTTATTTTATTTGCTTTCTGTTGCATAAAGAGGCAAAACTAACTTTTTCATTGTGAAACCTGAGATTCTCATTTAATTGCAGAACTACTGATGTTTACATAGTGACAAATATTGTGAGAATAAGCAGGATGAACAGGCATGACAAGATTACATGGTGCAAAGGCTGGAGACACAAAAACCCCACACAGGCAGAAGAAGCTGTATGAGAAAGCTGAGGCTGCAGTTTATATTCTTACATTATTGAATTGCAATTACAATAGTCACAAGGGGACAAGCTTGACTCCATTCAGTGTGTGCAGATGATGGCAGTGCCCCTTGCTTATACCTTTTGTTTAGTAATGCAACTTCCGTGCTTTACCCAGAGCAAAAAACCTGCAGGGAGGCTAGTGATCACTGCAGATGAGGTGAAAGGAAGTGTGATTCAGTTCAGCTTCTGCAAACAGACGCTAAAACAAAGCTGGTTCTCAAGAGGGAGAAGTGGGAAGGATATCTGGGGGGTATATGAATGGATTCCCGAGTTATTATGGTTGGGGAAAATAGTTTTTATTGTCTTAAGAAAACTCTGCGGGTTTGCGTGCAGGAGCAGATGTAGTTGTCCAAATAGGTACATTTGAGTCCCTGTATGGATTGGGATCAGTGAGTTTATCTCAGCTTCTTCAGTATGGGAAAAATCATCCCAACTGGCACCATTTGGTATATGCTGGTGAGTGACTGAGGCCCTGAGGAAAGCAGCTGAGCAATTCACAGTTTATTTTCAGTATTTATGAACAGTTATTTTGTTGTCACTTTGTTTGCCCCCCTTCTCACTTTTTTTTTTTTAATAATTTTGTATCTGCCCCTCTAAAAATACTTATGTGTCAAAGGAAAAGCTTTCCCCAAAAGTAAAGCCATGATGATTCTTTTCTGCTATTTGTTCCAGACAGGGCCATACAACTCACATCAGTATTTGCTACTGAACCTAAATAAATGTTTGTCCTCTCTCCATGTATTGTCTCCTTCTGAAGGCTGACACATCAGCTGTGAGTAACAGACAGATTTGCTCATCCACAGAGAGATACAAATCTTTTTGCCTGTTCACTGAGTTGTTTCACTAGAGATACAAATTGGATAATTGCTGATGCAAAAATTGTCAATAGCTGCTTGCCTAAGATCTGCATGCAGGATTATGCTGCTTTTACAGGAAGAGGTATTAAAATTTAGTGCTAGTTTCAGTAAATATGCACACATGTTTATTAATATGAAATATAAAATTCATAAACATGTGTGCCTCTCTGATGAGTAGAATGAACTGGATCATACACAACATTTTTAAGCATCCCTTTGCTGTCATGTCTCCTTGGTACACGATAAATGTGTTTTTACTGCACTTCCTCCAGTCCATAAGCCACTGCAGAAATTTCAGCCACTGAGCAGCTGCATGTATGCTTGAATGAAGTGTTTGCTTTTCCATGTGTCAGCAAGAAGAGATATAAATAGAGCTTCTTCCTCCTTGTTGTCATGATCTGTGTTTCTGCTGTCTACCCCAAGCCATTTCTTCTTCAAGTCTGGTGTGACATTTCAGTTAGGTTCAGTGCTGCAGTCATGGATCATAGGACAATACGAAGAAATGTGAAGACTGCAGGCATTTACACCTAGTGCTTAGTGAGACAAAGCATATTAAGATTAATGAAAAACTCCTTTTGCTGCTGCCCAGGCACAATAGCCTTTTGCTGCAGAACTTGCTTTTTTTTAAAAACAAAACAAAACAAAACAAAACAAAACAAAACTTTCCTGTGAGGGAATACATTGATAGAACTGACAAAAATCCCATTTTATAGAACTGCAAGGTTCCGCTGCTGGTCTCACACCTTTGCGATGAAGAATTGCTGCTGCTGCCAGTTTGTACATCAAATGTAGTGAGCTGATGTAGAGGTCTGGTTGGTGAGCTGGTTTGCTTGGCACCTGAAATCCCTGAGTGGGAGAACAGTTTTCCCTGGTATGGCAGGAACATGCATTTATCATTATGTGATCTGATGTGTGAGCTTCATCATGCATCAGACCCCATGGACTTGAATGGTCTGTATGGATTACAACAATGGGACACAATACCCACTAAGCTACTATTCCAGATACAGACCTCATAATGTAATGAGCCCACATTCTGCCATGACCTGACCTGGTAGTGGTGAGACTGAGGAAAGATGCTGGGAAAGTCGAATTTGGCATGGGATGTTCTTTGTGGTAGGAGAGGGCTTGGTCTATTCTGGGAAGTGCAAGGACTGGTACAGGAGGCCCTGATTGCAGATGGTTTTCATGAAATTACAAATGATGTGGTCTCACCTCATTTTTCCAATGGGAAATCAGTCTTTAAAGTGTTCCTGAGCTGTAAGCATCTGATTTGGCCTGGAGTTCCTGAAAGAACCATTCTCTCTGCATCGTGTATGTTCACCTTTGTCCAAAACTACTGTGGGTAGTAGCAAGCCACAATTTATGCAGAGAATATATCAGTGCATGTACCATCATCACCAGTTTCTTTTCTGAAGAAGAGCCTTGCAGAGCCCTCAGTCTGCTAGTCAGAGACCAATTGCATATTCACATGTGTGTATATACACACAGTTACAATGGGAAAGCAAAAGTTTAAAGGTTAATTCAGTGTTAAAGTGTTTCTATATGTAGGTCCTAACAGATGGAAATTTAAAATTCCTTTTCATGTGAAGGATTCAATAATATCACCTTTTAGCCTCCACAACTGTTAAGACCTGTTAAATGTCTCTATTCTCTGACAGCTTGTCCTAGTTACCCAGACATATGACACATTTCCTGGAATGAAAGTAACCATACTATCAATCAAGATACAGTCTGTGTTTAATTTTCTCCCTGCCTTCTGACTTAAAAAAATCACAGCTATAAGAAACATGAATATTCTCAAATTTAATCAGGACAAGATTTTTTTTTCAAACTCAGCCTCCTTTAAGCACTAATGTAGAAATAAAGTTCATTTTCCTTACTTTGCTCTCAGACAGCCATTACATTTAATGAATTCATTTCCCAGATTTGATCATGTTCATTTCAAGCCAGTTCTTCCATTTTTACTATTTCCTTCAGATAAGTGAAATGGCAGGCATATTATACAAAAAAAAACACCTTTCTGATATGTTACTAAAATTGTTTGAGCAGTGCCTTTCTTGAAAGAGAGTTAATTAGCAAATGAACAATTCATTAGCATCATTTTCAATGAGAAGAAAAGCCTGATCCATTTCTCCAATTGTTCCACTGAAGGAACAATTCTTGGCTTAAAGCATGATTGGGGCTATAAAATCAAAAACTAAACAAAATATAAAGTAGGTAATTTATTAACTGGGATTGTGAGGACTCTATTCTGAAAAAGTTACAGGAATCAAACATTAACGGAGATGACTCTACTGACTACCCACTTTTATATACAGATAATTATTTACAATATAAGTGTTAAGCCTCTAAGACTTTATGTTACCATCTGATGAGCATTTGAGGAAGTGTAGTCCTAGCGACAGTGGTGGAAGGGATCAGCAACTTTTCTTAAAATGACTGTTGCAATGTGCTGCCCTCCACTCCAATTCAAGTAACTGCCAACTTTGATCTCACGTTTACTTAGATAATCATATCTTAATATTCCATGCATGTAATTGTGCATTATTCCCCCCGCAAGTAATCACTGTTAAATATATTTTGGCCTTTACAGAACATCACTATCAGTTTGCGATTTCATTGTATGTGATCACGTAGAATAAAGCATTGAACAAACTAGGAGGTTCATAAATGCATTCAAATTGGCTGTCAACAGGCAGAGCAGAACTTCATGCAGATCTATTAAATTCAGCAGGATTATACAGATACACATCTGTTGATGTGTTTATCATATGGTTCATCATATAGTTAAAGCAGGTACTGTCCTCTTAGTTAAGAGAGGACACCTTTGGCTGCAGGGAAATGCAAACGAGTAGAAGGCTTATAGCCATGATATGGTAGGTCCAGACTCCCAGCTCCCAGGGCAGGCAGTCTGGTTCATCTCTTCAGTACAAAAGTAATCTCTAAAGGTTTAAAGGCCCAGAAGACCATAAATGATCATAATATCCGGATTTATTTACAGCCCAAGAAAAAGGCCTTGAACTATAAGCTTTGCTTCTACTTGAAAGAGCCAAGCAGTAGGAGAATGAATGTAGGGAGCCTACACAAGGTCACCTCCACCTTCTTGGAGAATGAAGGATTCTGAAAAACAGAGAAATTTTGTAGCATGCTTATCCAGGAGGCTTATCATATTGTATTAGCAGTTACCCATCACATTTAATTAAGATTCCTTTCTTGCTGGCATGAAATATTATTAGCTCCATTCATCCCGTATCAGTAAAAAAGAATAATAATGAGATGTGATCCTAACAGGATATGATAGGAAGCTATTAATGTGAGATACATACTGGGGACAGGAATGAGTGCTGTGGTTGGCAGAGTCTGTTTTGAGACCTGCAACATCTTCAGCTTCACAGGGAGGATGGAAGGTAACACCCCCCGTTAGACCAGGTTGCTGACTGTTTAGTTAGCTGCCTTTTGGAGGAGGACAAAGTTTATAGAGCTTCAGTGATAAACTAGTCAGAGTAGCTCAGCTAAATGTTTTTGTAGGTCTAAATTGATTTTATGCACCTGTATAGTATGATTTGCTTTTGAAATGAAGAAATTCCTTGAGGATCAGAAAACCAAACCAAACTAAACAGTACTAGTACCCTTTCTTTCCTTTATTGTCCAGATAGAGAAATGGCCAGTTTCAAATGTAATCCACAAAACACTAGTAAAATTATCTTTATTTGTGATGAGATCCACAGGGAGCCAGGGAACAGGTTCCAACTCTGATGTTCAGAGCATGGAGTCACCTCCAGCCTCTGAGAGACAAGACACTGCACTGTCCACTCTCTGAAGCTTTGCATGGTTTCTGGAAGGAAGTTCCAAGCAGAAAGCTTCACACTGCAGTCATCTAGCTGGGGAATTACAATGCTTTGCGTTGGTGGGATGGGAACCAAGAGGAATGGTTGAGGTCTGTATCACAGAATGGCCGAGGTTTGAAGGGACCTCTGAAGATCATCTGGTTCAACCCCCCTGCCAAGCAGGATCACCTAGACCACATTGTGCAGGATGGCATCCAGGCGGGTTTTGAATATCTCCAGAGGAGACTCCACAACCTCTCTGGGCAACCTGTTCCAGTGCTCTGTCACCCTCACAGTAAGGAAATGCCCTCTAATATTCAGCTGGAACTTCCTGTGCTTCATAGAATCATAGAATATCCCGAGTTGGAAGGGACCCACAAGGATAATGGAGTTCAACAAAGTTTGTGCCTGTTGCTTCTCATCCTGTCGCTGGGCACAACTGACAAGAGACTGACTCCATTCTCTTGACATCCTCCCCTCAGATATTTATATACATTGATGAGGTCTCCCCTCAGTCTTCTCTTTTCCAGCCTAAACAGGCCCAGTTCTCCCAGCCTGTCCTCATACAACAGGTGCTTCAGTCCTCTGATCATCTTTGTAGCCCTCCTCTGGGCTCACTCCAGTAGTTCCATGTCCCTCTTGTGTTGGGGAGCCCAGAACTGGGCACAATACTCAAATACTCAAAATGTGGCCTCACCAGGGCTTAAGAGAGGTGGAGGATCACTTCCCTTGACCTGCTGGCAACACTCTTCCAAATGTACCCCAGGATCCCGTTGGCCTTCTTGGCCACAAGGGCACATTGCTGTCTCATGGTCAGCCTGCTGTCTACCAGGACTCCCAGGTCCCTCTCTGCAGAGCTGCTCTGCATCAGGTCAGCCCCCAGCCTGTACTGGTGCTTGGGGTTATTCCTCGCTAGGTGCAGGACCCTGCACTTGCCTTTGTTGAACTTCATGAGGTTCATCTCAGCCCAAGCCTCCGGCCTGTCAAGGTCCCTCTGAATGGCAGCACATCCCCCTGGCATATCAGCCACTCCTCCCAGCTTTGTGTCATCAACAAACTTGCTGAGGGTGCACTCAGTTCCATCATCCAGGTCATTGATGAATAGGTTGAACAACACTGGACCTGGTACCAACCCCTGGGGGACACTGGCCTCTAACTAGACTCTGCACCATGAAGCACAACCCTCTGAGCTCTGCCATCCATCCAGTTACGAATCCACTTCACTGCCCACTCACCTAGGCCGCACTTCCTGAGCTTGTCTATGAGAATATTATGGGAGACAGTGTCAAAAGCCTTGCTGAAGTCAAGGTAGACCACATCCACTGCTGTCTCCTCATCCACCCAGCTAGTCATCTCACCATAGAAGGCTATCTGTAGGCTAAACATAGGTGATATGAAAAAGAAAGAAGCTATCTTTTAAGACCACTTCTTAGGTGTCCATTATGATGCTATCCTTTGTAAGTGCTGAAGCTCACACATTCATTCATGTTTAAAATAGATGCCTCTGAAAGAACAGAAATAAATGTGTCCTCACTACCACTTCAATCATCCAATTACTTGGCTAAAATTAGGTTCTGATTCAAAAGACTAAAACTGATGCTGCAGGTTTCCATAGTTACTGCCTTTTTAAAATTGTGCTCAGTTATAAAGTGGGGTTTCTCTTTTACCTACTAGCACCGGGCTTTGGCAGCTGTGCTGGGCTCTTTCTTCCTTCTGCATCAACAGGGATATGGACTGATAAAGTCAGTTTATCTGCAGAAGGTTTTCACAGCTGTAAAGGCTGGTATGTGGTCAAATGTTCTGTGGAAGGGGACCAAATTCAGCGGAATTTGCTTTCATTTGTGTTCATTCTGTAAGGTGGACACAATTAAAAACAAGCTATTCCTGACCAGGAGATCTAGTGCCAAGAGAACATCTAATCCTGCCTTCAGCTAACCTGAAGATCCCTGACCTGAAATTTTCCTTCCTTGGGGAAGCAATCACAGCCAGCCATAGAGGTAGAGGCTAAGGCAGAACGTGGCTGTGGTGGCTGTAGTTCCATACTGTTTATCCTGTGATCGCCCCATAGAAGCAGAGTGGCCTCCAGTGGCAGGAAGTGACCATATGACCACTGTATCTGTGTTCTAGGCAGCAAACAGAAGGGGTGGTTGTCTGCAGATCTCAGTTACATACTGCAGCACCAGCCAGCAAATGCGTCCTCCTTTTCACCTTCACAGTGGGATTTAGGATGCTCTGTGGGCCTGTTGTATACAGAATAGGCAGTGCAAAGATTTGTTCCTGTTGTTTGGAGCTTTGTCATCTGAAATGTTTTTTGTTCTCTTTGCAATATTTCATTTTTCTAAACAGAGCCAACACCCCCCCTACTGCACCAGTCATCTGAAAACAGTCAGGATGCCACCTCTATCCTGGTCATATCCAGAGTGAGGTTTGAGCCACAATTCAGACATCACAGTTTTTATAGATTTGTCTCAAAGTCCAAATTTTTGGGATGTGTCACCTAGCAGTCCTAAAATCAGCCCTCAGCAGAGGCCTGGGCAGCTGTTTGCTGCTCTAATATGTTCAGTTCAGTGCATTTGAGGAGGCTACATAGCATCAGGTTTGACCTGAAGGTGACAAAAAGCCATGAATCCCCATAGACAGAGGATTTTGCGTGGGGTCCACGTTTTTGTAGGCCATCTGGAACTCCATCCATAGGACTCACAATTTTTTCCTCTTTGTGTTCACCTGAGGTGACTCTTTCTGTAGTGGAAGCTCAGTCCTCCTTTACTGAACTCCACCTATACAATTTTCTGGTTCTCCATTGATCTATAATGTGGAATGGAAGGTGGAAGGTCTTATATCTTCCTGTAGTAACACAGAATAAAGCTGAGCTTGCCTTGCTGCCTTTCCTGCCTCCACCTGTACGAATTATTTCCTGTCTGAGTTTCTCTTAGAGCAGAGAGAGTTGTGCTGGACTCATTTGCAATACACTATGCAGGCCCATTGTGTCAATTCAATAAGCACATGGTCACAACAGGAAATGAAAACTACTTCAAAAGAAATTAGAGCTGATATGGGTAAACAGGAGCCTATACACAAAATTTAAGCTTTCCATGAGCATTGCATTTCCTTTTCCAGATTTCTGGGTTGTTTTGTTTCAGATCCATGAACTGGTTTTATATTTGCTGGTAGTGAAGGATGTATTTGCCCTTAATAGCTGCTAGGAAGCTGGTTTACTATCAGACCAATAACCAGAATTATAAACAATTCACAAGGTAAATTGTAACAGCTCTTAAGTATGATTGTGATCACACTGGAGTCACTGCTGTATATAAGTGATAAACGAATGGGTGATCAAAATAGAGATACTAATATTGGTTTTACTCTTCAAGCTGAAGTCTGTATCACTTTCTTCTCAACAAGCATGTTAGAATACAATGCTGGCTTTCCAACACAACAAATGTAGCAAAATAACTTCTTACCTGGAAGACAGTGGCAACTTCAGATATTTTGGATTTTAAATTGATGAACCCATGGTACTGAGAGCTCCACTGAGGTCTCTGGGAACCGCTTTTGCAGAGGGAGATACAAGGAGCAGCCCCCAGCACCCCCCTGGCTTCCCCTGGAAGAGCTCCAGGGGCAGTGGCTGAAGGAAGAGGAGGGAGGGAGCCGGGGGAGTCGAGAGGGCAGAGAGGCCAGTCAGGGGAAAGGGGCTGGGCTGGCCCTGGCTGCTGCCCCCACCACCTCAGCACTCCCTTCCCAGGTATGCAGGGGCATAGCAGCCCCCCAGCCCTGAGCGCACTGTTCCTGCACTACTCACTCCCCTTTTAGCTTAATGCATTAAAACAAGGGCAGGATGGCTGGTGCTCTGTCTGCCCACATATATTTACAGTGCTTTTATAAGGTGAAAATAAACTTTTTTATTATATTTTTTTTGGTCTGTTTTCAACTAAGAACTTAAAAAATTTCAGAAAGCTAACTGTATCCTGGGCTGTATCAGAAAAAGTGTAGCTAGCAGGCTGAGGGAGGTGATTCTCCTCATCTACTGCACTTTCGTGAGACCCCACCTGGAGCGCTGCATTCAGCTCTGGGGCCCCCAGCACAAGGACATGGACCTATCAGAGTGAATCCAGAGGAGGGCCATGAAGATGATCAGAGGGCTGGAGCACCTCTTCTATGAAAAAAGGTTGAGAATAGAGAAAGCTAAATAATCCCAGCTTTCTCAGAAGCCTCTGGGAAGACCTGCAGGGAAGACCTTCCAACATTTAAAGGGGGCCAACAGGAAAGCTGGGGAGGGACTCTTTATCAGGGATTGTAGTGACAGGACAAGGAGTAGCAGTTTTAAACTAAAAGAGGGTAGATTTAGATTGGATTAGGAAGAAATTCTTCACTATGAAGGCACTGGAACAGGTTGCTAAGAGAAGCTGTGGATGCCCCATCCCTGGAAGTGCTCAAGGCCAGGCTGGATGGGGCTTTGGGCAGCCTGGGCTGATGGGAGGTGTTCCTACCCATGGCAGGTGGGACAGACCTAGATGATCTTTAAGCCTTTCTAACCCAATCCATTCTATGGTTTTGTGAAAAATGATCACTATGGGCCACAGATGTGGTGAAATGCTCAAATAAAAATCCATCTACTGTAGATTTCAGGCATCGTCTTACCCTAAAAATCTTTGCAGTGCATCACAAACATTCATATGCTGCAGCTCCCAGAGTCCAGCATCTGATTAGACTGGCAGGATGACATGGGGAAGCCTGGGCTTGTGTACATGCTGGTGCAGTAATGCAGCAGACAAAAGTGTAGTCCTCATTTTGGTGAGGAAAGCTTTAAACTGGGTTCTGAGCAAGGACCAACAGCTAGCTGCTTTCCCAAACAGTTTCTATCTGTGGAAGCAAGACAGCATAGCTACAGCAGTAGAAGGATATTACCTAAGAAGGCGGATGTTTTCATAGGAGGAAAAGTCTCTTCTTGTGGTAAGAGAGTGAGAGGAGCTTGAGGCTGCTCTGTGTGTTGTGCTCTTGGCCACAGCAGGCTGTGTAGTCAGCAGATCAATGTTTGCTTTCACATATCTTGTAATATGCAGGCAGAGCTATTTGCTATCTGAGACAATTGTTTTAACACGAAGTGATATAAGATTACTTTCTTATAATGAGATAGGTAATTTTACTTAAAATAAGTGTCGCCATGGACAGTAACATGAGACTGAGCTGGAAGTCACCCCACGACTACCCCCTGCTTTGCAGCTGGATGTTGGAGCAGTGGGGGGGTTACGGATCTCCCACAGCATATGGGCTATAATTACCCTGTTTAATGTTACTGACTTTAAAGTCAAGCAGTGGACTAAAGCTACAGGCTCCTCAGTGGGGAAAAGATTACCTTTTGTTCATTCCTCCCGTCTACGAGTCATTAGTGCAGAACAGGTCAAACAGATGGGAGGGCAGAAAGCGAGAATTATTTATTTGCTTTTCCTTTAAGATTCCAAATTAGCATTGTCTTTAGAGATGGACAGGATTGTTTGTCGAACTGATAGTTAAAACAGTTCAACTTTGTTCTGGCTGAATCATTTCCACTCCTTTTAGTTCAATATATATAATTTTATCATGCTGCTGATGGATTTTTGCTTGCTTTTTGTTGTTGTTACTGGTTGTTTGTTTGTTTCAAAAAAAAAATTAAATGGGCTTTTTAATCCCAAAAAGGCTTAGGGAGGATCACTGAAGTCAAAATGTCTGCAGAGATCCTCCAAATGACACGGGGCGGGTTTTTCAGTGCACACTGTTTGCATTTGATGTGCTGCTTCAGAATCAGTGCAGAATGTCAGGCTCTTTATAAGAGTGAATATTCATTAAGCCTGCCAGAGGCAGAAAATGCAGTCAGTACAGCATCAGCGGAGGAGGCAGGGAAGGGAGAAATCAGGTTAATGACTAGCTTTCTCTGCAGTTTGCTTCCTGCTTATTGCCTGATCTCCATTTTAAATAAATTCATTTAATTAATGCATATTGCTACTTTGACCTGGGGACAGAAGGGTCTGTGATTAATGATGGGCTATTCCTCTATTCCTAGTCTCACAGCAGCTTTAGTTGGCATGTTCTGGTAACTAGGAAGGAAAAAAATTCTAAAAGGTTTCCTTTGAATTTAATAGTAATTGATGATTTGATTGAAAGCGTTTATCTAATGATCTTCTATGTCCATGAGCCACCAAAATTTTTAAGACAGGGACAAAGCAGTGAACAGAAAGCAAGCTGCTGTCTTGGCTGAGGATGTCACACAGTCAAAAATGTCTCTGCAGAGAGACAGAGCTGCACAGAAATGCTTTTCTCTCCTCCCCCTTGATCAGGGCACATCTGTTCTAACACAAGTTGGCCTTCTTCTGACAACGGTTCTTTAAGAAAGAAGCAGAGGCATAGGAGGTAGAGACAATGTACATGACACTCAGGATATATGGCCAGCTCACATTATGGGAGTGAACACCACCTGTTTCTAATAAACACCAGATTGGAGCTGTGGGGCTATGCAAGGACAGGAAGAAAACACATGCACCCCCCACAAAGGAGAGAAAAATGTTAGTGAGAAACTGCAGTTTTTGTCTAGGCTTGATGGGCTATTGATTTGTGAGCTGAGAGATGCCATGTCCTGTGAACAGGCATTTTACCCCTACATTTAGAAGACATCTCAATTTCAGTCTGTTAGTACCCATCACTCAGCATTTGAACATTGTTCCACTTACATATGAGCTTGGGTGGTTTTACAAGCTGGTATACGCCAACCCTTCAACTGAGTGAATTCACAAATGCTGCCTTTGGAAAGACAGCACTGTAAATCTCAGTGACAGACCTGTACTTTGAAATTTTGCAGCAGTTTTAAGAACTAAACTGTACCTGTGCCATTGCAGTCATAACTAAAACAGTTTTCTAAGAGGTAGAAATGGTGCCACCATCACAACATGGCTGATCTTTCTCAGGTATTTCTAAACAGAAGATGCCAATGCCTGCGTAAATGAAAATCCCATGGAGGGATTAGGGCTGAGAAAGTGGTCTTATCTTGCAGATAGTTGCGCAGGATTTTTTTGTGGCTGTCACTGTTAAACCACTGTTAAAGAGATTAGTTTCAAACTTTTTTTTTTTTTTTAACACTCTGGCATTGTCATTAGTACAACATGCCCTGAGCCATGCTTAGCTTGCTTCCAAGCATGGAATTCATCTCATTTTGCATTAGCTACCCAGAACACAGCTGTCTAGTTTATATTGGCTGTCCAGGCTTTATTTGTAGTTAAGGAAGCAAAGGTAAGACAGCTCCAGCAGAAAGAGGAAATGAGCAAAGAAAATTCAATGCAGCTAAAAATAGGTGTTTAAGGTGAGTTGAATTGCCTTCTGAGTATGTCTGTCTCTCTTTGTAGTGAAAAGTAGATTAGCCAGTTTAGACTGGATGCCTACTGTTTTGGTGGCAAAAGTTAGGAAGTGGATCACATCTAAGAAAAAAAAAAGAAAAAAAAAAAGGAAAAAAAAAAAAAAAAGAAAAAGAAGAAGAAGAAGAAGAAGAAGAAGAAGAAGAAGAAGAAGAAGAAAAGATGCCTACAGTGTCCACAGGCTCACTTTTGGGGACCCCATGCTTTGTAGTAGGTACATGGGCTCCCTGCCCAGGGCACTGGGAGAATTAGGTACCTCTGACAAACCTGCATGCTGAGACCAGGACTTCCTGGAGCACACGAACAAGATGCTCTGTGCTCAGGGGGTTGACATATCTCACCTGCAGCCTGCTTCCTTTCTGGGACCATAAAGCCTATACCATCTGCATGATGCTTTCTATCTGTGTGTAGGAAATCAGGTGGTTTCAGAGCAGATACGACTTGTTGAACACGTGTTTATTGACTGTGATTGTATGTTTTTCAAGCCCTGTGAGAGGTGCAGGGCTACAGTATATGACCTGTAAGTGCCTCTGGAAAAGAAAAAACTAGCTAGACACCATATTCTAATGGTTCAAGCTTTCAGCTGTGTGATTTTAGGATTTGGGTTTTTCTTTTTCTTTTCTTTTGCATCCAGAACTCTCTGTGCATTTCAGGTAACAGTTACTGGAAAGAAAAAGAAGTATTGTGAAAGACAACCTAAAAATCCTTTCCCCACAGCTGAATACATGGACTACACTGAGACTCATATTCCTCAGTCTCAGAAGTTGTAGGTTCCATTTAAAGTCCACTGAGACGCTTTTATTTTGAGAGTATGAAAAAATGGAAGGGGTGAAAAGTTCATTTTCCATTTTAGTGTGCATACACAGAGGCAAGGAATCATCAGGAGCTGCAGGTGCAGCCTAGATTTTGAGTTCTGCTACATGCACTCATTTTAAAAATAAATCATTTGGTTATTCAACATGAAGACTGCTGTATTCCTTGAGAATAAGGCAAAGAGGAGAAGGGGAAAGTCTCCAAAGTAATCCTTTGAGTTACGCCAAGAAATGGCCAGTCTTTGCACTTTTATGTAAGCCATGTGGTGAAATAAAACAACCACCTGTGTCGCTTAGAAAAAGATTAATGTTTTAAATTCAATGGCTGGGGAATTTGCTTTATTTAGATGTTCCTCTAAATTTAATAACTTTAAAGCATTTAATAAGATCCAGAAAACATGCAAGAGAAGCACAATTAATCTGGTTAAATGCAAAATAGCATCCAAGTGGAAAGTTTTTTGTTGTTAAATTCCTGCTGATAGGAAACAGAAGAGATGCTTAAGGGAGCTTTGGAAACTAGGTGGTACACGACATTTATTCTTGATCTGAAATACCTAAACATACAGCACTCTTAGGACAGCTGAACCGTGACCTTCCAGCCTGACAATCCAGATAAAAGCACATGTTGCCAGGTAAATCAAGCAGAAGTGAAATTTCCTGAGGAGGCTGTTGAAGCCCCACTGCTAGGAAATGATGGCTATTAACTCATTACGTTCTGTCTGTCTCATTCTTTTTGTATGTGAGCTCTCCACACAGCTGTAAGGATAATTGGTTTCCTTTGGCTTAGTGAGTATTAAGGAGTATTAATATGCTTACTTTGTATGGCAACAAACATTCAAGGGCTGGGGAGAAAAAACACACAGAAATGCAGGCAAGCCCCTTAGTCTTTAGGTGAACAGAATCCTGATTGCAGGGTTGATATCATGGGTTTATTGTGTTTGGATACATTATATCAGATGGATTTGTGATAAATGTTTCTGACTTCATCTGGTGAGTGGATTTGTCTGGGCAGAACCAGATTAAAGGGTCAATATCCTGTTCTGAATTAGATTTCAGTAATGCAGGCGTGTACGTGCAGCCTGTTAGCCTGGCAAGGGTTTTCATTCAAGGAAAAAAAAAGATACTGCACTGTGAGGATATCCTCTATTCTTAAATGGTTCTTGCAGGTTACCATAATTGTATAGTAAAATGGGTAATATTAAGTAAATATTGCATAATATTAAGTCACTGTCATTGCTTCATGTTCTATCTCCAACTGAATATGGTCACATAAAAATAACATTGGCACGTGTTAAAACAAAACATGTTTTTTGGCTGTGCAGTGGTAGCAATAAGGTACATTGAGTGCTGTTGTAACCCTAAAACTTCAAAACAGTTTTTAGGCTACTCACTGTTACAGGGCTTCTCCTGACCGCAGCAAGGATGGTTCAAAAATGGTTTAAAGTCACCTTCAGTGTTCTGTTTGATTGTTTGTTTGTTTGCAGTTTTGTTTTGTTTTGTTTTGTTTCCAGACAGGAACAGAAAAAGAGAATTGGGTCTGGGCCAATGTTGTTTGAAATGAATGCTGCACGGGCTTTTTGGGAAGGAGGAAGGTATTATTTGTCAAATAGGCCTTAATTTATTGTGTGTGATGTGAAAGCTCATGTTTTTTATATTGCTGAAAAGACAAATGAATAATAATTTGGAAATAGGCCAAGACACACGATGTTCAACTTCGTAATTTATGGTCTCAAAGAAATAAAAGCAATCTGAAAGGTACCTGACCAAAATACTCTATTAAGCAGAAATGAAAGCTGGTTCATATTAATGTGTTTAGTAAGTAAGGGCTTGTTAGGACATTTCCATTATCAAAAAGAAACATTAAAAAAAAAACAAACCTGAAGCTGAAAGTTAAGGTCATAGGAAATTTTCAGAAAAGCTACAATTGATAAAATAGAGGGACTTTCACATTAATAATAACTTCAAAAAAGATATTTTAGACTAGGGAGATTAGGTTAAGGTCACTAAAATACTTCTGCATTTCCTGGGAAGAACATAAACTCAAAGTCAAATCTTCATCATCAAATGCAGTCTTAGAGAAGAAAGAATTGTAGAAGCTCTTCTGAATCTTGATTAAACATCAGATTGCAAAAGCAATCATATCACCTCTTTTAAAAAGATTGCCTATGACAAACCTATTACACAGACAGTCTCAGAGACAGTGCTGATGTATCAAGTATACAAATTCCTTTGGCTCCTTAACATGGACATACTGCATAAGTATGAAAAAAAATGAGAAGAATCATGCTTTTCAGAACTGTATTTCTCTGCCAGGCAGGAGAAAAAATTGTAAAGCAGTAAAATGTGTCCTTTAGCTTTTGAATCAGGAAAGCATTATGTCTATACACAACATACACTTTATTTCATAACATAGAAAATTCTATGTACACCATTACAGAAGATGAAGAATCTTGAAAGAATCAGAAATACTGCTCAGGAGATCATCAGGAGATACTGCTCACTTCATGAAGTGGTTGCTAAAGGAAGTGCAACATTGTTCATTCCTATTACAGGGGTGCAGAACAGTCAGCAGCTGAGGTTTACTGAATAGCATCCTCTTGTCTGGCAAAACACTGGAGATCTCCACCTAGATTTTATGCTTTGTTTCCTCTTCCCCCATCTTTCACTAGTGTGAGACCTAGGATTTCTCTGTTTCTTCTTCTTTCCGTGTCCAGCCTTCTCTTCTAAGGGATGTGCAGTCTTTCTGTGATGGTTTCCCAACCCTTCCTTGCAGCAATGCTGATCCCACTCCCTTCTTCCCCACTGGATATCTTCACCTGTTCAGCTGGACAGCTCTTATGCAGAGCATGATATCGAGACTTAATCAGATCCATGGGATTGGCATTGTTTGTGTGGTATTGCAAGAATTTATGTGTGGCTTGTAGCGTTACAAATGTGACAGGTCAATACTGCACTTTTAGGGTGTAGATAAGAACATTTTCATCAGATTGGAGGGCTTTAGGATCAATGCACAAGCATTGAGCTTTCACCTGATCAGAATTCCTGTTACTTAAGTACTTAATATATTAAAGTGAATATTTTGGTACAATTCAAATTTTGGAGTTATGTAAATTACAAATAATTTTCAGAGTTTAAGAAGAAAGAAAACAAGCAGGTTTTAAGACTATCAAAGAGCCTGATTTGTGTTGCATCTCTTCGTGCTATATGCTCAATATATGTCTTTGCCAGAGAAACACACATAAAAATGTCTATCTTACTGGGTCAATCATGGCAAAATCATGGAGGCAAAATTAAAAATTTGCTTCATAGTGCAAGCCTAAAGCTGGGGACAGAACTTCACTTTATATTTGCCTGTATGAAATAGTGATCTCTTATTTCAAGCACTTCAAATTCAAAAGAAAAACTGAGAACAGTTATACTTCAAGGCACAACATGGGATCCAGAGCAATATGTGGGGAGAATCTGTGCATGCTAGCACTGAGCAGCCTGGACACGAACCAGCCAGTAACACCCAGATGAGCAGCCAAGCCACCAAGAGTCAGCATAGACCCAGGCTAAAGCCATAGCTTTCAAACGTGAAGCTGATACTCACTGAGTGTTTGTACGTACTGATGTTTTAAGCTTTTCTTGCTGTTTCTTGACTCTTTCAGAACCTGAGGCAGGAGAGGTGTCCCCACCCGTGGGAGCTGGTGTGAACAGCAACAGCTGGACCTTTAAGTTTGGACCGGGCAATCCCAAACAAGGTGGTCCTGGTGAGTTGCCAGACAAATTCATTATCCCAGGATCTCCTGCAATCATCTCCATCCGGCAGGAGCCACCAAACAGCCAAATTGACAAAAGTGACTTCATAACCTTTGGCAAGAAGGAAGAGACCAAGAAAAAGAAGAAAAAGAAGAAGGGAAACAAGACTCAGGAGAAAAAGGAAAAGGGCAACAGCACTACTGAGAACAGTGATCAGTGAGGGGTTTATACTGAAAGAACCCACTTAGCCCGTTTTTGTAATAATGGCAGATTTCTCCTATGTAGCAACTCCCAATTTCTTCCTACTGTTAACAAATTTCCTGTATGTACAGACTTCAGAAAATCAGCAGGAAATTCACAGTGTCTGTCTAAATTTCTTAACAGGTTTTGTGTTAAAAAGCTTTATTAAGTCTGGTGTTAACTCTTTTTCTCCACTCTGGCTTGTTTTCAGAATCTAAAAAGCAGACACAAGTTTCCTTTCTCCTACGCCGAAAAGGAGAATCTTCACAGTACAGCCAGTGAGAGGTTGGAATCTCTGCACTGTGGTTCCTGTGCTCCTGTCTTGATGACACTTACAGGACAGGTTTAAAAGTTTTAATATGGTGCACCCTCTATCTGATTGGAAATCTTTGTGTGCAGATGTCAGCTAGGTGATATGAGACCAGGTTACAAGATGCAAGAAGAGCTGGTAAATATGCAACAAAGGAAAAACCTAATGAACATATATGTTCAAAGATGTTCAGGCTGGGGAGGAAATGTCTGAAAGGTGACCAGACTTTTCAAACCTTGGGAAGTCACTGTGTGGGAATACTGAGCCCTATACATGACGTATTTTACACACTCCTGAAAATAAAACCTCACATTTACAGCTCTTTAAGATGCCATAAATTTTATGTCTTTACCAAGCAAGCCATTGGGAAAATTGTCCCTTAAAGCCCTGCATTACCCTGGCAAGGCTAGCCCTGTGAGTATAAGAAGGGCTGGGCTGACATCCCAGGAATGTAACTGACTGTGATGCTCTGTGTCCCTGTTGCCACTCTAACATTATTTTGCACATTATGTCTCTGAAAAGGTCAGAGTTTTTCCATGACACTTATGCAAAAGAGAGGAAAAAAGAAATGTTAACTATGCTATTTGTTATTTGAGATATTTATTTATAAAGAAATATAGCTGTAAATGTTAAAGAAATATGATGCCCTTTAACCCAAACAGAAGTCAGTCTAGAGCCATTATAAATTATGATTGCTGCTATTAAAGTGCTTTAGAAAAATTGCCTGAAACATCTGTATTATATCGGCCACTTGCCAATAACAGCTTTATTCTGTCGGGTCACTTGGGGGCTGCCTCTTGCATGTATTAATAAATACAGTAATATATTATTTTTTTTTGCATTAATCTGCACTTTGAATACACCTTTGCAAAGAAACTGTCCTAATATGAAGAAGGAGAAGAAAACTCCTCACACAAATGGATTTATATAACCTGCTAGTTCTGTGCAGTACCTTGGTGTTACCTCCCACACAACCTTTTCTGATTTTAATTTTACTTTTTCTATGAGATTATGAATTTCTGACCCTACTAACACTCATTATGTAAAATTCAAGTACTGTATGTATGCTGTATGCTCTTATAAGAATCCTGAAATATTTATTCTGTGCTTGTGTATGTGAATGTCAATGCAACTATTATTAGAGTGGACTTTAAGCTTTACCGTTGAATGTAAATTCATTATTTCTTTTTTTGTACACTTGTGAAAAAGTGAAGTAGTGTTAATTTTTTAAGCCACTGTTGATTATCAGTTGGTTTTTTTTGTGTGTGTATGAAACACAAGTAAAATATCTTTCTTAAATCAATCCATGCATGCATTTTGGGATTTATTGGTAATAACCTGTGAAGCTAAAGCTCTGTGAATTACAAAACCTAAGGATAGGATGGAGTACTGAATGTGATTGAAGATGTTGATCTAAAACTAACACATGTATTTTTAAAAAGAATATAGCAGATGAGGGAATTCCAAAGAGTTTTCTACATCATTGTACATTCACAGAATAAAGCTCAAGTGTCATATTAATTGGAACCATGTAAAAACTACATAGCTCTAAAATTTCAAACAGTCCTTTTAATCTAGGATCAAAGAGAATAACTGGATTCCTTGAGACATGTCCTGGATGTTTTAAGTTTCCAAACTGCTGACAGTTCAGAACAGGTCAATTCCTATTCATTTAAATCTGCTGCAAGTCTTAAAACATCACGGATGGTAAAGCTCTAATAAAAGAATTAATACCTCAAAATGTGAACCACCAATGGCCTCATGTGGTCTACCTAGTTTTCTGTTGCTACCACTCTTGTTTTAATGGCAATAAAAGAGATGCTGCTTGAGAAAGGGAATCCTTCAGTTTTAAAGGCTAGCTGAGAGGGAAAAGCTTAAGATTTGGGGAGGGAGCTGTTCTTTAATTTGGCCTTTCAAAGGATATGCAACTATGCTATGCATGTAAATTTAGACTTAGGGTGGTGTTTTTGTTTTTTAGTGTGTGTGTATATGCTTTGTTTTTTTTTCATTTGGTGATTAATCAAACAGTTCCCGAAATGTTTTTAAACTGGAGTTACAGTGATAACTTCAAAACACAGAAGGATACTATTGTGCTTAAGTGTAGGTCATAAAGCAGTTGTCCTCAACTCCTCTGGCAAAAATCCACCACAAAGATTTAGCTCTTACAGGAATCTATTGCATTTGATTATTTTTAGATTTTAATTGAATATATTTCCTTTGAGTACTTGTATTTTCCTCTATACAGGCCAATCTGATTCACTCATTTTTCATCCTTGGTCTTACCAAACTGGTTTCCAACACTTTCTTCTTCTTTCAGAAGAAATCTGGAGCTGCAGTATGTCTCTAACTTGCCTGTTCTAACACAAAAGTATATTCACCAATGCTGGCTTCATTGCAGGTGATTGGAATGGGCTGCCCAGGGAAGTGGTTGAGCCACCATCCCTGGAGGTCTTTAGAAGATGTTTAGATTTACAGCTTAGTGATATGGTTTAGTGGAGGACTTGTTAGTGTTAGGTCAGAGGTTGGACTAGATGATCTTGAAGGTCTTTTCCAACCTAGATGATTCTGTGATTCTGTGATTACTGCAGGAGGACTGTATGCTAGCATGGCCTGGTAGAGAAAAACATGATGTCTGAATGCATAGACCACAGTATGAAGGTGTGATGGAACAGAGAAAAAAATTGTCAAGGAATAAGAAAGTAGATGTTCTTGCTGGAAAGGTTTAAAAAGAGGCTGGATTGCAAAAGTGGAATATACATTGCACAGATGTGCTCTGTGCTTTCAGAAGATGGAATCAGGTGCCTTGCTAGATTTTTTTAAAGATTTTTCCATGTATGAACCCTCCAGTACAACTGGAATACTGAGATGTCTTAAGTGACATTTGGGTATTTCAAAACTAGCATGCAATTGATACCATTGTCATCCTTGATTTTGGATGTCTAGGAAGAGGACGAACACCTGGCATGAAGTGCCTTTGGAGGACTATGGGTTACAGGTCATAATGAGGGTAATACATTTGGCTGAGCATCAGGCATTACTGTTTAAATACCACTCAATAAGAAATGAGGAACAGAGGTGGCCACAACCAACAAGAATCAAGAAACTGAAGTTTCTTTTATCCTTCTACTGTCAATAAAGTTAGCAAACTAAAATACATTGTGTTAACAAGGAAATTATCATTTTGGACTTTTTTTTTTTTTTTGTCACTTGAACAATTGATTCCTCTCAGAATCTATGTATTATCTGTGAGCATATTGTCTTAAGAAGTCTGTTTTTATGCATATAAGATTGGTGGCCAAAAGCACTGGGCTTTTATAACGATTAAGGCTGACATATGTTATATATTAATTACATGCTGTTATTGAGAAGATACCTCATTTTACATTAGGTGTCAAAGACATAGTCTTGTGCAGTTTCTGCTCAGAATTTGGGTCATAGAACATCAGAGGATGAGGCTCCAATAAAAGTTTTCCAATGATCTTACATAAGGGAAAGAACATAGAACCCAAAGTATATTTTCCAAATTTCAGATGTAAAAATCTACTATGGAATTAGTTGAAGTCATCTGTGATATCCTTTAGGGTCATCATTAGTTTCCTCCTCTTCTTCAGTCACTTGATGTGTTTCAAGAAACACTTCTATTTTTGTAAAAAGTCCTTGTATTGTTAATTGACCTTTTCCCAGGGGAAGTGTGAGTAAGATACCTTTATAGAATGGTGATTATTACTACATGACAGAGTGACCACAATTTATATAATTCATGTTGAATGGTCAAAACTTAGATCTGCCCATTCTGGTGCATGAAAATCTCAAAATTCCAATAAATAACATTTCCTCCAGGGAAACTCGTATTATTATCTCCCTTACCAATATACAACATGTTTAGATACAAAATGACTCCAGGATTCTTCCAGCTTCATTCCACCAAACACTTCAGTTAGAGCTTTCTTTCTTTCTGAAATCACCCATTCTCAAACTGCAATTGCATTTTTAAAATGTAAAGTCAATCACTGCCTTTTACATAATTGGCCTTGCTTATCTTAATGCACTTTCATGCCAAGCTCGTGTCAACATCTGGGTAAAATAAACCATATGCAATCTTTCTTCCCTCATCCCATTTTCCCCTAGCAGCAGTTTTGTGGCTCCGTAAGACAGGCCCTCAAGAAGGCACTCAGCTATTACCCTCATTTGAGTCCTAAAGAAGGAACTGGTTCCTCAGCTTTGCTGTTACTTAGTCATTTGAGAACTACTGCCTGCTCCTTGACACAGATACTTTTTTTCTAAGATAGTGCCAAGAGTCCCACATTCTCTTATATATGTGCAAACATTTTTATATGTATGTATATTATATATAAAAATCTGAGACCTGCCTATGTTGCTATGCAGGATGCTGCAACATCTACTGTCAGTGGTAATGCCACTTAGGTAAAACCTATTGTTCAAATCTGTCTGATTTTTCACAGTGATGCTATTATGGTGACATTACATGCCTACTTCTGTCTTGTTCAGGTGCCTTTGGCTGGCTTACAGAAGTAATGAAAGGAGCCCTCCAGCATGAAGTACCACATAATTGCTTCTGCCACACTGAAAAGAGTCTACCTTACCCTGTACTGTGAATTCCCTTTCATATCCCAAGAGTATTTGATGCAATACTCTGACACTGAGGTTTTAACATCAAAAGATGATGGAGATGTAGGAAAGTAAACATCTCTCATAACCCATACAGCCTGACAACTATTAAAAATGCTTGCCTGCTAGTAGTGCCCAGAGCTATATAACTATTGTGTGAATAAAGACAGCAAGTAACTCATCAGCATTTAAGAACTGATGTCTGGAGTGTATTGTAAAACAACCGTGGTAGGCTTGAAAAGTGTATTTCAAAACCAGGACCTTGACAAAGTGTTGGAAGTGTTAAACTGGTCTTCATACCAGGTACAACAGCCATAAGCTTGCTGTCACTCCCACCATTAAATGCACTTGTCCCTCAACATGAACTGCATGGTGGTGGTGGGATGAATGGGACATGTGATGAAAAGACACACCCATGTAGGGAAAGGTTACCCTACACTGATAGCATTGTGATAAGGCACATAAATCAGGTGTTGGGCACACCTACTGGACTTTGTGTTATCTGTGAAAGCCCTTATTACCAGTGTGCCATTCCATCAGGAATGAAATCTGAATCTCCTACCGAATGTGAAACCTTGAAGGGCTGCCCTGTGGGTTCATCAGTGAGTATTGCACAAGCAGTAGAGCACTGAGATGGGATAATGTTAGAACTGGCCCTAGCAGCCCTATTCCATCTCCTCTGGTGATATTTATGGAAGCTTCAAGTGTTTTGGCAGCATTTGAGCAGCACCAAGAAAGTTCTTGTCCATTATTTACAGGAAGCCTGACAAACATATTTGTTATTACAACACATTTATCACAGCCACTCTAGACTTTTAAACCTGCAATAGTTTTACAGTTAGGTAAATGCTTCTTTTTCTCAAATTCCACTCAGTGAGGTGAGAAATGTGTGTGTTCATGGGGAAATGAGAATGAAAGTTCACATAGATATAATGCTGTACCCTAATTAAGCCCCTGGTGTATCAGAACCCTACTTTGGGAAGATGTGTATCACTCCCTACCTTGAAGAACTTCCTTCCTTCAGTGTTTAAAGAATCCTACCTAAAGTCGCTCTGTCTGTGAAATGCTGTGCTGAGCAGCTCTGAACTGAATCAATTCTGTGCAATAGAGCTGATGGGTTTTCAGACACCACCTGCCATGGTGGCAAATCTGACAGGGAAGTAGTGAAATGCAGCACAAGCACTGCACTCCCAGGATTATCTACACTATCAAAGCCATTTCTGTCTGGTATTTACCTTCCTCTTTATCACCTGTGATGTAAACAGTGAGAATCCAAGACCTCATTCTTTTGGGCTGGGACAGCAGGCTCAGGCCCTGCATGGACAAACTATGCCAACCTGGCCCTTCCCAGGCTCTGTGAAGTCCAACTGTGGGCAGCTTCAGCTGGCACCATGGCCCTGTGATGACGGGTTGAAGAGGCTCACCTTTGCTAAGCTCAAGCCCCTACCTCAGTGTGGAAATTAGCTGGGGTGCAGCTAATTACTGCATATTCACAGGAGAAGCTTAAAAACATTAAATTCTGCTTGTCTTCTTAGATGCCTAAAAGGGGTTTAGGAAATATTTAGGCAATGACATTTGAGAAAGTGATCCAGAAAGCTGGAGACAGAAAAATGAATGGAGAGGAGCTGCCTAAACCAAAGGGTGTGTAAATTCTGTTAGACCCTCTACTTATAGATTTGGAAACTTCCTGATATGACTGAATTTAAGCTGTCTGTAAGTATCGCAAAAACTACCTTGATCTTTACACAATTACATCTAACAATCTTTTGTTAATCTACTTCAGCGCAGTTGCAATATAAATACAATCCTGAAGATAAGCTGCATCTTACCCTGAAGGGTGACTGCACTGAGCACTGGCAGAAACAAGCACCTACTTCTCTTTTTAGGGAGGATGTGGCACAAAATTATGAAACCAGTTTGATTTTATCCTCAGTCTCCCTTCACAGACACAAGGGGAGGTCTCAGGTGATTACATAGGGTCAGATTCTGGACAGCAATACAAGCAAGGAGGACAGCAAGTCTAATGCATTTATTAGCAATGAAGTGTGGGAATGTTGTGTAGGTGAATTCTTCCACAACGTTAGAAGATGCAAGTGACTCAAAGTGTGACAGGTCAATCCAGGGCACTAAATGCATTTCCTTGCAGTCAGAGGGAAGGCCTGCTCTGCCTATAAATCTTGCTAATGGCCCCCTGGGTCAAACAAGCTTTCACAAATGGACAGCCCATATTGTCTGCAAAGCTGTCAAATGTCAACACTGTCTGATGGCAGGAACTGCTGACCTGTGAGTTATATTGCTCCAGTTGTTTATAGCTAAATTTCTGTCAAGTATCTTTACTTAGTTCCTTATGTGCACTGCTGGGCTTCCCCTATGAATCTGCAAAGCCAAATTACATAGGTATTGGCATTCATTACTGTGCATACAGCTAATGCAAAGAAAACTGGAAGCAGCATGATATTGCAGTTCCTATAACAAAAAAGCCTTCATAACCCAATCAATGTTGATGGTGCAGTCAGTTTTGCATTGATTAACTTTAAATGTGAAACCCCTACAGCAAGTGAGTTCATAGTGAAGCACTCGGTGCTGCAGTGTTTACCAGAATTGTGCAACAGTGCCTCACCACCCTCTGAGTGAAGAATTTCCTCCTAACCTCTAATCTAAGTCTCCCCTCTTTTAGTTTAAAACCATTCCCCCTTGTCCGGTCAATATCTGATTGAGCAAAAAGTTGCTGTCCATCTTTTTTATAAGCCCCCTTTAAGTACTGAAAAGCCGCAATGAGGTCACCTGGAGCCTTCTCTTCTTTAAGCTGAACATCCCCAGCTCTCTCAGCCTTTCTTCATAAGAGATGTTTTCCAGCCCTCTGATCATCAAAATAATAAATAGGTCACAGACAAGCAGTAAGTGTAAGCACATACAGCCCAATTTTATGCTGTGCTACAAACACTTGTAGGCCTGCTGCACACCCTGGAGGATAGGCTCTGAAAAAGAGGTGTATTGTGCTAAGTCTTGTCCCTTTCCAACACAGAGTTATGTACTAAAATTTCCTGTACACAGAGGTTCTTTCCCATGCTCCCTGATCTCACTCTACAAGGTCATATATATGTTCCACCAAACATGTCTATATTGTTGACTGTAGATGCCTGTGGGCTTTGGGTTGGTGGTACCTGCTCTGTGTAAAGACATAGGACTGGCTGCAAGAATCCATCCATGCTGCTAATCAGTGGTGGGATTATGGTGGAGAACAGCCCAGATACCCTCATACTCACTCACCCACAGGGCAAATCGTAATTTGCTGGTGCCTGCCCTGAGAGCTTACACACCTTTTGCTCCCCTTCCCACCCCTTCCAAATAGTCTTCATTCTTGTGTAGGCTTCCAGGTGCACTGGTAGGAGCTGCACAAGTCCTATCTCCTCTCTAAAACTCATAGGAAGTGTAACTACTTCCTGCATTTTCTATACACCGTCAAAACAAAACAAAGGATTTGGTAGTGAAAACCATGCAATTCATCCCTCATAGCCTACTCCAACTTGTTCGAAAATGCAGAATTGGGGAAGTCCATCAAGACTGTATTTGTGCCCGTGTCTGGGCACACCTTCAAACTGAAGAGACTGTCCAAATTCTTCTTGCTTGGGTCTATCATGTCTGTTTCTCTTCTGTTCTCCTACCCAACCACCTAATTCAAGCTCTGTTTGAGAAAACTGTTTCGAAAAACTGTGAACCTTCTTTTCCGGCAACTGATGGCTCACAGGTTTTTAGCCTTCTATAAAGGTGAGTGGACCAAGGAGTGACACAGAGTTAGAAAGCAAATACATTCAACCTTCCTCAACCAACTGTCCCAGTCCTTCTCTGGTGTGCATGGCCAGCACTTATACATCCAGAGGCAATCCTAGCTGACACATGGAATGCTAGCTTCTAGTGGAATTAGTTCATTTACTGACCCAAAGCTCTTTTCAGTATATGGCAATTACACATATGACAACTCCAGTCAGACACATGACTTAAACTCATGATGATGTAAAATCACATCTTCGGATATAGCAAAAGAAATACATTTCAGTTGCTCTCCACCTTCCAAACCAGTTCAGATCAGTCTGTGTAACTGAACTCAGTGCCTTATTTTCTACTACATTTTCTATTTTTCTTAAATAATATTATATTTTCTTCTACATCATTATTTTAACAGCATTTGGTGAAGAAGAAATCCTTTAGATACTCCCAGAGAAAGATCCTTCATGGATGAAAGGTTCCTCTTTACTCTTACTTGCTTTATTTTCTCTGTTGTAAGGGATTTCATACAGAGTTTACAGCTTTATTATGTATGATCAGTGTTATGTAAGACTAAGGCATACAAATTGTCCATATTTTAGCACTGTTCTCTTTATAAATCAGGTTGATCCATTAAAATTGTATTTCATTTATTTGACAAGACCTATTTTTCATAACGTCATAGCTATATTCTTTCTTATTTGCACACAATACTTTCCCCAATTTTTTCCTGGCACAAATTTCAGGTCCTTTGCCACATATTCTGGCTCATGCCACTTGGCTCTCAAATGAAAATATCTATCTCACCTGCCATCAACTCTAGGTCAATTTATGCATGCAAAAATATAAATACATGTTAACTCATGCTCACTTATTGCAATGTGTATGTTTGACTGTAATCTTATCACAGCAGGGATTTATTTTCTAATTAACATAGTAGAACAACTATTTCAGGTGAAGCTTCTAGGCCAAAATTTTAATAAAATACCAGTAGTTAGTGAAAATCCATACACATTAAAAACCTGCCTAGAAATGTTCTCATTGTTAGTTTTTGACAGATGCTTGTCTAACAATATCTGATCCCCTTCAAGGCTCTCTAGAAAGAAGCTCTCACAGCCTCTCAGGGCTTCTTATCTTACACTCAGTTACCCTTATATTGACAGTAGGGTGTAGAAGTTCTGATTCTACTGAAATGTTTCAGTCAGGTCATTATGAAGCGTGATACTCAATATCATGCCTCTGTCTAATGCAGTTTGGTGGATATAGGGAAACGGCACAATAGTCAAGGCCACATTTGTGTTGCTGCAAATGGGATCCTAAATCCTTTCAAGTATCTCAAGTCCATGGTGCAAACGACTAGAAAATTTGCAATGGCTTCATTTTCAATTACTTATATAGTCAGTATAGTGCTTCTGAACTGTTTGCTTTAATATTAGATTATATACATGACATACTTTTTTCCTCCCCCCAAGAGCTCTGATCATCCTGTTCACAGAAAATAGCCTAATAGAAAGTGTCAAAAATAATTAGAGAAGAACTGGAGCTTTTGACACATGAATGGAAGTGGGAGGAAGTTGCAGATAAGACATCAGCAAACTTTTCTATAAATGTGAATAGAAATGAAAGAGTTAAAGATACTGATTTTTGAGCTATGATTATTCCATTTCTCCATTTTCAGTTCTTTGAGATGTGACAATTCACATTTCTCTGACTGGCTGGTGGCTTAAGACAGCCCCTGCACAACATAAACATGCTGTCAAAATTGTCTTCTGCATGACAAAGACAAGAAGAATAACAAAAAATAGGAATGTTGAACATGCAATAGGCAAATGGCACAAGGTGTTTCATTGCCTCTATTTTTTAACAAAAAATGCAACAGGCCATGATAGAAGCTGTGAGCAAGTTTGCCTTTGGCGGCATTGCATACACTGCTTTTCTCAGTCAGTACAACACATTTTCTGCCACAGCCACATAGATGGGAATCTTTCTGAAATATGTCCAGAAAGGTCACTGTAATTGTATCACTGTCTTTTTTTCTACTTAGGGAAGATCATCATGACTCATTGTGAAAGTGGCTAAGAAAAGACACTACGGCATAGACTCGAAGCATTAACAGGCACTATTTCTTTCTGATCCAAGCAATGTTAATAACAAAGTGTCTGCTCTTTGTACACTATCACTGTGGGCAGTGCTCACTCTAGGTCTTACATAGAAATGAATGCAAGTGCAGCTGCACAGGTATGCTGCTGCTAGGGAAATGCCCCATAACTGGCAATTGTAGGTAGCCTCTTGCTTAAGAAGTTAATGACTTTTGGAAAATACCCAGTAGTTCCCCTGAATATACACTACCAATGTGCATTGTGTGGGAGATCCCATCCTGAACAACAAAACCCCAGTTTTAAACACATTTAATGATTTTGTTTTGTTCTTATTGTTCAGAGCAGCTAATCTGGAAATTGAATACCATTGGTAGCAAAAGTTGGGCTTATTGTTTTGATCTAGGTCATAAATCTTATTTCTTACTAACACAGTTTCTGTATTTTGAGACTTCAAAATTTGATCCTTTCTTGTTTAATCTAATTCACTTCTTACTCTTGCCGTTTTTTAAGAAGATAATACATTAATTTTTGAATGAATTTGTCATTTGAAGGACAGATTAGCTTCTTTTATTGCACAGGTAAATATATTTCAGGCTAGGAAAGAAGGCCTATTTCAGACATGTCAAACCTCAAGAACAAAGGAAGTGGAAAAAATGCTTTTTAGAAAACATGAGAGAATAATTTGGCCACACACACACACACACACACACACACAAAAAAGAGAGAAGAAAACACCTACTGAATAGAAGTTTGGAAGTTACAAATCTTAAGAACCTAATAACTCTACAAAATATTTAGTCGTAATTCTGCTCGTTGGAGGTTGAAGTTCAAACATTGACATCCTCCAAAATAGACAAGGATAGCTTGCTGACAGTACTTTCACTTCTGTAATTGGAACTTCCCGATATTTGCAATTCTGAAGCCTTTCCTTTACATCACTGTAGCCTGGTTTTCACTTTCAGCCCTGCGACCTCCACCCCCACCCCCAGGCTCTGGGGCAGTGCTTTCAACTCTGCACCAAAAGTGACCTGACAGGTCTGTTGTGTTGAATTTGGGGTGGGACACTGATAGGTTAATTGGCTTTCCTTTTCCTCCTCTCACTTTATAGCTTTAACCTAAAACTACTTGGGATCACATTGCTCAGTACGTAACAATAAGAGTCAAAGGCCGTTTAAACGTCTAATAGACTTTAACCAATGATGGGCAGCACAAAGCCTAAAAGGCAATCAGAGCTGCAACATCACCAACTGAACAAAGCCTGCTCCAATCAACACTATTAGCCTAATAAGTGACAATGGAAGCATACATTTATAGGTGGAAAAGTCGTTTGAGGGAGGTAGGATGCTTGTTTAGTTTTTGGGGCAGGAGGGGGGAAATACTTCATTTTTCTGTTCTATATGCATTTTTGTTTTTAAATTCACTTTTGTCCAGTATTATATATTTTCTTTAGAGTTTGTGGGCTGTCAGCTGTAAATCCTTGGGAGTAAATCTGTATGCATGTAAGTCTATATTGTCATTTGCTGTGCTATAAGGATAAACTCCTAATTTAATATTAACTGTTGGGGTTGTTATAGTGTTAAATATTAGGAAGATGCTTAAATATTTTCCTTCCTTTCCCTCCCTGTTTCTGGTAAACAAACACATCACACAGATTTGTTTGTTCCTCTTACAAAAGACAAGTGCTCACAAATGTTTAGACTCTGAAATTGCTATCTATAAGTGGTTAGTTTTATTATTTTCACTTTAAAAAAAAAAAAAGAGAGGGAAGGAATAAAGAGTTATCACACCATATTCAACTCTTTAAGTATCATTCTAGACGGGTGATGTCAGAGAAGTATGTGACTTCAGGAAGGGTTCAGACCACAACAGTCTCTAGCGCATCAGCCACTCACAGGGCTTACTTTGTTCTCTTTATCCTAAAGAGTCTGTGCTTTTCATGCTGTGAGGAAATGAGTGAGTTGAAGGTGCATCTCTGCCTTCACTCTTGCTTTTTGGGCAAATGACAGCTATAGATTGCAACATGGGAGACTTTTGCATCTGAAACATTTGTTTATTTTATATATAATATATATTATTTTAAAAGAAGAAGAGTTTTCACTAAAGCTTAAGGGACATCAGTTTTGAATAAAATGAATTGTTTAGTTTTGTCTATTCTCATTAAGTGTAGTAGAAATACTGCAGAAAGGACACATAAAATCAAAAAGTATGTAGGCTGGGAAAATAAACCCGAAGGCAACTACCTGAAAGGAAGTTGTGGGGAGCTGGGGGGGTCAGCCTCTTCTTGAAGATAACTAGCGATAGGACAACAGTGAGTCACCTCAAGTTGTGGCAGGGGAAGTTCAGGTTGGAAATTAGGAGAAATTTCTTCTTAGAAAGAGTAGTCAGGCATTGGAATGGGTTGCCCAGGTAGATGATGGAATCACCGTCTCTGGGGGTGTTTAAGGACAGACTGGATGTGGTACTTAAGAGCATAGTTTAGTTGGTGATATTGGTGGTAGGGGGAAGGCTGAACCAGATGATCTTGGAGGTCTTTTCCAACCTTGGTGATTCTATGTTTCTATAAAAGCTGAGTAACAGGTGCTTTTATTGATGCCAATTGAAATATTTCAACTTGGAAACATCCAGTTTGATTCAGCCTATAGAAGATAGAGAGTGCTGTGAGCTTGGTTCCTTGTCTGAAGCACATAGTAGGCTATGAAATGAAAATGGTAGAAGCTTAAGTTATAAGGATTTAAAAGCCATTAAATTATCTGCGGTGCTCACACGAAGCTGGGAGGAAGGGCTGGTGGTACCCCAGAGGGCTGTGCTGCCATTCAGAGGGACCTTGACAGGCTGGAGGGATGAGCCGAGAGAAACTTCATGAAGTTCAACAAAGGCAAGTGCAGGGTCCTGCACCTAGTGAGGAATAACCCCAAGCACCAGTACAGGCTGGGGGCTGACCTTCTGCAGAACAGCTCTGCAGAGAGGGACCTGGGAGTCCTGGTAGACAGCAGGCTGACCATGAGACAGCAATGTGCCCTTGTAGCCAAGAAGGCCAACGGGATCCTGGGGTACATTTGGAAGAGTGTTGCCAGCAGGTCAAGGGAGGTGATCCTCCCCCTCTACTCAGCCCTGGTAAGGCCGCACCTGGAGTATTGTGCCCAGTTCTGGGCTCCCCAACACAAGAGGGACATGGAACTACTGGAGTGAGCCCAGAGGAGGGCTACAAAGATGATCAGAGGACTGAAGCACCTGTTGTATGAGGACAGGCTGGGAGAACTGGGTCTGTTTAGGCTGGAAAAGAGAAGACTGAGGGGAGACCTCATTAATGTATATAAATATTTGAGGGGAGGGTGTCAGGAGGATGGAGCCAGTCTCTTTTCAGTTGTGCCCAGTGACAGGGCGAGAGGCAACGGGCGCAAACTGAAGCACAGGAAGTTCTGGCTGAATATGAGAGGGCACTTCTTTACTGTGAGGGTGATAGAGCACTGGAACAGGTTTCCCAGAGAGGTTGTGGAGTCTCCTTCTCTGGAGATATTCAAAACCCACCTGGATGTCATCCTGCACAATGTGCTCTAGGTGATCCTGCTTGGCAGGGGGGTTGGACCAGATGATCTTCAGAGGCCCCTTCCAGCCTCTGCCATTTTGAGATTCTATAGTAATGATTCTTTCAAAAAGGAGAAGAAAATTGTTTCTGTGCAGACTTCAAACCAATTGTTGCTTGAAAAGCTGGTAATATCTCTGAGACTAAATATGTTATGCATGTTAAACAGTTAAAAACAATTTGGTAATTCTTTTAGTTAAAAAAAATAAGTACAGAAGTATCACTTTGAAAGCTGGGATATCTTGTTTTGGGTTGTAGCCTTCCAAAAGTGAAATAATTACTTAAAGCTTTTTGTTGTTGTTTATTCAAAGCCATTTGACTAGGCTTTCTCTACAGTCAACAAAAAAGAACAACATTCCTGGAGGGCAATCCAACTGAGCGCTTTTAGAAGAGATGGGCTATCACTTGAGGGTGCCTATTCTTCCCTTTAAAGGATAAATCCTTTTTGTTTATCTCTTCAGAGGGGGAGTATGTGGGGGGAGGGGGGATCTCTTCAGATCGTGTAGCCAACCACTTATCTGGCTAAAGTTATGCAAGGACTAGTTCAAGAAGTCGCCAAACTATCAAGTAATATTTGATGTTGGTCATGATCCTTCTCATGCAAAAGTTATTTCATCCAAGAAATCAGTTTTGTCACATGACAAATTCCAGAAGGGTTTATATAATATGAGACCTAACATATCTAGACATTGGTCTAGAGTCTGAATACTGTGTTTTGAGTTCTTTTCTCTGACCAGAATTAGGTAAGAAGTCTCAGCTCTTCCTGTGTACTTGTTCTAAAAGAAATCTGCCATTTTCAGACATGCAGACTTTTAGGCTTGTTTGTGTAATCCCCAGTGTTGCAAATTGTTCTAAACAACTTTATTCTGAATTACAGATATGCAACTATGCTACTGAAACCTGCAATATTCACAGTTAACTGTTCTCAGACTTCAGAGTAGTTTTTTTCCATTTCTGTAATAATTCCTTTTATCACACTAAGTTTTTATGCTTATGAAAATGCAAGTATACAAGTCTCACTGAAAAATGCTGTAAGCTTAATTCAAACAGAACTGTATGAAAGATGAAGTCATGTAAATTGTGAAAAAGGCTACTAATTCTTCCTTAGTGTAATAAGTACTTTTTTTTTTTTTTGACAGAGCAGATGAGGCAGCTATTTCTAGAGAAGATGATTCTTTCAAAAGGTGGCCCGTCAGAGGCCAGTTGGACTCTTGGAAGTAGGAGCTCAATAAATAGGATACCAACTTGTTTTGAATTCAAATATAAACACACTAATATTGCATAACTAGTTTTAAAAAAAAAAAAAAGTATAACAATTTTCCTAGCCAATGTCCTAGCAAAAGTAGTTTTGCTGTTTTTAGGAAGAGGTCTCAGGCTTTATGCTAATTGTGCCAGGCTGTAGTCCTATCTGTGAGGCTTGTTGCAAGAACTTCCTGGGTAAATGCAAGCTAGATCCAGCATCTCTTGTTATATAAACAATCTGAACAGGGGATAGCAGTGAAGGCTTTGAAAATATGGGTGTGTATGTTGAAACAGAGCCCCTAGAACTAAGTCAGCAATGGGTTGACCACTCACTGGTGATCAGTACTGGGCACTAAAAAGATGTACATTGGAGAGCTGTGAAAAGACTGCTTTTGCTCCAGGGAAGTGGTGGTGGGGAAACAGCAGCCTCTTCAAGAGAGTTTAAAGAAAAACGAACTTAAAACCAAAAAAAAATAATCCACAAAACAAAAAACAGCAGACCACAACACATGTAGCAGCCTTGGAAAGTAGCACCCCCATGGCATCCTGCAGTGCAGAAGTCAATGGGTAAGAATACTCTAGATACCAAAACATTTTATAAAAGACAACATGGAACATAAGGGTCATAAAGAATGAATTTTTCCCCCTTTAATTCCAGCTTCCTCTGAAGAATTTTTTTGCCTCAAGGACTAAGATTATTAAGGACAGGACCCTTGTCCTGAACTACATGCCACTATGTGGTAAAGCACATTCAAAGCTATTTTAGAGGAATATTGTTAAAAGAACCCATTTGACTATGTGGTGATGGTTATTAGTAAGTACCAGAAAAACAAACAACAAAACCAGGTGTGTGTGGTGTTAACATCAGACAAACTACGTAACATCAGACAGGTCATAGATTCTATAAATTCTATGGCAAGGCATGTGGGGTTAGAGTTTAAATCTGCACTTATTTATGTGTGTTCTAAAAACACCCATCACAGTGGTCTCTAGTTCTCTGATTAGTACAGGGGTATTCAGCTGCAACATAGTAAGGAGTCTGGTAAGATGTCTTATGCTCAGTAGTGAAAGAATCAAATATTTAATTTAATATACCTAGCATTTATGTATTTCATGTTACAAGACAACTGAGGAATGCATGGGCAAGACTTAGAAAATATAGTGGGAATTATCACTTAATCTGAGAAGTCTGCAATATAGATATCTGCATCTAGTCTAAGTTTTGAGCCTCCTTTCATATTCAGTGGAGTGAAATAAACTCTTCTGGAGGTCTAGTCATTTGTACTGTTTTTGAGTGTGATTAAAGTGGCCCTTGAAAGCCCTATTTTTGTCTCTTTGTAAAGAGAGCCCAGACAGCTAGCTCAAAGGTGACAGTATGCACTGTGAACATTCTCAGTTTGGCAGGGCAATCTTGCCCTTTAGCTATTAGATATATTTGGTCCTGAAAGCTCAGTTCACCGTAAGTTCCTCTTCTCTGTCTTCTCCAGGGAAGTTCCTAGAATCTTGTTTTAAACAACATAAGAAATCTCTCTAAGATAACTCCTATTTGCTATTCTTTATTCTTAAAGAAGAGTTTCTTATTCTTCTGCAGGCAACGCAGTTTCTGAGGACAAGTTGATTAGTTATGCTTAAGTCCACAGTAAATGTATTATGCAAAGGTGGTTGTTTTTTTTTGGGGGGGGGGGGAGGGGTTGGTTGGTGTGTTTTTTTTTTTTTTTTTTTTCCTGCTAAAAGTGGTGTTTCCTGTTTCCCTCCTCTTTAAGCCTTTTTTCCATTTGGATCCCATCTGAGTACAATATGATTGTATGTGGTGCAAGCTTCTATGGAAATTGATAAAAGGTAATCATTCTGGGGGGCAAGGTATGATGGCAATGCAATTTATACTGGCTAAAGCGAGAGAATTATTAACAGAATTAAATTCAATCTCTGCTATGGGTCATGAGCTCATAGTATAGGACAAATAAGCACAGAAAAGTGCTCAAGAAGTTGTTGCAGTAATCTGCACCCTAAGGGGAGGAGGGAAAGTACAACGCTTTCAGAGAGTGCCTGATTTCTGTTTTTCTCATCAATGTGACTCCAAGAGCTTTTGGCTACTGTGAGTCCACCACAACCTCAAACATTGTCAAGCTGCTGTGACCAATGCTGTAGTCCCTATGAGATGATTTGGGAAACGGTGGGGAAAAGAATCACTGCAGCAGGCCATGGATTAACAAAATATATTAAAGGGAAAATATTTGCCATTGGTTTCTAGCCTGCTGGAAGAAGACAATACTTATGTAGGAGTGTACCTTCTGCTCTTTGGAGTCTTGCTCAGAACATGTGCTTGCATTTTCACTAAAATAGCTTCCAGACAAGGGGACAAATTAATTTAAAGTGACAGATGCTGGAATTCAAGGACTAGGAAAGACTCTAGGGATGTATTCTTCTACAGATCACAGACAGGTTAAAGGCAAGGTGTAAATACAAGTGGTTTACACTATCTGTGTACTGCTGACTCAATATAAAAAGGGATGCTTCATTTATATATGTTCCAGTTCCCTGACTTGCTATATAACTTGGGAATACAATGCAATATGCCTTCTTCGGTTTAAAATCTAAATTATGGTAAACACCACATAAAGATACAGCTGAAGAAAAAGCACTAATACTATCAGAACACATTTGCCCCCTGTCTCTTTCCTCTGCTGTTATCAGGCCAGTAGTGCACCTTTGGATTCTCTAAAAAATTCCGTCTCCTGAAGGCTAGCACAGCACCATGCTCTTCCCTAAACTATTCAGGTGGATTCTTTGTGGCCTGTGCAGACTTCAATGTGTACTTCTAATCCTATCACACAGTTATGGAATTCAGTCCTGTTATCATGGAAAAGAGTAAGAGGGCACACATCCCAAACTACCCAATTTCTACTCTTGAGGTGCTGCTGTTTTTAATCTGAATGAATAATCTCAAATGATAGGTAAAAGCTGAAGACTTGTGGATTCAAACAGAGAGGTAGTTCCCTGATGTAATAAAGGGACTGGCTAGTCCAGAATTGACAAGGAGTCATTTCATATCTAGACCCAGGACAATGCACAGACACTCCCCAAAGTTTTTATAAACAGCTTGTATTTGCTGGCAGTCTTTGAGATATCACGTCTTTATTTTTCTTTTGTTATCATGGTATGGAAAAAAGCACTTTGGTTCAGGTTGCTCCTACCAGGTATCTGAGGTCTTTGCGTGCACCTTATGGGATAGATTGTTCTTCTTAGAAGCTTAAAGTAATGGAGGTCCATATACAAGCTTCTGAGATCACCAGTCACGAATTACTACAAAAGCAGAGTTGGCTTGTGTTTGGACCAGCCTGTTCTTGTCGGCTGACTTATCATGTATCTTCTTTTCAGATTATTTTATTTAATAATTCTTCAGCTCTTTTTTTTTCCCTTCTCTCTTTTTTTTTTTTCCAGATCTGTATTACAATAAGTAGTTATCTAGTTACCTCTGGACAATCTTTTCTCACATCTCTATAGTATTGTAATAACATTTGACAGCCATTATTTCTTGCCCACTATCGCCCAACTTTTGTCTTCTGATTGCAATATTCTGTGTTAGTTGAACATATAGTTCTCTCACCTTGCTGTGTGTATCACTGGTTACCTGTTAAAATAAGTCATCTGAAGTGACTACTTTAATGTGACTGGTGTTTTCAAATGAGTTGTTGAAGCGGTTATTAGTCCTACAGTTGTCAATTCAAAATCTGCTTGCTACTGGCAGTCATACAATAGAAGTCCCACAAATGAGCAAGTGAAAAATTATGAATATTAAATACGTCAGTAATTTTCACAACTCAGTGGAAGCAGATTATTCATCTGTTTATTTAAATTAAATTTACTCAAAGCACTTTCCAGGATGACTAGACACTTACAAAAAAAACTTAAACAAAAATCCAGCAAATTTAATATCCTTAAAAATCTACGAAATCCCCTATTCCTCTGCAAAATCAAAATCTCATAAACTCAGTCTAATAAAACCCACTAGCCACATTACACATCAAGAGACTAATGTTGCCTCTTGTCATAGTTAACAGTTTCCACCAACTTGAAAAGGTGATTGTGTCACAGCAGCTCAGTAAGAATTCACCCAATGTCATGTGGCAACAATGAAGACTTCGATGGTTAATAAGACACAACCATAACAACGCATAAACAACTGATTTTTATAGGTAAAAGTCATTAGCTTGAAATTCACAAGTGTGAAAATGTGTGACTTCAAAATATATGTATGATATGTTCTCTGTGAGTATTATTTTCCACAAGAATTTGGCAAATTGGAGAAGTCCAGTGTCAAAGATACTGTAGCAACTTGCTTACAAAGCCATTGACTGCTCTAGCCAGGTCTGCCCTGACATAATTCAAATACTCTTCTGTTTTTTTTTTGTTTGTTTTTTGATGAAGCATTGTCATCGAATACTGCTGCTAGTGATCCATGTCAACATGTGTGTTAATAACCTATTATAACAAAGATGACTGGAATACATTCAATGATATAATTTAACAAACATTATAGCAAGATTCTCATAAGAATTCCTGCCAAAGGCCTGTGACCAAAGGCCTGTGACCAAAGGCCTGGCAGTGTGAGGCCAGATGCATGCTCTAGTCCTGTATCATTGCATGTAGAGTATGTGCAGTGGTAAAATTACATCAAAGATGCAAGAGATGATCAAAATTTCTTCTACCTCACTTGAAATATGAAAAGTAGGTATCTCCTTTCACTGACATATCAGCCAACATTGTTCTCAAATCTTTGTATTGAAGGAATCCTACCACCTCCCTAGATAGCCTGATTCAGACCTTAACTGCCCCAAAGTAGCAAGTTTTTTCTAGTGTGTAAACTAAATCGTCTTTGCTGCAAGTTAAGCCAATTACTTCTTGCCCTCCTCCAGAAGATATGTAGAACAACTGATCACTGTCTTCACTGTAATAACCATTGATAAACTGGAAGACTTTTCTGCCCATCTCTCATCCTCCTTATTTATCACTTACATCATTCCAGTTCTTAAATTGCTTCTTTAAATATTGTGGCTTTTTGAAGAATCTTAATTTTCTTGCTGTCAGGTTATTCTACATTATTCCCAGGCTTCTTTACATGCTGTGCTGAAAGCAGAAAGCTCTTACTAGTAACAAGTAGAGCAGAATAATTGCATTCTTTGTCTTGCATACAACACTTCTGATAATATATCCCAGAATGAAATAATAAAATTTTCCTTTTTTTTCTTTTTTTATGAAAGTGTCATTTCATAGTCTGTGAATCACTATAACTCCAGATATTTTCTGCAGCACTGCCTACCCATTTATTTCCCCATTTTGCTCTGCTACATTTACTCTCATCTTCCAGACCTTACAGTTTTGAACAACTTGTTATGAAATTTTGTCTTATTTCAGGCTCCTTCCCAAATTGTTCAGGTTCTTTTTAATGCCCAAAACCTTCACTTTTTCCCTTTTCTAGTTTGGCATTAGTTATAATTTAGTGTGCATTGCTGAAATAGGCACAGTGCTAATGAAGCAGTTTTATAGAGTTGGATCCATGACAGACTTCTGTAGGAGTACATACATGAAATGTCATCACAGATTGACAGTAAACCTTAGTTTAAATGCTGAATTTCTCCTTGGTCAATCACTTATGGATTTAATCTAAGTAATTTCTAGGGTGTAACCGGGTTGATTTATAAAGTTTGTCTGTAAATTCAAGCATAAAAACTTAAGTATCAGGTTGAAAGTTGGGGGGAGGGGAGGAGAGACAGAAGAGGAGGAAGGAGTTAGAATTGGACCAATAGGTCATTAAAAGTTACTGTTGGTCTATATGGCATCAGGAAAAGAAAGTGGGGAATAAGAAGATGACACTAGGCACAAATCTTCACAAAGATTTTTCTGGAGGAAAAGGAGCAGAAGAATGTTAACAGAGACATAATGTAGGTTGGGAAGTATATGTGAAGAGATGCATTTATCTTTAGTCAGGAATGGACAAGATTTGAAGTAGAAAAATAATTTGGAAAGTAGCAAGACCATATCACCTAGAGACCTCTCTCAGAATTGTTACATGTAATGGAGAAAAAAACAGCAGAAGCGTAACCCTCTAAGATCAACAGAGAAAACAGGCCAGAAAACTTAACAGTATAACAGAGGGAAAGCACACCGTGATAGAAGATTGAAGGTGTGGATGACAGTTGAACAGGTGGATGAAAGGAAATAACAGTAAGAGATAATAGATCCCTGTTTATCTCCTCAAAAACAAAAAAAAATCACTCACCATAGCAAACATAGGAATTGGAATGGATTACATATAGTGAAAGCTTAAGATCACTTAGCCATTTTCAAAGCTGCTTTGCTAAACCAGAGAGATTTTAAGAAGTTTAACCTGTGCAGTAGTTGTATGAGATTTCCTTTTTTGTCTGCTAACTGTAAATGTCAAGAGCCAGATCAGGATCATTAAGAGCAGGAGATGGTATTAGGAGTTATACTTCTTTGTGAAGGAAAGAAAATGCAATGGGTAACCACTTTTTACAACACAAGCCCCTACTTCATGTGCCCCCTTTCTTTGTCAGAGCAGTCTGGGATTTCTCTATACATTCACTGTAACTTCATTTCCTTGTAATCACAGGTGACAGCACAGTGGAGTAAGCCAGGAACAATGGTGCTTGTGTAATTGGATGCTCCTGTGCACAATAAGCACCTTTTACTGCACAGTTCACAGTGTCTGTCATATGTGAATCATTCTGTTCTGCTGATGGCTACTTCACTTCACATCATTTTGTTGCTCAAGGGTATTTTGTTCTTAATCAAAGAAGCCTACATCTCCCTTCCTTTTGATTCTTCGTGGTAGTTTTAGTCTGTTTAAGAGTTTAGAAAGTTGCATCAGTTTCAACTCACTGTAACCTACATTTAGGTTGAACTATTTCTTTCTGGGGCGCCTGTCATCACAAACTCATTTTCCATGTGGAATCATTGACTAGATGTCAGAAAAGTCAGCGCCTTTCAGTCCCATATACAAATGCACACAGGCTCCTTTAAGTAAAGGAGAAGAAGGAAGTGGTTTTATAAATGTTCTGGATGCCAGCTGAGGCATCGAGGCATATTGGACAAGTGAAATGTTCTGATTGCAATTGTTCTGGGCATAGGCCTCCGTAGAGAACAGTAGTATGAGGGATTGACTATTCAAGAAGAGATGATGTGGTCAAAGACCGATGTGGTCAGATGTGTTTTTTCACATCTGCATTTTACCTCCACAGTGTATGTCACAACACAAATGTGTTGTCAGGAAGAGCAGTAATGAGAAGGACCTAGAAATGATGACGGTATGAGGAACTACGTATATATATGTATGCCGAGGCGATCGGCTCCAGGGCAGACGCGTTCTGCAGTGGAGCGGGGGATCGAGACAGGCAGGGTTTTTTTTTTCGGGATCGAGGACACTCGAAGCAGCCGATGGAGCCGCCAGAACCCGGCAGCCCTCGCGGGGCAGGCTGACGAGGCGTAGGCGGAGCCAGCAGCGCCCCCTCCTCGGCCGTTCAAAAGCAGCCCCTAGGGAGCGCGGTGACCAGGGCGGGGCGCTGCAGTTTGCGTGGAAGTGCGCGCCGGCAGGGCGAGCAAGGAGGGCCAGTCGCTGCTCTTTTGCAGCGGTCTCTCCCTTCGGTACTTGTAACCTGCCTGCGAGGAACCTGGCCATGGTATCAACCAGGCAGAAAACCGTGGCCTCCGCATCTCTTGCGGCCTCTCCAGCTGCAGTCACCGATGTGGCTACTCAGACGGAGGGCTCAGGGAAACACACCGCCGTCCAGGTCTTGGGCTGCAGGGTGTGCCCGAGTCTTCTGTCGGTATCCGACAGCAGCAGCGAGGGCTATGCCTGTGGGAGGTGTGCCCAGGTTGAAGAGCTGCTCAAACAGGTAGCGGAGCTTCGGGAGGAGGTGAGCAGGCTCAGGAGCATCAGGGAGTCAGAGAGAGAAATTGACTGGTGGAGGTGTACTCTACCCTCTCTGAGACAGGCTCATGAGCCTGCCACAGCACAGGTGTCTCTTGCTATGCAGAAGACAAAAGTTCCCTCATCCCACTGGGCAGTAGGAGGAGACCTAGGCCAAGGGGGGGAATGGAGGCAGGTTCCTGTTCGGGGTCGTAGGTGAGCCCTGTCCCTGCCCACCTCACCTTCCCATCTACCCTTATATAACAGGTATGAGGGTCTAGAACACGACAGTCAGAACAACGAAGTAGACGAAAGCCCGTCCCAGTTACAGAGGGTACCTAAGGCAAGGCAGCCTACCCCCTGCATTGCTACATAATCTGTCAAAAAAGAAAGAAGGGTTATTGTCATGGGGGACTCCCTTTTGAAAGGGACAGAGGGCCCAATATGTCGACAGGACCCAACCCACAGGGAAGTCTGTTGCCTCCCTGGGGCTTGGGTGAGAGACTTCACTAAGAAAGTCAAGCACCTGGTATGTCCCACTGACTACTACCCGCTACTGGTCTTTCAGGCTGGTAATGACGAGGTAGCAACGAGAAGTCCGAGAGCGATCAAAAGGGACTTTAGGGCTTTGGGGCAACTACTTAAAGGATCAGGGGCACAGGTTGTGTTTGCCTCTGTCCTTCCGATAGGGGGGATCGATGCTGACAAGCAGACTCATCACATTAACACATGGCTTCGGGACTGGTGCAGCCAGCAGAACTTCGGGTTTTTCGATCATGGGAAGGTCTATGCGACACTGGGCCTGCTGGCACCAGATGGGATGCGCCTCTCTCAGAGAGGGGTGAGGATTTTTGCTCAGGAGTTGGCAGGGCTGATAGATAGGGCTTTAAACTAGAGTCGAAGGGGGAAGGGGTTAAAACCAGGCACGCCGGTGATGAGCTAAGGGATGGTGCGCTAGTGAGGCCCTTAGGTCGGCTACACAAGGTGCTGCATGTAGGGAGGCGCATTTGAAGTGCTTCTACACAAACACACGCAGTATGAGGAATAAAATGGATGAGCTGGAAGTCTTGGCCCAGTTCCACAGCTGCGACATCATCGGCATAAGCGCAACCTGGTGGGATGAGTCCTGTGGCTGTTGTGTTGCAATAGATGGTTACAGGCTCTTCAGGAGGGACAGGCAGGGTAGGCAAGGTGGCGGGGTGGCGATGTATGTGAAGCATGGGCTGGACTGTGTGGAACTTCAAGTTGGCGATGGCAAAGTTGAGAGCCTCTGGGTAAGGATTAAGGGACGAACAAATAAAGGGGATGTCGTTGTGGGAGTCTATTGCAGACCACCTGGCCAGGACAACAACACCGATGAATTATTCTTTGCAGAACTAAGAGATGCCCCGAGATCAACTCCCCTTGTCCTCATGGGGGATTTTAACTTGCCAGACGTCAACTGGGATTACCACGCGGCTGACACGAGCAAGTCCAGGAGGTTCGTAAAGCACCTAGATGATAACTTCTTGGTGCAGTTGCTAAGGGAGCCGACTAGGAAAGGTGCCCTCCTAGATCTGTTGCTGGAGAACAGAGAGGGTCTTGTGGGAGATGTGGCAATTGGCAGCCGTCTCGGTCATAGCAACATAGCAAGTGGTTGAGTTTAGAATTTATGGTGACAGAAGGAAAACTGCCACCAAAACTTCAGCCCTGGATATGGGGAAAGCAGACTTCAGGCTGCTCAGGGAACTAGTCAGCAAGTCCCCTGGGAAACTGCTTTTGAAGGCATTGGTGTCCATCAGTGCTGGTCAATCTTTAAACACTGCCTCCTAAAAGCACAAGATCAGGCGATTCCAAAATATCGGAAGTCAGGCAGGCGGGGCAGAAGGCTGGCCTGGCTGACCAGGGATCTACTGGAGCTTAGGTGAAAAAAGAAAGTGTACGGCTGCTGGAAGGAGGGTCAGGCGACGAGGAAGGAATACAGGGATTTTGTTTGTGTTTGTAGGGAGAAAATTCGTGTGGCCAAAGCCCAACTAGAGTTGAAGCTGGCCATGTCTGTGGGAGACAATAAAAAAGGTGTTTTTAGATATGTGAACGGAAAAAGGAGAGCCAAAGAAAACATAGGTCCGCTACTAGGTGGGGAAGGTCTCCTCACAGTCAATGACATAGGCAAAGCAGAGACATTTAATGCCTTCTTCACCTCTCTCTTCAACACTGATGATGGGCTTTGGGACCCAGGGTACCCTGAGCTGGAGGACCATGACAGTGGGAATGACAAACTCCCAACCGACCCTGAATGTGTGCGGGATTTGCTGCTCCACCTGGATCCATACAAGTCCATGGGTTCGGATGGGATTCATCCCAGGGTGCTTAAAGAGCTGGCTGACATCATCGCGGGACCTCTCTCAATTATTTTTCAACGATCTTGGGAATCTGGAGAGGTCCCATTGGACTGGAAGCTGGCAAATGTTGTGCCAATTTTCAAGAAGGGTAAGAAAGAAGACCCTAGCAATTACAGGCCTGTCAGTCTCACGTCAGTGCCTGGTAAAATTATGGAGAGGATGATCCTTGAAGTTATTGAAGCGCACCTGGCGGACAATGCAGTCATTGGTCCCAGCCAACATGGGTTCATGAGGGGTAGGTCCTGCCTAACAAATTTGATTTGCTTTTATGATAAGATCACCCATCTAGTCAATCAAGGGAAACCAGCTGATGTGATCTTTTTGGACTTCAGCAAAGCTTTTGACACAGTTTCCCACAGGATACTACTGGACAAAATATCCAGCATACAGCTGGACAAAAACATCATACGATGGGTGAGCAATTGGCTGACGGGCAGGGCTCAAAGGGTTGTGGTAAATGGGGCCACATCTGGCTGGCGGATGGTCACTAGTGGGGTCCCCCAAGGCTCCATTTTAGGGCCAGTTCTCTTCAATGTTTTAATAAACGATTTGAATGTAGGACTAGAAGGTGTTTTGAGCAAATTTGCTAATGATGCTAAACTGGGAGGAGTTGTTGACTCTGTTGAGGGTGGAAAGGCCTTTCAGAGAGATCTGGACAGATTAGAGAGCTGGGTGATCACCAACCACATGAAGTTTAACAAAAGCAAGTGCCAGGTCCTGCACCTGGCACGGGGCAACCCTGGCTATACGTACAGACTGAGTGACAAGATGCTGGAGAGCAGCCCCGCAGAGAGGGGATCTGGGGGTTGTGGTTGACAGCAAGTTGAATATGAGCCAGCAGTGTGCCCTGGCAGCCAGGAGGGCCAACCGTATCCTGGGGTGCATCAAGCACGGCATTGCTAGTTGGTCGAGGGAAGCTCGACCCGCTCTACTCCCTCCCACTCTGCTCTGCATTGGTGCGGCCTCACCTTGAGTACTGTGTGCAATTCTGGGCACCACAGTACAAAAAGGACATTAAACTGTTGGAGAGTGTCCAGAGGAGGGTGACGAAGATGGTGAAGGGCCTTGAGGGGAAGACATATGAGGAGCAGCTGAGGTCACTTGGCCTGTTCAGCCTGGAGAAGAGGAGGCTGAGGGGGGACTTCGTCGCAGTCTACAACTTCCTCACGAGGGGGAGTGGAGAGGCAGGTGACCTATTCTCCGTTGTCACCAGTGATAGGACCCGTGGGAACAGTGTTAAGCTGAGGCAGGGGAAGTTTAGACTAGACATCAGGAAGAGGTTCTTCACGAAGAGGGTGGTTGCACACTGGAACAGGCTGCCCAGTGAAGTAGTCACTGCACCATGCCTGTCTGAATTTAAGAAACAATTGGACTGTGCACTTAGTCACATGGTCTAAACTTTTGGGCAGACCTGTGCGGTGCCAGGAGTTGGACTTGATGATCCTTATGGGTCCCTTCCAACTCAGGATATTCTATGACTCTATGATTCTATATATATATTATATATATATATATATACACATGCTTCTGAGCAGAGTATAAATGGTATTACTTTGGGATGGGGCGATGCTGACTCGTTTGACATTTCTGAAGATAAGCCTGAGGAAGAACCCTATACTGGGTCCCCGGGGGAGCCCTGGCTTGTCTTGGTAAAACTATTCGAGTGTTAACTGAGTTGAGTCTGTACTCCAGGAATTTCCCAGAACAGCATATGCTGCAGTGAGCTACCAAATGGGGCAGATTTGCAAAGCTTATGAAGTGCTCAGAGATGCTGAAATACCAGCAGAACTGAGAGGTACTATACTATGCAGCTGAGAGATGAATCTTTCTTTAGGGATTAGACCTGGGGGAAAAAAATAATCTAATTGTCTTATATTCACAGCCTATGTCCAATATATCCCCCTCCCAATCAGCAGTTCTTTTCAGAGCTCAGGACTCAGGTTTGGTGCACTAGAGCAACTAGAAAGCTGACTGAATTATTTCCTTGGGGGGGGGGGGATGATTACCCCCTCTGATGGGAAGTAATATGGTCCATGGTAGACATGAAGGAAAACATGTCCAGGTTGGTGTCTTCAGCACCAAGTAATTGTGTGATTTGCTTTTTAATGTTTTCTGAGTACTGCACAATCCCCTCTTCAGGTCAGGTGAGCAATAGCTATACTTTTATACACATAATAGACAAGGAGTAATCATCAGCTGGAGGCATTTGTGGTCCAGAGGTACACCACAGTGCTGTTGAATAGAAGTATTCCTCCTCTAGCTTCCTCCTTCATTCACAAATCTCTTCAAAAAGGGGATTTATGCATTTTCTTCCCTGAGGAAAAATAGTGGGCAGGGTTATATGATGCAGCTATGTGGTGCAATGCAGCTTTCCCACATATGTACCCCACAAAGCATATAATTAAATGAGACACTATCATTTATTTTTTAAAATGTGTTACAGTGTATATGGGGCTGAACTTTCCAAGCATTACTTTAAATGTGTACATTGTTATTCCATTTTCTTAATAAGGAACCTGATATCTTCCTTTTTGTCTATAAGATGACCACAATACCTGTCTGACAGAGATGAATGTTGCTTTCTTGCTGCCAGACTGAAAGCTTTAATTCTGCATTTTGAGCTCAGAATGTTATTACAGAGAATCAGTGTGGCTCCAGCTCTGATCTTCAGAACAGATAACTGTCAACGCCTGAATTTAATTTCCTTCAAAATATTAAGCTATTTCAAAATGATCTGCGTTAACAGATTATGTTGCTGTAAACATTACTATTGGTAAAATAAATGATATTCTTTAACTTTAATATTTTTTGTTATTTGGTTGATGTTATCTAGGTTGACTGCCTGTGTTCCTTTAACCTTAACAAACTTTAATCTAGAAACACTTTTTGGACTAGCACGAATAACTTCAGTGTTGGCTAAAGTACAGCTTTGTGGCAAAAGTTGCCAAATTTTAGAATATAATAGTTTGGTTGGAAGGTACCTACAAAGATCATGTAGTCTAACTGACTGAGCACTTCAGGGGAAACCAAAAGTTAAAGCATGTTATCAAGGGCGTTATCCAAATGTCTCTTGAACACTGACAGACATAGGGCATCAACCATCTCACTAGAAAGCCTGTTCCAGTGTTTGATCACCCTCATGATAAAGAAACTTGTCCCTAATATCTAGTCTGAACCTCCCCAGCACAGCTTTGTGTTGTCCCCTCATGTCCTATCATGGGTTTCCACAGAGAAGAGACTGGCAACTCCCTTTCCATTTCACCTCCTGTGGAAATTGTAGAAAGAAATGAGGTTGCCTATTGACCTCTTTTTCTCCAAACTAGAAAAACCCAGTGTCCTCAGCCTCTAATACAACATGCTCTCCAGCTCTTTTACCAGCTTTCTTGATGTCCTCTAGATGCATTCAAGTATGTTAATATCCTTTTCATATTATGGAGCTCAGAACTACACACAATATACAAAGTGAGGCTGCACCACCACTAAATATAGCAGAAGAATCACCTCTCTTGACCATCTGGCTATGCTCTGTTTAATGCTCCCCAAAATGTGGTGTGCCCTCTTGGTTGCCATGGCACACTGCTGGCTCATGTTGAGCCTGCTGTTGACCAGCATCCCCAGATCCCTTCTCGCTGATCTGCTCTCCAGCCACTCATCTCCCAGTCTGTACTTTTGTCTGAAATTACTCTGCCCCAGGTGCAGCACATGGCATTTACTTTTGTTTAATTTCATGCCACTTCTGATTGCCTAATGCTCCAATCTATCCAGATCCCTCTGCAAGGCCTCTCATCCCTCCAGGGAGTCAACAGCACCTCCCAGTTTAGTATCATCAAAGAACCTGCTAAGTGAACAAAATGAATTTTATCTGTCTTAAGCATAAAGAGATGAGCTTTAGAACTGTATAGCACCGACTGAATATATTTTTGTAACAAAAAATGACCTTGAGTTCCTCTAGAACTACTTTCCACATAGTACAACAGCCTCAACTGACATAATCCATGAAAGGGGTGCATGAGAAAATTAGCAGTCATTTAGTTTGAAATTAAGTCCTTGCATTCAGCTGAGTGTGGGGTGCATACCCTCCTGTTAAGCCCTGACATATTTGCCATCCTAAAAAAATAAATGAAATGTAAGTATTTAGTTTCTCTTTGTGACACACAAGAGAACTGCAAAGATAGAGCAGAAAGGTTTTTTGTTGTCTGTGGTTTTATTGAAGAAATTATGCTTCCTCGACTAACAACTACTATATTGCCATTGTAGTAGTGCATTATTGTATGTCCTTTCCCCCCAGCTGGAACATTATGGTACTTGACTAAGGCATACGGAAAAATGTCCAGAAAAAAGTAACATTTAAGCTCACAAATTTCTTGTGGGGGTGTTGATCCTCTCTGTTATTTCCTAGAAAGGCAGAAGAACAAGATACAAGCAAACCAGGATGTCTCTGGACTGCACTAGTGACAATTGCCTGATACAGGTGATCGAGGAATCAAGGACAGGAAGTTCTTTGCTGGACTGGATACTTACAAACTAGTACGAACTGGTGTGGGGTGTCATCCCTTAGCCTTAGGGATGACACAATGGTGGAGTTAAGGATTCTGAGAGGAGAGAACTGAGCTGGTAGCAGGCTCTCAACCCTAGGTTTCAGCAGCGCAGGCTTTGGCCTGTTCAGAGACTGGTTTTAACAACCCCGTAGGAGGTGGCCCTGCGAAGGAGTGCAGGAGATTTCCAAGTTTTACATTCTCCAGGCTCCAGAATGGTACACCCCTATGTATAGATAATGAAACAGAGGTAGTGGAAGGCTTACATGGGTGAACTCTACTGGGCCTGGCTGGGATGGAGGTAACTTTCCGTGCAGCAGCTCATACAGTGCTGTGCTCTGCACTTGTAGCTAGAACAGCATTAGTATCACACCAGTGCTTTGTCTACTGCTGAGCAATACTGGCACAGCATCAGGACTCCCTCCAGCCTCCCCCCCACCAAGAGCCAGCAGGCTGGGAGTGGGTAAGAGGTGGAGAGGGGAAACCACCAGGGCAGCTGACCTAAAACAACCAAAGGGATATTCCATATCATATAATGTCACACTCAGCAATAAAAGGTGGAAAACGGGAAGGAGATATGAGGGGTTGTCCTCATTATGAAAAATTCTGTCCTTCCAAACAACGGCTACACATATTGAGGCCTTGATTCAAGGATGTGGTCAAGCATTGCTTGTTGGTGGGAAGTAGAGAGTAATTTATTTCCTCTCTCCCTGTGCTTCCACGTGGCTTTTTTTTTCCCTTTAGTTAGTTTGTTTAATTTTCCCTTAATAATATTTTTACCTTAATTATTACTTTTCCTTTAATGTAATTATCCATATCTTAACCCGTGAATTGTTTTTTTTCTTCTTCCCCTCCTCTTCTGAGGAAGAGGAGTGAGAGAATGGTTGTGGTGGAGTTCAGCTGCCTAGCAAGGTAAAACCACCACAGTTCTTTTTTGACTCCCAAAGTGGGGCTTGAAGGAGCTTCTGCCATAACTCATAACATAAAAAGGAAGCATACAAAAGATGAAAGAAGGAACAGGTTGTCCCAGAGGAAGGCAGAGACACTGCCCAAGTGTGCAAGGATGAAATTAGGAAAGCCAAAGCCCATCTGGAATTGAATGTCATAAGAGATGAGAAAGGCAACAGGCTTTTATGGTATATCAGCAGCAAAAGGAATACTAGGAAAATGTATATCTGCTGCTGAATGACATGTAGAGGTGGTGACAAAGAACAAGGAGAAGGCCAAGGTGCTCAATTCTTTCTTTGCCTTGGTCTTTACCAGTAAGATTTGCCCTGAGGAATCTCAGGTCTCTGACACTGGTAGGAAAGTCTGGAGCAATAAAGACTTACCCTTGTTGGAAGAGGATTGGGCTAGGGAACATTGTATAACAATCCCTAAACAGGATATGCACAGGTTCATAGAATGGGTTGGGAAGCACCTACAAGTGTTGACGGAGCTGGCTTATGTCACTGCAAGGCTATTCTCGTTCTTTGGAAAGTCATGGTGTTTGAGGGAGGTTCCCGAGAACCATAAGAAAGCAAGTATCACCAGTGTATTTGAGGCAGGCAAGAAGGAGGAGCTACAGAACTACAGCCTGTCAGACTCTCCTCAGCCCCTGGGGACACGGTGTAGCAAAGACTCCTGGAAACCATTTTGAAACGTATGAAGGGCAAGAAGGTGACTGGGAGTAGTAAACATGGATTTATGAAGGGGAAATCATGCCTGGCCATCCTGATAACCTTCTATAATGAGACGACTATCTCACTGGATGAGGAAAGAACAGTGGGTGTTGTTTACCTTGACTTTAATAAGGCTTTCAGCACTATCTCCTATAACATTCTTACAAACTGATAAAATATGGCCTGAATAAGTGGACACTGAATTGGACTGAAAACTGACTGAACTGCCAAGATCAAAGGCTTGTGTCCAGAGTTAGGAAGACCCACTAGAGACCAGTATGAGGAGAGGCTCAGAATGCTGACAGAGCTCATCCTGGAAAGGAGAAGGCTTAGAAAGTCTATTCTAAGCATAAGAAAAAACTCTTCTATGCTCTAAGGGTAATTGACCACTGGAATAGGTTGATCAGAGAGACTCTGAAGTCTTCATTCCTGGAGATACTCAAAACCCACTATCTGAGAGCCTGAGCAACCTGCTTTAGCTGGCCCTGCTTTGAGGAGAGATGAGATTGAAAGGGATGATCTCCAGAGGGTACCTTCCAACCTCATTTGTTCTGTGGCTCTGGGAATGATGGGAAAACTGGTTTCTGATGAAGCAGCTTGACAGTGGGCTCCCAGGAAGAAAAGACAACTCTGGAATCAAATAAAGTATGTCACGTTTAGATAGTGTACAGTTCATACCCACTTAAGTCGAATATGAGGCAGAAAAACATGGGAATTTGGTTAAAATGAGTAAAAGTAGTGTATTATGCTTCTATGATTAGTTGATCAAAAGATATTGGGGGTAGGCAGATACATCTAATTGATGAAATTGAACAAATTAAAAATCAATCTACATTTTATCTTTTGATTTCATATACTTAATTTCAAAGCCAGATTTTTCCTTTTGTGAGCTTTTCCTGCTGTATACTCTTAATCATTGTATTTTCTAATTTAGCAGTATACATTATTATGTCAAATCAGTTTTATGTCCATAGTTTCCTTCTGTGATATTTGTTACCACTGTGAAATATTCTGTCAGATTTGATTGGAGTAATCCCCCAACTGTGAATCCCACAGAGTCAAACTCTCCTTAATTAAATCATAACAGTCCAGCTGGCCTGCTCCATCTAGGCTTAACAGTGTCTTCTGTTACCCTTCCTGTCTTAAATCTGCATTTTATTTTTTTAGTCTTGTATTTTCCTTAATGTAAAAGACGGGTGTTACTTTAGAATCTTTCTAAATGTCTCCTTACTTCCAGAAGTGTACTGAATATATATGCTAATTTTGGCCCAGTTTTTCTAGCAGTTGCCTCAGGATTCTGGGAGACTTTCACGTTTTGTACAGTTTCTTAATCTTCAAATGCACTACTTCTTTTATTTCTTTGTTGTTGTTTATTTTCCAAGTATCAGATCTGGCAACACGCCAGTTTCCTTCAACAGGCTTTATTTTCTAAAATAACGTTATTTTATAAAATACCTATTCTTGGGAAAGTGGCTTGCTTTAATGATTATACATTTTTTAGTAGTTCCCATGTATGTTCTTGTTTGCCATGTAACTGAGATACTGTTGTCTGTTGTTAACTGATGATTGATATCATGCTTACTGCTGAACAGTCAGGCCATGAATCCTTTGTAAAAAAAAAATAATATATACAGTCTACACAAAAACAAACTTGTTCAAAAATATTGTATATCTGTTGTGATAAAAACAAGGTGGTGGTGCAAACTTTTGCCTTATGATGACGATTTAATAAGTGATGCAAGTAATACAAAGTGTAACTATGGTGAAAAGGTGAAACAATTTCTTTCTCGTGCCTTTCCTTTTCTTTGTATAGCTGGATTAATTTAAAGCTGAGGTTAAATATGGAATTTTGATAGTAGGAATGCTAATTTGTTTCAGTAAATGCAGCACATCCTCTTAAATTTTAGGTAGTTCTGTGTAAACTTCTATTTTTCTCTTATATAATTTACATTTGGAGAAGAGCTATTAGAAGGCAAATGATCGAGTAGGTCAAAAATATTGCTTGTTCTCTTTCCTGGTTTCTATTTCTCAGTTTTACTCCAGAATATTCACAAAAATCTGCTATAACCAACTTCTGAGTGTGATTTTAGGTGGAAATTATGTTTGGATTTACAAGGATCAATATGTAAATAAACCACAACTGTTCCTCATTGTATAGCCTACATCTTCCCCTAAGCCATTTTGTGCACATGGTTAGTTTCTTAGCCCTGTGCCTCTGCTATTCCTTGCTTGATTGTTGACACTTATTTTTCTGTAGACTTTTATCTCACCTCCTCATCTTCTTCTCTCTAAGCTATACATTTTTAGTTCTGTTTCCTCACATTTAATTTCCTTCAAGACTTTTATCAGTTGATAATATTTCCTTGGATCAGCTGAGTTTATGAACACATAACATTTGATTTGTTCTGTGTGATGTGGCTATCCATTTATTTTAATACGGATATTATAGAAACAGAGAGAATATAAATCAGTCAGAATTATACATGGACCTGGGAACTGCAGTTAATTAAAAATATTACAAAAGCTTCATGTCTGCTGTTTAGAAGATAGGAAGCTTACTGAAAGTTCATTGTATTAAACAAAGTACAGAGATACAGGAATGTATTTGAACTTGTTGTCTTTTTAATTTACGGTGGATTGTATGAAGAACTATATGAACAAAACAGAAAGCAACAATGTGGGAAATGGCCAAAATACACAGTTGTCTTGCTGTGACACATACTCTCTGCTCCTGTACTTGATATATGTCTTGCTCAGGCTTATGAACCACAGTAGGCCTCAATTTGACCATTCCCTGAACTGGACAACACCAGGTGGGTGCTCGCGACCACAAACAAAGAGAGTACAGCTCTAGAACAGGTGATCCATTTAAATCCCTCACAGAGAAATAATGAATTGCATCAAGAGGTTGAAAGCAATGTGGTGACATTATAAGTTTGACTATGAGCCAATCACCTTGTCTTATAGATATAGCCATCAGAGAAAGCCTAATCTGAGCTATCTTTCCTGAAGCAGTGGGCTGCATGACAGTGATCACCCTTTGGGCTGGGGCACCTCTCAAGGTTATTCCTCAAGGTCAAGAGATCTTTACTAACTATGCTTATTGGTGAGTGAAACTTTAATTTTTAAAAGAACCTGATTTATGTTAAGATTTAGCAACATAAATATGCAACCACATGGATCAAGGTAGGTACAAACAATCAAAATATGACCATTTGGCCAAACAGCTGGCATTCTAACTACTAACTAATAATGCATGGGAAATCTGAGATCCCCAAAGTTCATCTGTCTTTAGTGGTAATATGCTTCCCCAACACAATATATATGTTGTCAGAACTCAAAACATCTTTTATCATAATAAATGTGACTTCTAAAACTTCAGGCAAGGAAGTTTCCTGAGGGATGCTGGTTTTGCCTCAAATCCTCCTTGTGAACCACACCATAGAAACCAAACAGCATTTTTGCATCAGACATTCTCTTTTCTAGGTATGTCCAGAGCTGCTACCTGCATGGTCTGCTCTTTCACTTCTTCTGGAACTTTTTGTCTTCAAATACAGTGAATTTACCTTATTGTACTCTCAGGCTGAACTGGAACAGTGATACAATTGCAGTGGCAAACTTCTGAATTTTCAGAAACTTGTACAGTCTAGGGTTTGGAAGACGGCTGATTTAGAAAGAACAGAACAGAACAGAATAGAATAGAATAGCTCAGTTGGCAGTGACCTACGAAGATCATCTAGTCTAACATGCTGACCACTTCAGAGTTAACCAAAAGTTAAACCATATTATTGAGGCCATTGTCCAGATATCTCTTGAACACTGATGGACATGGGGCATCAATCAACTCTCTAGGAAGTGTGTTTCAGAGAGGTGAAATTTTGTCCTCACCATAAAGAATTTTTTCCTAACGTTCAGTCTGAACCTCCCCTGTCACAGTTTTGTGCTGTTCCCTTGTGTCCTATCATTAGTTACCAGGGAGAAGAGACCAGCACCTCCCTCTCCATTTCCTCTTCTCAGGAAGTTGTAGAGAGCAATGAGGTCATACAATCATGCAAGTTTGAAAAGACCTCTAGGATCATCTAGTGCAACTTTTAACCTTTAACCTAGTACTGACTTTAACCTACTACCTAGGTCACTTCTCAGCCTTCTCTTCTAGAGACTAGACAACATAAGTGTCCAGTCTTACACTTCTCCCAGACTGCCACGTGTCACTCATGACTCCTGGGACTGGCATGTAACACCTCCTCATGTAAGAAGGCTATGGATGATATCTTGGAGCATGAGATGTCCCTGAATATTAGAATCAAGCTCACTAGGAAATTGGATTTAGGAAAAAAGTGTTATCTTCTTACAGATCCTGTCTACTCCTTTTATCAGGTCCTTATTATTTTTTAAAAGTTCTAAAAAAGAATGCACAAGTCATGAGAACAGCATTCAGTATGAAAAAATTAATATGGTATTTATTTCATATATGAAATTCCACCTTTATTTAAGCCAAGCTCCGTGCTAGCCTCTTTTCCTTTAACATAGCACACAGTTTCTTAGTCTGCTGGTTAAAACACATGGGTTTTTATATAGAAGGCACAGAAAGGCACATAGTCAAATTACTAGGAAAAGTTTCGTGAACCAGAAAAAGTTGTAGTATGCCACAAATAAGTCAGAGGATTCAAAAAATCCTCATGTTAATCAATCCAAACTAAGGGCAGGTTTCTCCTGTCTCTGTCATACCTGATCCTAATGAAGATATAACTATAATTCATAGAATCATAGAATGGTTTGGATTAGAAAGGACCCCAAAGACCATCTAGTTCCTACCCCCATGCCATTTGCAGGGACACCACCCACTAAATCAGATTGCCCAGGGCCTCATCCAACCTGGCCTTGAACACCTCCAGGGATGGGGTATCCACAGCTTCTCTGGGCAACCTTTTCCAGTGCCTCACCACCCACAGAGTAAACAGTTTCCTCCTTATATCTAATATAAACCTACCCTCTCTTAGTTTAAAGCTGTTACTCCTTCACTGCACTCCTTGACAAAGAGTCCCTCCCCAGCTTTTCTGTAGGCCCCCTTTAGGTATCGGAACACTGCCGTTAAGGTCTCCTGGAGCCTTCTCCTCTCCAGGCTGAACAACCCCAGCTCCCTCAGCCTGTCTTCATAGGAGAGGTACTCCAGCCCCTTGATCATCTTTGTGGCCCTCCTCTGGACTCATTCTAATACTTCCATCTCCTTCTTGTGCTGGGGGCCCCAGAGCTGAATGCAGTACTGCAGATGGGGTCTCACAAGAGCAGAGTAGAGGGGGACAATCACCTCCCTCACCCTACTGGCTATGCTTCTTTTGATGCAGCCCAGGATACAGTTAGATTTTTGAGCTGCAAGTGCACATTGGTTGCTCAAGTCAAGGTTCTCATCAACCAACACCCCAAGGTCCTTCTTATCAAGGCTGCTTTCAACCGATTCTCTGCTCAGCCTGTATTTGTGTTTGGGATTGCCCCGGCCCATGTGTAGGATCTTGCACTTGGCCTCATTGAACTACATAAGGTTCTTACAGGCCCACTTCTCAGGTTCCTCTGGATGGCATCCCTTTCCTCCAGTGTGTCGAGCACACCACACAGCTTGGTGTCATTGGCAAACTTGCTGAGAGTGCACTCAGTCCCACTGTCTATGTAATGAACAAACATGTTAAAGAGTGCCGGTCCCAATACTGACCCTTGAGGAAAACCACTCATTACAGAACCTCACTTGGACACTGAGTTGTTGACTGCAACTCTTTGAATGGGACCATCCAGCCAATTCCTTACCCATTGAGTAGTCCATCCATCAAATCCACATCTGTTCAATTTAAAGACAAGGATACTATGGGGGACAGAGTCAAATGCCTTGCACAAGTCCAGGTAGATGATATCAGTTCTCTTCCCCTATCCACCAGTCTTGTAAGCACTGTAGAAAGCCACCAGATTTGTCAGGCATGATCTGCTGTTAGTGAAGCCATGTTGGCTGTCACCAATCACCTACTTATTTTAAATGTGCCTTAGCATAGTTTCCAGGAGGATCTGCTTCATGATCTTGCCAGGCACAGAGGTGAAACTGACTGGCCTGTAGTTCCCTGGGCTTCCATTTTTCCCTTTTTTGAAAATGGTAGTTATGTTTCCCCTCCTCCAGTCAGTGAGAACTTCACTGTACTGCCACAACTTCTCAATTATGATGGATAGTGGCTGAGCAACCACCTGCACCGATTCCCTCAGAACCCATGGATGTATCTCATCAGGTCCCATGGACTTGTGCATCTTCAGTTTCCTTAGATGGTGTCAAACCTGATCTTCTCCTACACTGGGCAGCTCATTATTTTTCCAGTTCCTGACTTTGTCTTATGGGACCTGGGCCATGTGGCTGGAGCTTTTGTTGGTGAAGACTGAGGCAAAATAGTCATCAAGTACCTCAGCTTTCTCCATATTCTGAGTGACCAGGTCTCCTGTTTCCTTCCAGAGAGGGCCCATGATTCTCTAGTCTTTCTTTTAACACCAATGTACCTATAGAACCCTTTCTTATTGCCCTTGATGTCCCTGGCCTAATTTAATTCTAAATGGTCTTTGGCTTTCCTAACCTGATCCCTGGTTGCTCGGATGATTTCTCTGTATCCCTCCCAGGCTATCTGTCCTTGCTTCCACTCTCTGTAGGCCTTCTTTTCTGGTTAAGCTTGGTCAGGAGTTCCTTGTTCATCCATGAAGGTCTCCTGGCATTTTTGCCCAACATCCTCTTTGTTGGGATGCATTGCTCCTGAGTTTGAAGGAGATGATCCTTGAATATTAACCAGCTTTCTTGAGCTCCTCTTCCCTCCAAGGCTTTGTCCCATGGTACTCTACTGAGGAGATCCCTGAAGAGGCTGATTTTTCAAAGTCCAGGATAGTAAGTTTGCTGTGCTCCCTCCTCACTACCCTCTTAATGCAAAACTGCACCATTTCATGATCACTGCAGCCAAGGCTGCCCTTGAGCTTCACATTGCCCACCAGCCCCTCCTAGTTGGTGAGAATGAGGTCCAGCATAGCACCTATCCACATTGGCTCCTCTATCACTTGGAGAAGGAAGTTATCAATGCATTCTAGGATCATCCTGGATTGTCTATGCCCTGCTGTGCTGTTCCTCCAACAGATATCAGGGTGGTTGAAATCCCCCATGAGAAGAACCAGGGCATCTGAATGCGAGGCTACTTCTATCTGTCTGTCTATAGAGGGCCTCATCTGCTTGACCTTCTTGATCGGGTGGCCTGTAGCACACTCACACTATAATGTCCCCTGTCCCTGCCCTCCTTGTAATCCTGACCCACAAGATCTCTGTCAGATCCTCACCAATCCCCAGGCAGAGTTCCATGCACTCCAACTGCTCATTGACATAGAGGGTAATGCCCCCTCCTCGCCTCCTCTGCCCACATTTCCTAAAGTGCCCATATCCTTCCATTCCAACACTCCAGTCCCACCATGTCTCTGTAATGCCAATGAGGCCGTATCTTCATTAATTAAACAGCAATAGCTATTAATTAAATAGCAAATAATTATATATTAATAAACTATTAATAACTAATAACTATTGGTTAACAACAATTAATTAAACAGCAATAATTATTTTAATTTACTTGTGGCACTCTACCTACATTTTAAAGCAAACGTTTTTGTGCTCAGGTGGTGTGCAGAAGTTTCTGTCTTTACCCTGTTCTCCTTTACCAGCTCCTCCAGATCTTTCTGTATGTAATCAGCTCTTCTTTTCACCTTGAAAAAAAAAAAAAGCAAAAAAAAAAAGCTAGAGCTGAGAGCTGGGGTACCTGCTCTTTCAGTAAATGTGAGACTGAATAAGGGAAGGAATGAGAAAGCTGAAAGCTGGTGTTTCATAGGTCTTCTGGCAGAATAGATGTCCATTTAATAAGTAACTGGCAGATATCAAACAGTAAACTAATTTTCTATTAATAACTTATTAAAATCATCATAAACAGTTTGGGTTTAAAGAGTTATGTTTGGACTTTTTTTTTTTTGGCATAGAGAGTACTTATTCTTTTCCATCAGTTTCACTTGCATCCTAGTACTTTGCTATGAAATATCTTCCAGAACTTTTCTCAAACTTGGCTACCATTAAGACAAAAGGCAGAAGTGAGTGTAAAATGTCAAGACACTGGAAAAAACAGTGTCAAAAATAAACAATTATATGATCTTGTGGAGTTAATGCAATCATTAGCAAAGGACTCAGGGGTTGACTAAAGATGTCCTGTACAATAATCATTTTTTGTTAGTTCATGGGAACTATAGCTGTAAACCTTGCCCTTGAGGAAACACTGTTGATGAAATATTACAGTTTGCATGGGTAACACAGGGAATCTGTCCCTGTAGCCAAAGTACTATTCCAGGATTAATTAATATTTCTTTGAAATCTCTGATCTCTACTCTTTCAAAGCTTTATTTTCTTGCAGACAGTGATGTCTGTGCTAAAGGTGACATGTGAGTTGCTTTGCTGACTTTCATACACGCACACTTTCAGCATCTCTCCCAAAATGTCTCCCATTAAGTTTTACTTTCAGCCTTTCTGCAAAGCTCTCTACTTCAAAATACCTAACATAAATCCTCCCTCCTGGTTCCTGTTGGTAGTATTCATGTATTCATCACTGTATAGCGCTTCCAAGGAACAAACTTTTTTTTTTTTTTTTAACTACTCTACTTTCTACCCACATCCTAGTTATATTTAGAAACATCTGCCCAATACTTTTCTCCTGTCATATGGAGAAAACATGTCCCCAGTGTTTTGTTTTGTTTATTGTTGTTGTTGTTGTTTTGGGGGGAATTTGCCTTTCTCTTTAAACTGCTCCATTACAAATTAAACCACATGGAATTAGAGAGCATTCCTAGGCTTATTAGGAGAATGAAAGTCAAATGTGAAATACAGAATTCTGATTTTATACTCTTGAGTAAATTCAGGTCATTGTTAAACAGACACCCCCAGCATTATTCATGACAAGTGGAAAGAAAGTCTTGTGAAGGCAGCAAAATATGCCCTAAAATCAGCACTAAGCTGTTTTGCACCATTACCTCATCTGGGATCAGGCCTAGCAAATGGCAGAAAATCAATACTTGACAGTATTATGGCTTAAAGAAGCTCTTAATAGAATAAAAAGAACAATGAAACATCGCTGAAATGTTCATTCAAGCAAATAGAAGGATGGGAGAATCAAAGGGACACAGTTCACAGTTTGATGTGGTGGTTGAAGGTGCACACAAGCCTTAAGCTCTTTGTAGTATGCTAGTGTACTATTTGTATTATTACTTTGTAGAAACTGAGACTGAGGATCTTCAGAAAGGCATGGGCATTTGTACCACTGATGAGATGTGTGTTCCTCTACCTCCACTGGCAACCAGTTTGACAGTTTATGAAGAAAAAATATGGAACACACTTCAGGAACCAGGAAAACACTTCTTTCATTAAAAGATTGTCCTTATAGACTTTTTTATACTTTATAGTGTAAATAGGAACTGAAACTCAGGAAAATCAGGAGAATGGGATACAAGGACCTGCTGGTGATACATGTTCCTGTATTTGTGTGAGATTCTATGACCTGAAAATAAAGCCCAGAGAATTTTTGAGTATGGTTTTCTACAAAAAAGGGTAATTATTTAAAATCTATGACTGTTTCCTGGCAATAAATAAAGCTCTGTTTAAGTCAGGAAATATAGTGTGATCAAGAAGCTCCACAATAAGAATCAAGAGTTATGGGGAAAATAAAAACAAAATTAAAAAATAAAAAAGCGGAAATATGAAGATAACCTTCAGTTAACCAGTACTTGGAGGCATCCAGTGCCACAGGGGAAGGGAAATAAGCAGACTTCTAATCCCTTGAACTCAGTTCTGCTCTATAGGAGTCTTCTTGAAAGATAATTACTAACATGATGAAACTAAATCTTTCTCAGTAGGTATATGATATTAGAGGGAGGAACAGCCATGAACTGCAACTTGGAGCAAGTTAAATTGCTGGTTTAAATCACTGGGCTTCAGAAAAGCAGATTTTGCTGATTCAGGGAACTTTTTTGGCAGGATCTTATGGGAAACAGCAGTGAAAGGCAAAAGAACCAAGGACAGACCACAGAGTTTCAAGGACAGACTCCTAAAGCACAAGAATGGGCTATTCCAACACATGGGAAGTCACAAATAAACAGCAAAATCCTGTCTGAGCTCAAATGCAAAAAGGAGTTACTTATAGAGTGAGAGTGGAGACAGGCTATTCAAAAGGAATATCAAGACCTGACTTGATTCTGCAGAGGTGAGTGGGATTACCTGACTTGATTCTGAGCAGGAGTGGGATGTAGTGAGAGATATCAGGGCTACAAGAAGGTTCACAAAGGTACATAAATATCCCCCCTGCCCCCCCTTCACCCCCCCGCCCAAAAAAAAAAAGACTATGGAAAATGGCAGCACACTGCTCAATGAAGCAGGTGATGTAGTGACAAAGGACATGTCAAAAGCTGCCCTGTCCCAGTTAATGCAGATTAAACTCATATTTCACTTAAAAAGCAATGGTGCAAATATAGGATTTAAGAATCCCATGTTTGCTGTTTTACTGAACATGGATCAAGCATGTTCCTAAAATAATCAAGAAGTATTATTTTTATTGCTGGGAAACATCATTTCTGATGAGATTCAGACTCTTTGCACTGCCTGCTTGGTGGATAGGTGCATTAGGAAAGACAGAAATTTAACACACCACATTGATATCTTCTGAAAGCTCATGGTTTCAGGATATGCAAGACAGGGAAGTATCTGAACACAGCCATTAATAATGCTAGCATATGATCCTGCAGACACATCTTCATTAACACTTCAGTTGATATTTGTGATGCAGAGCAGAGCTGGTTTTAAAGCTTTCAAAGGGAAAAAAAAAAAAAAAAGCTAAATATATACATATAGCTAGAAGATCAGGGGGATATCTACTTTTCAGAAGACAATTGGAATGGAAAAGTCATATTTCCAAAATGTCAGAATCTGCTCCCCCCCAAAAAAGACAGAAGTCCCACTTAATACATGTGTATGCATTTCCTGAGGGACAGCACAGAGGTGAGTTTGTCATTTGAAAGAATCCTGTGAGAAATGGGTTCACAGAAAGCAGTATTTGATGCTCACGTATGTCTCAATCAGAAGCAAAGAGATGTTTTTGTTTCCAAAGGTTTGAAGTTTAATCTTTATTTTTATTTCAGTAACTTTCGTGAACATCTCTGGTTTTACTTAACACAAAGGTGAATAAAAGCTGACTTTTGCTCTTTATGTTGTTTAAAAATGTAAATGGATTTTTTTCAGTCTCTGTGTCCTGTTCTCTAGATCATTTATCACTCTCACTGCTCCTCTGTGAACTATCAACAGCTTTGAAGTGCACACATGGAGGCTGTGTTCCAATGTCTTGCATCAACAAAAAGGTCTATTTTTTTTATATATATATATATATATAAATGTATTCAGTGTTCCTTTGCAATATCCATGCTTTGTGTAAGCCTTCCCAGTAGTGCTCAAGAGATTGCCTAAAGAAGTTTCCAGTCTGTCCAGAGCCAATGATTTCTGGAGCACTGTCTAGCAACGTATCTGCATCTGACTCTAGGTTCCTGCAGGCATGATACTGTGTTTTGCTTTATTCTATTAAAAAAGTGCCTTATATGTTACTATCTGCCATATCAAGAATTCCACAACTCTGTGAACTGCTTATTGGCTTTCTTGTTTATCACCATTCCAATATTTATATCATCTGAAAACTTCCCAAGAATGAGCATATATTTACACTATCATTAAATCTCTATACTATTGAAAAGAGTATAATATAGGCAAGGCACAAGATAAAGTCTTTATAGGACTTTACTAGCCTCACTGCGACTATTTGATACATCTCCATTAATCACACCAAGATTATTAGTTAGACAAATTTAATTCAATTCAGTACGTGTGGTTCTGATTTTCCATAGTGCTATTGTTTTCACTTTTTTCCCTGAATTTTAGAGGGAGAAAGCCAGGTCTTACAAAAGTCTAATTATATTACATCACCAGTGCAATTTCCATTATCATTCACATTTGCAGTCTTGTCAGAAAAAGATATCAAATCTCCACGACATAATTTGCTTTCCATTAAGCCACACTCTCCCCAGGAGACTTGTGATGAGACTTTAAGATCTTGCCACACAATGAGAGGAGTATCTGTAAGAAAGTAGTAAAAAAGATACGATACGGTACAAAGTGGGGGGTTGATTTGTTCATATCATCTGTTTCCTGATGACTCAGAGCACTTCCTTTCCCCTGCTTGTGACTTCTGTTGTTTGCCTTTGGGCCCAAGTCCAATTATTATGTTTTGGAAGCAATAGGTCAGGCTCCTGCTGGTTGGTGGCCAGTGCTGCATGCCAAAGTAACCAGGATATACACAGAAGGCTGGAAGATGCAACACAAGACTTATTGAAGGTGCAACACAGGATTTGTTGGAGGCCTATATCCTTCTGGTACTGAAGAACAAGACAGGAGCAGAGCAATGGTAAATTTGGGGGGGGCGGGGGGCAGAAATATCTCTGAGGTCTCTGAGTTGGGGTTATGGAGATCCGTGACAATGGCCAGGATATCTCTAAGGCACTGACAGGACAAGAGCAGTAGAGGAAAGTTTAGGGTGGTCCTCAGCATTGGCACAGCCACCAAATAAATCTTTAAAAAATATAGATATGTATTTAATGGAGCAGCAAGTGAAATAACACACAAGATGGGGAGCTTTTGCTGGGAAATATATATTTGCCAACATGGCTATCTTATCACTTTCATACATATTTTTGCAAAGAATGATGATCATTTTTGGCCTAATTACTGAAACAACAAGTTTAAACTGCTATATACTTCTACAAACATTTTGGAAATAACGGATCAGATGTTTATACCTGTTGAATGTCTGCAAAATTTGGCCTTCAGCAATGCTCAGCTAGTTAATTGAAGTGTTAAGAGCCAAATCATAGTCTATTACCTGACTTGGTTCCATATTTGATTAAACTTCATCCCCCTCAACATCCAGTTGTACTGGGTCTGGCTGGGATGGAGTTAACTTTCCCTGCAGTGGCCATACAATGCTGTGCTCTGCACTTGCAGCAGGAACAGCAATAGTATCACACCAGTGTTTTGTCTATTGCTGAGCAGCACTGGCAGAGCACCAAGACTCCAAAACCCCCCACCCCCCTCCTCTCCCAAGCCAGTAGGCTGTGGTGGGCAAGACATGGGGAGGGGACATGGCCAGGGTAGCTGACCTAAATCAACCAAAGGGATACTCCATGCCATATGGGGTCACACTCAGCAATACAACGTGAGAAAGGGGAATGAGAGAGGGTGCTTTCGTTATGAAGATATTTGTCCTCCTGAACAACCACTGTGCATATTGAGGCCCTGCTTCCTCAGACATGGTTGAGCATCACTCATTATTGGGAAGTGGAGAATAATATTTTTTCCGTCTCACTGTGCTTCTGCATGACCTTTGCTCGTTTTTGTTTTGTTTTGTTTTGTTTTTCTCTCTTCCTTTTCCCTTTAATTGAATTATCCGTATTTCAACCTGTGAGCCTTTTTTTTTTTTTTTTTTTCCCCAGCATATTTTCTTTTCCCCCTCTTCTTCTGAGGAGGGGGAGTGAGAGAGCAGTTGTGGTGGAGTTCAGCTGCCCAGTAGGGTAAAACCACCACAACAATGTAACTCTGATGAAGAACAGAATAGCAGTGGGGTTGTATATACTTGCAGAGGAATACCCTCAGAGGACTAGTTCACAATATCACTCACATGAACAAAATCAGTGGATTTCTATGTATACTATTCTTTGTGGAAAAATCATATTTATAGGTAAGATACTGAGTGACATGGAAATGTACAGTGTTTTCACCTAACTCTTTTGCACCGATATTCCTGTGTTCTGTCCTAACTTTGCCATTTTTTCAGGTAACAAAAGTTACAAACAAACAAACAAAAGACAAAATAAGTCCTAAGACCCTAAAAGGTCCTAAGAATTTAGGAAATTGCTATCTCATTAAAAAATGCCATTTCCAGTTTTCCTGTAAAAGTACATTAAAAAAAGACTAAGGAATAGGTTTTCTCTACTGGTCATAGCATAGTTAAAACAATACCTATGTTTTCCCCAGCATAGGGAGGTTTACAGAGTTAATTCAGAAAGCTTTGGAGTAATCTTAGAATTTTGTTTCCATGGGCCAAGGAACAGGCCCTGTAATCCTCTGAAATGTCCACAGTGTCTTTCACTGTTTCATTAACTCACAACAGAATCACTTTTCAAGCTTGATCTTATTTTTAACTGCGTATGATAGCACACATTTTTATTTCAGAAGTGAGTGCAAATGTCTGTTAGATAGGAAGAGTGGTTTTTTTTTCTGAAATTTGATGTGAAACTTCAAATGATGCATGAAAAGCTTTTGTGTGAGCAATATTTCAACTTTTTAAATAAATTCACTTGAACCTTCATATCAAGTCGTTTTAACTGGAATATCCTACTGGCTTGTTAGTTATACCAGCTTGTATTATTATTATTGTTAGTATTATTGTTGATGATTGTTATTGTTATTATCATTAGTACTTGTTGAAAAAAAAGTCTGATTTCACCATTTGCATTCAATTCACAACAGTTTATTCCTAGGGGAATCTTTAGGGTTTTGATTGCTTCAGCTATGATAACTCAGTTCTGACACTCTCTTACATTTCCTTCTATTAGCTCCTGATTCTATGACTTTTGCCTGTCTGGCATTTATATGTGTCTTCTCTTTGCTGGACAACATTTCATTATACCCTTTAATAGTCATTTTAGTACAAAGCAAAGCTCTCTTTAAAGCTTTAGAAGCTTTAGAAACAACAAATTGCAGAAGGATGCATTACATGATGCACCCTCAGTTCAGAGGTTCTTTCAGCAGACTGCACTTAGTGGTATTGAACTTTGCGATGGGGTCATGACAGTTCATGCAGCTCTGCCTAAAATTTCTGTCCAGTATCATGCTACTGTTCCTGTATCCTATATGTGGTATGTGTGTTGTGGTAATATTACAACTAATTTCAAACAATTGACAAGAGATACATGGTTTGTAGGTAACAACAGAAAGTACCAGCATATTTCAGACTCTGATAACTTTTTCCTAAAAGAATTATATGTTCTTAGAAACAGTATACATCAAAAGCTGCCTGAGAGAGACTGCAAGTATTAATAAGTTCTCTGTCTATATTCAATTCCTCAGATTTTCTTACTCCTCCTTCCCCTGCAGCTACAAATAAACCAATTTTTTTTTTGTAGTTTTGAAAACTGTTAAATCAGTTACCCAATTTTATCACATAGCTGCTTTTCTAATCTAGTTTTTGTTTTTAGTACTAGGCCTCAATGATTTTCTCCTTTGCAACATTCTGGAAAATATTGAATATTTCCCTGTGGAAGATGTATTTTCAGCCAGCTGTGTCCAAAGTCAGATAGTATTTGAGCCATCAATGGTACAAGAGGGAGAGAAAGTTAAAAACCTTAGATTTTGGGAGATATCATCTATAGACATATCTGAATGCTAAGTAAATTTAAAGTATTTTTTTCTTTTTTTTTTCTTTTTTTTCTTTTTTTTTCTATTTTTTTCTGGATTTCAAGTGTAGGCAATGTTGTCTTGAAGATTTATTTTTTTCCTGTATCATAGTGATGCTGAATCTCAATTATTTGTGCAGGTCAACACCTGTCTTGATTTTTCTCATGTTTTACTCCTGAGGCATATTCATAAATAAATGAAGGTTGTGTACAAAGTAAGAAATGCTGCATAGGTTTATTATGTTCAGCCTAAAGGTTTAGCCAAGTAGGTTTTTTTTATGTCTTTTTGTTATGTGTATTTACTGGGAAGTGTTAATAAAAAATGAGACTGCTAGGATTCTATTGCTTTAACATTTTTATGTGGAAGTAACTCGTTCCTACTCCATCTACCGAACAACATTGCAATGAACATTTATCTGTTATTGTACTCAAAACCTTGTTTTTACTCTCAGAAAGGCAGATGATGGTGAATACAACACAGAGCTGTTTTCTTCCATATGTTCAAAATTATACAAATCTAGATTTGGGCTTGGTATTAAAATGTTCAGCTTAAGGGACATGCTCCTTGTTCAGATCAGAATCAGCCTGTATTAATTCTTAATGCTCTCCTACAATCACTGGCATTTTTGTGGAGCATTTCTTTCTTTAGCTACCTTGATTAATATATCAAGCAATAGCATGAGATATGTGAAAGAAAGCAAGTAAGGAAGCAAAGATGCTGATTAAGTTGTGGACTAACATATGCTTGAGACTATAACATGTTTCAAGAGGAAGGCTAAAAAACACTCCAATTTCATGCCAAAGTTCCTACAGTCTAATATCCAGAAGTAAGTTTGAACTCTTTTAGGCAGAATTTAACTTTGAAGCCTAAAAATATGACTGTATCAGAAATAATTTAATAATAATAATAATAATAATAATAATAATAATAATAATAATAAAGTGTGTGTGTGTGTCATAAAATATTTTTCACTTTTTTAATTTTAAAAAGAAAGTACTACATTTTGCATAGCAACACTGAATTCTGTGTAGGCTGTGCACAATGTCTATCCTTTAAATGTTAAATGAACCTAGCCACGTCTAGAAGACAGACATGAGATCATGACCTTCTGGACCCCATCTGAGTGCATAAAGGAAGAATCAAGTTGCTTGATAATGTCAGGATATGTGGGAATGGCAGAAACAGAATTCTGCAAACTTAAAGAACTCTACTGCTAAAAAGCTAATGCTCTTTACCAGTGTATCTCCAAGTTCAGGAGACACTGATCTGGGCTTTCAGGATTACACTTTTAGAAATTTGTTCAAAATTTCCAGTTAAGACATATTTTAAGTAGTCTCTTGTCATCTGGACCTTCAGAGCTAATCTTAACTTCATGCAAAGAAATTGATGAGGTTGAGCAAGACATTTTCTACACACATAATTTTCTTCAGCAATGGAAGTCTTATGTATATACAGATTTATTTTCCTCTCCTTTAACACAATACAAAACACACTGCCCATTTACGTTTCAAATATCTTTACCTACTTAGATTTTTTTTGGTGGTTTATTTTATTTATTTATTTATTTATTTGCTGAACTAGAGATCTAAAGCTGTACAGTCCGTGCAGTATTAAACAATAAACCGATCCTGGACAGAACTGAAATTGTACTGTGAAGCACAAGTTTGGTCTACTTATTTATTTTGCACATAACTCTATTAAAGAGAAGAAAAAATGAGACAAAACTCATTTTGGAGATCTCTATAAATCTCATGGGAGATTTATATATATATATATATATAAATCTCTCATGGGAGATTTATAGTGCATGAATTTCTTGCTTAAAAATCACATGTAGTTACTGTACCTTGACTGAAACTTCTTGACATTAGATGCCTCCACAGAATAATCTTATCAAAAAATCTTTACATAAACTTTTTAGGTGCATTTTCTTTAACATCTTTCAAATGTATGAATCACTTATGGATGACTCTGTGAATTTCACTGTAAATTGAGGTGTGTGGTTAATAATATTATAGATTTGAACTCCTGAAAACTCTCTCTCTCTAAATCCCCTTTCTTTGTCTTCTCTAAAGGCTAAACCAGAATATAAACAAATGGTAATGAATGTGGACACACTTCTTCAAGAGAATTTAAAATAGTGTAAATATTTTCTGCATTAGACACACTCTAGTTTGACAGGGAAGGAAATTAAGAGATTATTCAGCTCTGATGTCTGTTACAACAATCCCTCATTCCCAGGGCTTAAATTGACTGCTGTCCCCGCTTGCCCTGCAGTCCCAATGCTGGGGGGAACCATCACACTGCTCAGTACTGTTTTAATTTCATTTTTGATCCGTGGCGTGGGCAGGAAGCCAGTGTTAGAGTCCCCAAGGTTTAAAAAGATCTCCATGGCTGCTCTGTGACCTACATCCCCTCCCAAACCCGGGTTGTTTCAAAGTACCGGGTCCCCCCTCAAAGTCCTACTGCCTCACTAATGCCCCATAATTCCCATTTCTCTCCAGCCTCCCACTCTGAGCCTAAAAGTCTCTCGATTTGAGTTTGTTTCTGTAGATCTGAGGGTGTGCTCTTCACCAGCTACCAAGCAGCGAACAGGAGTCAGCTCCTGTGGACAAGGACGCCAATAAATAGATGGATGGATGGATGAATAGATGGATGGATAGATAAATAGATAAAAAGACCTGCCTCTCTCCGCGGGACCCTGCCCTAGACGAACCCGATGCTGCGGAGCCCGGTTGTTTCCAAGCCATTTTCAGCCCTTCCTTTTCATGACTTGCAGATTCACGGCTCGGTTTCTTTCCCTGGTGGCGGCTGCCCTCCGCCGTCGCGGAATGGGTTTTGCAGCAGAATATCCCCCGCCTGCCCAGTCAGGGACGTGACAGCAGCTCCGGCCCCGCTGCCCCTGCTCCATCCTGGGCAATCCAGGGCAGGGCAGGGCGGGACCCAGTTGCTGGTGGACCTGAAACTGCGTGTAATTGATGCCCAGGGTTGGCTGTGCCAAGTCTCATCACCTTCTTGTTGGTCTTGAGAATATAATATTTTTATATATGACAGGGCCTATAAACTACAGGTTGTTTTCCATTAGCATTCTAAACCATTGATGGAATCTCATCACTTTAATTAAAAGGTATATATATATATATTTTTCTCCAGAACTATGAGTCCAGCAGTCAAAGAATCTTGACATAAAAAGAGTGCTGCACCTGTCCAAGTATAAATTCTTCGGAAAGTAAATTAATTGTAATGCACCTTCATCAGTACCTGCTAAATGCACTGCTTTCTTATTTGCTTGCTTTATAATAATTCGTTTTTCATGTGAGTGTGTGTGAATGTGCATTATCTTTAATTTGTGTTCAGTTTTTCATTGTATATTGTGTCCATTCTGTTCCTAAATGTGATATTGGTGTGAATATATGTCTGTTGCCTAAAAGATAAACAAATCCTATCTGGATTTCTCCCCATAGGATGGATGAATTCTGTTCTGGAAGGCCCATAGATAGTCTGAAAGAAAGACTACCTATGTGTCATCAATCAGCAGTACAGAGAGTGTTAGAACATCCTCAAAAAGAAAGATGGCTTTGCACAGTTCAGCTTTGTCAAGATACATATGTGAAACAAACCAGCAAAGATACCATGGTTTATCCTGGCATACTCAGAGCCTACATCTCACTACTTTGTGTCAAAATGTGCCATAAAGTTCACAAGTCACTCTGTGTTTCCAGGAATGGTTTAGTTGTGTCAGTGACCTGGTCTGCAGTTGCTGCTGGAACTGTAATGTGAGATGTGGAGACCTGTAGCTGAGGGCAGAGAAGCAGGACTTAAACAGAGGACATTAAAAGACTTTGTCTTCCAAGTTACCTTCCCAACACAGGAGATCTCTGCTGCTTCTGCAAAGCATAAGCCAAATTTCTCTTGAGCTGGGATTAAAATGACCTTACCATTTAGCTGGATTTGGCTTACAAATAGCACTGGCCACTTAGAGACTGTGAACCACTGGACTATTCACTAGCATCTTCAGAAGCAGTAGATGTTAAGCAGGGTGCCCTTTTGTTGACCCAAATCTGTGTTCATCTATGTCATGAGTAAACATGACAGCTCCTTTGATCTCTCTGTCTCCTTTGAAAATCTCTGTTCAGAAGCTCTGTTTTCCTTCCAGGCAGTGATTACTCTGTCCATGAAGTTGTGCTTGACCACTTACCTCCCTTTTAGGTGGCACTGGACCAGGTGTTTCCATTTTCTAAATGTTTTCATGCCACTTACTGAGAATGAAATCCAAGGGCTACAGAACTGGGGAAATAGGTTTGAAGATGACCAAGACTGGCATCAGGGAGGGAAGTAGAGCACTGCTGATTGCTTTCTCTGTGCAGTTCATCCTCTTAAGCTGGCTGAGATACTAAGGTTCCCTTTGTTTTGCTGATACTTTCTGCTAATTTTCTTGCTCCCTGAGTGGAAACAGAGACATTCTGAGGAAGAAAGATGAAAAAGAGGGATTTGAGGTCCTCACGCAATCCTGGGAATGGGGGAAGGACAGGCACAAACTAGAAGGCTGTATCTCAGCTTTTCTTCCTACCTCTCTCTCCTAATAGTTTTGTTCCTTCCTTCTTTATGTGCATTTCATCTTCTTTCTGATCCATACCCCTGCTTTGTCTTCAGATTGTATCTACTCCCTTCCTGATTTTCTCCAGATTTTTCCATGTCCTTTTCAATGATTGAACCCCATTTTCCCTTTGATAATTACCACTCTGATTCTTTTCTTACTGATGCTACATTGACAAGCTCCTCCTACGTTGCCTTCAGGATGGATACTACATACATTTCTCTGTCTTTACCCTCCTTAATCAGCCTTGGCATCCAAGCGGGTTCATACTTGTATTCTCTTGGGTTCTCTTTCATGGCATCTTTCCCTCTTCTAACCATTGTTATCTTTCCTTCTCCTTTCCCTTTCTTTCCTTCACTTCCAAATCTGCTTCTCATTTCAAGCTCTCCTCAGTAGACCAGCTAGAATTTCAAAATTAGTCTTTCCCAGTCCAATCTCTCCCCAAGTCCTTTCGTTCTTGGTTTGTGCATTGAAAAATGCACACAGAAAATTTCTGTGTCCAAAACAGCATACAATATGTCTACTTCTCTTTTACTTACTATGTCACTCACTGGTTTTCCTTCAATCACTCCTATTCACCGTCTTCAGGTAGTCAATTGGAGAAACATTTGTCCACAAGTTGGAATTTTCTTGCTCTTGTTCCTGTGATTCCTTTGGGGCCCTTCTGTCCCTGAACTCATTTTCAAGGTTGCCCAACTGTCACTATCACCTTACTCTCCTCTTTTGTTTCATGAAAATTTGGAAAGCCAGAACTATTAATAGAGTGGGCTTGAATTACTTAGCAACTTCGTGCTTGTCTGTTCATCACATGACTTTTCCATGTGTATCTCCTGTTCAACTGAAATTGCCACTCCAGAAAACTGTGGAAGCAGTCATAAAAAAGAATGGGATTTAAAAAAAATAAAGCAGGAAAAAAATCTTAATAAATGTTACTTCTCCCCACGAGATATATTAACATAGACCTAGAGATTATAATATTATTTGTGGGCTATTTGAGATCACCATGAAAACATGCTGTTCTGGGAATTTATGAAGAACTATTTCCTGCTGTATATTTGACCTAGGAGTGAGGATGAAGATGGAGAAACTGGATCTCACTGAGCACAAAACTTACAAAGATGAGAGTAATTACTTAGTTGGCTCCAGAAGGCATTAGTAGTAGCAAAGTGATGAAGTTGAAAAGGTTTAATTTTAAAATAAGTATTGAAGACTACCAAGACTAAAGAGATAAAAGTGAGAACTCCTTGCCTCCAAATGAGGGACATGGAAAAAGTATGGGTAGATGTTTGGCTGGTATCTTCTGTCCAGCTTTATCTTTGGAGACTGAAGAGTGTGTCTATCAGAATTTCTCTGAGAATGTATATGAATTTAGACATTTGAAGCAGGGGATTTCCCTTCATTCTCCAATCTGGAAGATATTCAGGAGAGATTTTAGAGCAAATATCCTCGAGAACTGGTGTTAGTAGAAATTAAGTACTGTTAAACAGGAGGAAATACGTTGATATTAATACCGAGCTAATTCTTCACTTCAGATTACCTTAGGGAGAACACAGAGCAGCTAGAGATCCTCTTGTGAAAAAGAAAGTACCCAAAGCACTGAGCCTCCTGCAACCAGTGTGTGCTTGAAAACGCGTAGATTGTCTCTCTGCTTCCAGAATAAGTTCTGTACAATGCACAAGCAGTCTCCCAATGTTTGCCCATAGCACACATCTTTGTCAATAACATTTAACACAAGGTTTGTATAGGACATCTTCAGGACGTTTCATACCGGCTTGGATTCTTAGTGCCAGACGAGATGTCTCAGTAAGTACTAAGTAAGTGTGTATTTGCCAAATACTTCAGGTGGGAAGTGTATTTCGTAATTTGCTCTAGCAATAGCCAAGACCTGACGGAGGAGGGGCGTGCTGAGGCTGGCGGGTAGACGCCCATGTGTAGTTCCTGCGCTGGACGCCCAGTGCCGCTGCTGGGCAGGGAGAAACCAGTGAGCACCAGCTGGATGCTGCACGGCTGACGTTAGCTGAGACCCCAGCCGAAATATTCTACTTGCCCTGGAATACACCCCAGTTCTAAGGCTTTCCAAGGGATCTGCCGCATCAAGAACCGTCTGGAACTTCCAAGCGCACACGACAGAATTGGGAATGTGAAGGAGAGAGAAGGTCGCCCAGGCTGTAATCGCCTGCTGGTGCCATACGCTGCTGTTCCAGGGGAATATGGAGTCAGGCAGAGCCCGTTGGCTGGTAAGCATCGGCTTAATACAGCGAGAAAGAAATGTTTGCATTTAACAGAGTGATGGGGGAAGCATTAACTGGACTGAATGCAGAGAGGAGGCTGGTTTGTCTCTGAGTAAACCACAGATAGGATATATACCAGTCGTATTTGTCGTATAAAGGAGAGCCAGGATGTGCGGAACGATTCTCCCGACTTTCGTCACGTTTGCATCCAGCTGAGGAGCTCAGGGCAGAAGCTCTGCGGGAGCGCTGGGGATTCAGAGTGCCAGAAGAGAGAGAAGAAAATCGTCCTGAGAGCTGGCTGGGAAGGATAGCGTGGCTCCCTCCTTGCACTCGGCCATGGAAAGCACATTGGTTCCGGAAAGCATCTGTGCTTTATTTCTGAGGGAATGCTCCTCCCGAGCCACAGGGCGTGCCGGAGAAGACGGTTCTCACAGCCGTGGGGCAGTGGCTCCAGGGATGGTGCAGAAGTTTTTATTGGGGGGAGCCAAACGTGACCTGGGAACAGTGAGCTTTCACTTGCATGATCTGAATTTCCAGACTGAAGACCAAGGAGGGGATTTTGAAACTGAAATTGCCCAGGATGCAGAAATGCGGGAAGAATTCTATTTTAGGAACGCTGTGTCCTTAAACTTGGAGACCCAACAGGAACTGAGCAAAATATGTTGCCGTGGCTCTTTCCCAGATTTAAGATGCAAGTCTTTTAGAAAAGAACTGGGTTTTGTTTATTTTAAACGACGTTCTTAGGGTAAAGGAGTTATCACTAAACAAAAAGTCAAGGAAGCCTGCAACATCACTATGTGTTCAAGGAGATAAGCAAATTCTCCGACAAATTTATGAAGATTATATAATCTTATTATGGCTATGGTTCTTTAGTCTGTCCTACACACAATGTACCTTCACCTGGCAGTACAGTTACTTCTTGCTTTTCCTGTGAGGCTTTTCCATACACACTCATTTTATTGTTTTAACTCAATGGAAGACAGCATCATTAGCTATCCAATGATGCATGGTAAGTGACTTACTTCATTTTGTGTTTCTCCACAATCTGAAGGAGTGTGACCTTGAATCTAAGGGCAACAACAAGGACGGAAGGACGGAAGGAAGGACGGAAGGACGGAAGGACGGAAGGACGGAAGGACGGAAGGACGGAAGGACGGAAGGAAGGAAGGAAGGAAGGAAGGAAGGAAGGAAGGAAGGGAGGAAGGCAGGCAGGAAGGCAGGAAGGCAGGAAGACGGGTCTCGGAGGCAGCTCTGTGCATCATCGGTACCTTGTGTGTGTCCTGGCCAGATCTCGCCCAGAGTCCGCAGGAGCAGTCGCAATGTAACGCGATCCTCAGGGCTGGCGATGTGTGACCTGCGGATCTTCTCTCTTATCTGGCACGCTCCCGACCCCCCTCCTCCACTTCCTTGCATTTATTCCTCCCAGATCCTCCCAGAGAGGCGAATTATACCTTTTCCTGAGAATGATCCTGCCTCTAATCATCCCATAATAAATTCTGAAGCTTCCTACACACACCTCCAACATCTCATAATCAGTTTGTTGTTTCTTACGACATCCTTTCTGACAATCCACGATAATGTTCCATCTTTTTCTTTCTTTCTTTCTTTCTTTCTTTCTTTCTTTCTTTCTTTCTTTCTTTCTGTTCCTTCCTTCCTTCCTTCCTTCCTTCCTTCCTTCCTCCCTCCCTCCCTTCCTTCCTCCCTTCCCTTCCCTTCCCTTCCCTTCCCTTCCCTTCCCTTCCCTTCCCTTCCCTTCCCTTCCCTTCCCTTCCCTTCCCTTCCCTTCCCTTCCCTTCCCTTCCCTTCCCTTCCCTTCCCTTCCCTTCCCTTCCCTTCCCTTCCCTTCCCTTCCCTTCCCTTCCCTTCCCTTCCCTTCCCTTCCCTTCCCTTCCCTTCCCTTCCCTTCCCTTCCTTCCCTTCCCTTCCCTTCCCTTCCCTTCCCTTCCCTTCCCTTCCCATTGTTTTATTTTATTTTATTTTATTTTATTTTAATTATTTCTTGTTCATAAAGTGTCTGGAAGAACCTCTTGGAATCTACACTTGGATGGCTCCTTTAATGGCCCATCAGCCAGTGTCCTAAGGTTCCTGGTGTTTGTCATTGTTTCCATTAGATCCTGGTCATTAAGGTTTGTGTCTCTAGGTGTCTAATTTTCTCGCCTTTTGTATTAAATAGCCTTAAATAACCTTACACAAGTGCAGGAGTTCAGGTTTGATCTCTGAGTACAGCGTCCTTGCAGGTATTTCTAAATCGTGTGGTAATATCAGAGGAGAAAGGGAGATACATCTCCAAAATGTGAAAGCAGGTTGCAGAATTTTTATGTTTGTGTACGGCTGGGGACATTTTTCATGAATGTGTGAGTACTGTGTTTTGTGGTGACACACCTTAGCGTGGGAGCAAAGGAAGATTCACGGCCAATTCACGGAGGAAGACGCTTTTCACACAGCAAAGCACGGGAATCCTGTGTTCTCTGGGCGAAGTGTGACACACAATGTGACGTGAACGACGTTAAGATGATGTGTCATTTTAGTATCATTTTAGTGAAATTGCGAGATAGAGTGGGCATGCCCCACTTGCTAATTGTCCTGTGCAGATTAACAAGAGGAGAAAAGAAGGCAAATACCACAATTCATCCCGTGGAAGTGACATCTTTTCGTAATTCCTCTACAGCACAGAGGAAAAATGAAAGCTGTATTTGAAGAGTTCGCGGTGGTGAGCTGGAAAATGATACCCAACGTGGTGTCACTGTGTGCGGGGAGCAAGGCTTTTTCAAACACGGCAAATATTTACACTACGCCTTTGACTTCTGTTTGCAAGAAGAGTGGAGATTCAAGCAGCAAACATGAGATCAGCAGCTCTGTCCCGAATGCAAAGAAAATATTCCCCCTTGAAACGCTGGGTGGGGATGTTGGCCACGGACCGGCAGGTTCCTCTCTGCACCGGCTTTTCAGACACAGGGAGACAGAAAAGCCGTGCGAGCTGCTGGAAGGGCGGCGGGGCACGGAGCCGGGGGGCTTTCAGGCTTCAGGATTCCTGACAAACACTACTCTGCCTCGGACACTGCTTTAAAGTACAGGGAGCCACGGCGAATGCCCGTAAAGGAGGGCTTATTTGGAGAGTCATGGCGTTTGGGAGACAGAGCAGAGGCACTGAGAGGCAAGTGGTCTTGTTTGTTCTGTGCGTTTGCGTGTGTCAGAGCGGGGCCGAAACCCTCTGCTATTCTCTGGCGGAGGAAATGGAGAGGGACTCCTCTGTCGCCAATATCGCAAAAGACTTGGGCGTTTCTCCGAGCCAGCTCGCGTCTCGCAAGGCCCGCGTTGTGTCTGAGGGGAACGAGCAGTATTTCCACCTCAGTCTAAATACCGGAGTCCTGACGGTAAAGGAGACGCTGGACCGAGAGGCGATCTGTCCGCAGAGCGATATCTGCACACTCTTCTTTAAGATATTCTTTGAAAATCCGGTGCAGCTGATCCGAGGGGAGGTGGAGGTTCGTGACATGAACGACAACTCCCCCGTGTTCCCGGAGAAGGAAATGGTTTTAGAGATTCTGGAAACGGCATCCCCTGGGTCTCGTTTCCCCCTAGAAAGAGCACGCGATAAGGACGTGGGGAGCAACGGCTTGCAGAACTACAGCCTCGGATCCAATTCACATTTTTCCCTGGCTCTCGGAACAGGGAAAGGTGGAGCAAAATACCCCGAACTCATCCTACAGAGGCAACTGGACCGCGAACAGCAGAGGGAGGTGAATTTACTACTGACCGCCACCGACGGGGGCACGCCGCCCAAGTCGGGCACGGCTCAGGTCCGGATCGTAGTGCTGGATGCCAACGACAACATCCCGGTCTTCTCCCGGGAAGTCTACGAGGCCCGCGTGGCCGAAAACAGCCCCCCAGAGCAGCTGGTGGTCAGGGTCACGGCCGCGGATCCCGACGAAGGGTCCAACGGCAGAGTGCGGTATGCCTTCACACAGACATCGGAGCGGTACCGCCAGCTCTTCGAGCTGAACGCTGCCACCGGAGAGATCCGGGTCTCGGGCAACCTGGACTTTGAGGAAGTAGAAAGCCACGAGATGGTGGTCAAAGCCACCGACGGCGGGGGGTTGTCTGCGCATTGCAAAGTGCATGTGGAGGTGCTGGACGTGAACGACAACGCCCCGGAGATAGCGCTCACCTCCCTCACTGCCTCCATCCCCGAGGACGCCCCGCCCCGGACCGTGGTGGCCCTGTTCAGTGTGCGGGACCGGGACTCGGGGGACAACGGCAGAACGGAGTGCGCGATCGAGGGCGATTTGCCCTTCAGTCTCACCCCCACTTTCGACAATTACTACGAGCTGCGCACAAACGCGGCCCTGGACAGGGAAAGGACGGCGGAGTACAACATCACCATCACCGCCATGGACTGGGGCAGATCTCGGCTGAGTTCTCGGGAAAGCATCTTCGTGCAGATATCCGATGTGAACGACAGTCCCCCGGAGTTCACAGAGAATGTTTACACCATATCAGTGAACGAGAACAACAACCCCATGCTCCGGATCGGCAACGTAAATGCCACGGACGCCGACACGGGTAAAAACTCCCGTGTGAGCTACGCGCTGGTGCGAGAGAAGGGCAAGGAGCAGCCCAATGTGTCGATCAACTCTGAAAACGGGGACGTTTACATCCTCCGCCCGCTAGACTACGAAGAGGTGCATGCCTTCGAGGTGACCGTGCGCGCCGCTGACGGGGGCTCGCCGGCGCTCAGCGCCGAGGCGCTGCTGCGGGTGCTGGTGCGGGACGAGAACGACAACGCGCCCGTCGTGCTGCACCCGCCTCCCGACGGCAGCGCGGCGGCGGGCGAGCTGGTGCCGCGCTGGGCGCAGGCGGGTTACCTGGTGGCCAAGGTGGTGGCAGTGGACGCGGACGCGGGGCAGAACGCGTGGCTGTCCTACGAGCTGGCCAAGGCGACGGAGCCGGGGCTCTTCCGCGTGGGGCTGCACAGCGGCGAGGTGCGCACGGCGCGGGCCGTGACCGAGCGCGACGCGCCCAGGCACAGGCTCGTCGTGCTGGTGCGAGACCGCGGGCAGCCGCCGCGCTCCGCCACCGCCACCCTCGCCATCGCCCTGGTGGACGGCTTCTCCGAAGCCCACTTGCGGGTGAGCGAAGAGGCGCCGGCCGCCGATCCCGACGGGCGGCTCACTCTGTACCTCATTATCTGCTTGGCCTGCGTGTCCGCGCTGTTCCTGGCCACCGCGGCGGCCGCCGTGGTTGTGAAGGTGCGGCGGGCCAGGCAGAGCATGGCGGGGTCCTTGCCCACTTTCCCGAAATCTGCCGCTGAGAGCAGCGCTGGATCCTTGCCCCGTAGCTACGTGTACGACGTCTGCTTCGCCGCCGGGACCGTCAACAGCGAGTTCCGCTTCCTTAGGCCCCTCTTCCCCTGCTTCCCAGCTGGGCTGCCCCACGGCCCGGGCGACCAGCGGAGCTCGGTGTGCTCGGCCAGCCTCGGGGAAGAAGTCGACTGGGCTGCACAGGTGAGGGACCTGCGCGGGCCGAGGTGACGGGGGGAGCGGGGAGAGAGCAGAGGGGTCGGGAATCACCCCTGAATGTAGAAGTGGGGCAGTAGGGAGCAGCAAAGCGGCGGAGCTGGTCCTGAAGGAGTCGCCGGAACGATAGGAGCGGGTGGAGGTTGTGTCAGAGCCGCCGCCGAGCGCTCGGCTGCTCCCCAAGTGCGAGCTAACCGCGGCTCTGCATCCGGCTTTATGCCCTGGTCATTTGTGTGAGATTACGTCTGTGGTGTCATCCCAAAGGGGGGCAGCTGGGCCATGAGAAGATGCGAACCAGGAGGATGGATGCGGGAGCCACACAGTGGGTCCTGCCCACGTTTTGTGTAGAGTCCGTATGGGCCGGGTGCAGGAACGACACCACTCCCGGAGACACCATCCCTGAGGTCGTAGTGTCCTTGTCCATTGGTAGCAACAGGGTCTGCGGGGGTAGCGGTGGGTCGGGGTGTCACCTTACTGATGGCGTCCTCTGCACTGTTTTCAAGAGCTGGTGCTCGGCGCTGGCAGCTGCCGCTTACCAGGATGGTGGTGCTGAAGCCAAGCTGTCTCACAATCTGCTGTGGGCCACGGAGCTATGTATCATGAAAATCCGATATATTTTTGTGGCCTTTCTTAACAAAAGCCATCAAAATAATTTTTGGCCATCAAAAAAAAAAAATATTGGCCATCAAAGTATGGAGATTGGGGCTTTACAAGGCACCCTCCCTGTCCCTTCCTGGCCCAGCCGGGTGCTCTCCGACAGTACCAGTATCTCACTTCACGGTGCTGTGTACTTATAATGAGTCATATCTAAGGCGTTTAACCTCCGTCTGTTTAAACAATGTGTGGGAGACCAATAACGGTTATCGAAACAGCTCCTCCCCTCCTCATTCTCACATTGAGTCCAAGTTGCCTCTAAACGTGGGGTTACTTGTTTGCGATGCCCATCTAGAACTTCACGCGAGTCTGCACAATGGACATATATGAGAAAGGAGACCCACAAACACCTTTTTATGGTCACTCCGTAACATCTTCAAATTGGATAACCACTGATGACTTGGCCTCACATTACCACAGGTTCTCAGAACTGCCATCGCAGTGGCATTAAGAGGACACAAAGACCCACCTCGAAATATCAACATTAAATCACGTTTTCTGTTTGCGAGAAAGAGATTTGGAGCTCTTCCTGTTTTAAATCCTCTCCTCCCCCCCACCCCCCCAATTCCCCCCCCCCACAATTCATAAAAGGTTTCCAGTGGTGACTGTTGTCCATACTGGAGGACGCTTTATGGCTTTTATTTTACCCCGTTCAGGTCAGAGACCTGACTCCCATCCTTCCTCCCTTTTTGACTCACGCACTGGTTTAACACAAGCCCTCTAAGCGTCTCGCTGACACCTGCTTACCCTCAGCGTCCAAATGTCAACCCTCCATTCTGCTCTTTGCAGGGTCGAGTTCCCCTCTCCGAAGGCACGGGTCCCAGGCCAGCAGAGGAAAATGCCAGTTCTGATCAAAATCCTTGGCTCACCCATCAGTAAGTGAGGAGAAAGACAAACATCTTGGTCCTCACTGGCTAACGTCCTCACAGGGAAAGGAGAGCAGAGAGACCGAACATGCACCAAAAAAGTACCAGTGAGGTACAAGACTTCTCTGTGAGAGAGCAAAGACTCTCTCATCTTAAACAGTATTTTGTTCATATAGGTATTTTGAAATTGTGATAAGGATGGAGGAGGACTATGTTGCATGCTGGTTACACTGAGACTTGATGTATGATTGTGAGAGTGCTACTTCTCCCAAATGTTAAGGGAAACATGAAAAACAGAAACAGATCTTCAAGATCTGCTTTTCCTACATCAGCATTTCTGTATTTGTTATTGTGAAGAGGGTTCCTTCATAATGTTTTAGTTTTCTGCTATTTGTTCAATGCCAGGCCATACAGCTATTAAATTAAATGATACTTGCAAGGGAGTTTTTTAATAACAAACAGAAGCTAATTACATTCGAAGTGGCTGACATTGGCTCACTGTGTAATCGATCATGAGTTTATATATTCTCCATAAAGTAAAGAGTGGTCTTTGAGCACTGTATTCCCTTTTTTTATTTGTTTCTTTTTCTTTTATAATAAAGCCGAAATGAACAGTTACAGAGCATTTCAGGATTATCGAATATAATGTAGTAGAGAATTAAAAATACTGTTTGTGTTTTAACAGTAAAACGTTTACAATAATCTTAAGGCACTCTAGAATATAGAAAGTCAAGGAGCATTCCATTTTCATTTACTTTTATTAATCGGTATTAAAATATAAAGGAAGGTAATATGTCGTGTCACTCACACGTTTAAAAGAGTCAAACGCCTGATGACAAAATAAACAATAAAAGGTACCTGTAAATCCCTCGGGTGAGTGTGCTATCTCAAAGATCACTTGTCACAGCAATCGCCTAGGTAATACCCACTCCAAGAGTTGTATTTTGGGAATAAATCCATGCATTAGAAGTGGATTTTTTGCAAGGCAAATGAGAACATCTTGGGAAGAGGGTGTTCTCCTGCCAGAGAAGGGTGGGGTGGGTTTGTCTGAGTCACGCTAAGATCGGTGAGAAAAGAGAGATGCTGCCCGAGCCCCTTTGCAAGGGCTCCTGGCCTGACAGGTTGTGAATCGGAAACAATTTCAATCCATTCAAGAAAACAGTCCAAGAACTAGTAAAGGGAACCACCTAGCGATCACTGGCAACGTTCATGGACCAGCTCATTCTGGATGCTGGACACTTATAGTAGTACACAGCTTTTTAGCTAAAGGGCCTGAAAATCATTTATTTACTATGCATAAAAAGTTGGAGCCATTTTAGGGAAGGACACTAGGAAAAAGCAGCCTTAGATAAATCTCATTTTCAGATAAAAGGCGAACAGAAGCATTGTTCATTCGCACTTTTAACAGTATAGTACGGGAAGTTAAAGATAGTTTCAGAACAGAGAAATCGAGCAGTTTGTCTCTGTTTTTGCGGTTTTTCAGAGATCTCCGTGTACTTTCTCACGCCGGCCGCCTGGTGTCGCTGCTGACCGCAGAGGCTCCGCGCAGCTCCCGGCTCCACGGTCCCTGGGCTCGACCAGCCGGGGCTGCTCCGCTCGGGGGTCGGCGGGATAGATCGACACCTCCGTCCTGCTCACGGAGGGGGAAGGAAAGTTAGCCGAGAGGGAAATGGAGCTGAGAAAGAGGGAGGAACCGCTCCCAGGGCGAGCGTTATTTGTGATACTGCTCCTCTGCGTGTCGGCGGGGAGAGCAGAAACCGCCCGGTACTCTGTGCCCGAAGAGGCGGCAAGAGGCTCCCTTGTGGCAAATATCGCTAAGGATTTGGGACTGACCGCTGAGGAATTGTCGACTCGACAGGTCCGACTCGTTCCTGAAGGAGAAAAACAGTATTTTCAACTGGATCGGCACACCGGGGATTTGGTTGTGCGAGAACAGATGGATCGGGAGGAGCTGTGCGGGCAGAGCGAGCCATGCCTGGTACGTTTCGATGTGTTGTTGGAGGGTCCACTGCAGTCCTTCCGCGCCGAGGTAAGCCTCACAGACATTAATGATCATGCTCCCGTGTTCTTAAATAAAGAGATAATTTTAAAGATCTCGGAAACTACAAAGCCGAAAGCTCGTTTTTTACTGGAAAGTGCTCAGGATCCAGATGTGGGCAACAACAGTGTTCAGCATTACAGCATCAGCTCGAACGGTTATTTCCATGTCTACACCCGGCAGCGTAGTGACGGCAGGAGGCACGCCGAGCTTATGTTGGACAGAGAGCTAGACCGGGAAAAGCAGGCAGAAGTGGCTTTCAGCATCACGGCTGTGGATGGTGGGTCTCCACCGCGCTCTGGTACAGCCGTAATCCGCGTGGTAGTCCTGGATGCAAATGACAACATTCCAGTATTTACGCAGAGCCTGTATAAGGTCCGAGTATTAGAAAATAGCTCCGAGGATACCTTGGTGGCAGTGGTGTCTGCTAAAGATTTAGATTCAGGAATGAACGGGGAAATAGCCTACTCCATAGTTCAAAATTCAGAGGATAATCGAGAGACCTTTAAAATAAATCCAGAGACAGGGCAGATTAGACTCAAAAAAACACTGGATTATGAAGAAACAAAGACTTACGAGATAGACGTGCAGGCCACGGATGGAGGAGGCCTGTCTGCGAACTGCAAGGTGGAGGTGGAGGTGCAGGACGTGAACGACAACGCCCCCGAAGTAACAATCACCTCCCCCACCAGCAGCCTCTCCGAAGCGGCCCCGCCGAACACGGTGGTGGCCCTCTTCAGCGTGCGGGACCGGGACTCAGGGGACAACGGCAGGACGAGTTGCGAGCTGCTGGGCGAGCAGCCCTTCAGCATTTTGCCGCTGGTGGGTGAAGCGTACGCGCTAGTGACATTGGAGGCGTTGGACCGGGAGGAGGTGTCGGGGTACAACGTGACGGTGCGGGCCAGTGACGCGGGTACTCCTGCGCTCTCAACATCGGAGACGCTGTTGGTGCGGCTCTCGGATGTGAACGATAATGCGCCTACCTTCTCCCAGGCCGTTTACAGCATGGTGCTACGCGAAAACAAGCCCGCTGGGACGATCCTGGGCCGCCTTAATGCCACGGACGCCGACACAGGTGAAAACGCCCGTGTGAGCTACATGTTGGTGCCGACTCCACTGGGGGTCTCCGCTGCGCGGTCCTTCTTGTCGGTGGAGGCCGAGAGCGGCATAGTGCGGGCTCTGCGTCCAGTGGACTACGAAGAGGTGCACGCCTTCGAGGTGACCGTGCGCGCCGCTGACGGGGGCTCGCCGGCGCTCAGCGCCGAGGCGCTGCTGCGGGTGCTGGTGCGGGACGAGAACGACAACGCGCCCGTCGTGCTGCACCCGCCTCCCGACGGCAGCGCGGCGGCGGGCGAGCTGGTGCCGCGCTGGGCGCAGGCGGGTTACCTGGTGGCCAAGGTGGTAGCAGTGGACGCGGACGCGGGGCAGAACGCGTGGCTGTCCTACGAGCTGGCCAAGGCGACGGAGCCGGGGCTCTTCCGCGTGGGGCTGCACAGCGGCGAGGTGCGCACGGCGCGGGCCGTGACCGAGCGCGACGCGCCCAGGCACAGGCTCGTCGTGCTGGTGCGAGACCGCGGGCAGCCGCCGCGCTCCGCCACCGCCACCCTCGCCATCGCCCTGGTGGACGGCTTCTCTGAAGCCTTCCTGCAGCTTTCGCAGGCTCCCGCGGGAATCCCGCAGCAGGAGGAGGGCGACCACGACCTTCTCACCACCTGCCTCATCGCCTCCCTCTGCTGCGTCTCCTCACTCTTCCTTGTATTCGTCGCCGCCTTTTCGGGGACCACGCTGTGCAAGGGTCGCCTCTGCCCGGCGCTCCCGAACTCCTCGGCCCGCAGCTCTGCTGACAGCGACTTGACCGCCGATGCCAGGGACGTGGCCGGCAGGGGAGACCTGTGGCCGGGTTACCACTACGAGATGTATTTGACCAGCGGCTCGGGGCAGAGCGACTTCAAGTTCCTGAGGCCCGTCCTGCCGAGTCCGCAGAGTCCACCAGGCTGCGCGGAGGCTGGCAAGGGCGATATGCTTGAGTGCAGCCCGCAGCGCGCTGGCCAGAAGGGAGCCGAGCAGGGGACAGCAGCCCCTCCGTCGCTCTAACTGCCTGCCCGCCCTCCTCAAGCCCGGGCAGTTGCAGCGCGCATGCCTGCACGGCAGAGCGGGAGGTGCGTCTGTGCTTGCACCTGTCTGGGAGTGTTTCCCGTGTCTCGTCCCCACCATGCGATCTCGAGTAGATGTAGTGATGTGCTGTTTTGCTGCGTGCATAATACCTGACAGGGAGATCCACGCGGAGGCCCCTTCCTGGTTTCTCAGAGCGGAGAAGGCGGGCGGGTGCCTCCGGACAAAGCCTCCGCCCCGCTGTGCGGGGTTGAAAGGACTTCTCCTAGTCCTCCTTGTCCTTCTCCTTGGCCCTCGGAATTGTGTTTGTCCTTGTGTTACCGGCGGGTTTGTGGCAGGGCGTCGCGGCGGGCTCCGGCAGATCGTAGCGGGCAGAGAGGCTGTGAGCTGCGGGCCCTACCGGTGCGTTTGTGTCAAGCTCGGCGTTTGCGCCCGCTGCGGGCTTTACCTTTGCCTTTAAGTGTGTGCGGCGGGCAGCGGGACATGTATACATGTGCGCGATGGAGCATGGCTGCGAGAGGCAGCGGCCAGGAGCAGGAGCAGGAGCAGTCCACAAGGAGAGGTGAAAAGTCCTTCACTTGGGGAGAAAGAATCCCTTGTTCCAGGAAAGCAGCCTAGTGGAAAAGGCCCGGGGGGTCCCGATGGACATCAAAATGAACCTGAGACAGCAGTGTGCCCTTGCCATAAAGAAGGCTAATGTTATCTCACGTTGCATCAGCGGAGTATCTCAAACAGGTTAAGGAAAGTCGTCCTTCTCCTCTGATCACCATTGATGAGGCAAGACCCCGTCTACTGTTTTAGAGCTGAAAGGAATCTAGCTCATGACACTTACCCTTGTTTCCTGGAGACTAAACCTGCACTTGTAATTGGCCTAGCAAATGACCCTCTGAGAAGTCAGATGTATGATTTTCTTCACCCCCCAAGAGAAAAATAAATTAAATTAAAGAAACTTAAGTGTCCTTCCTTCAGGAAATGATATGTTTCATCTCGGCAGTAGATTTTCTGAAATGCTTCATTAGTAGGGTTTGGCTCTTTAAATTGGCTCGTTAAGTTCTATGGCTCCTTAAATTTTTTGGCTCCTTAAATCCTTTGTCCTGCTTGTTAGGGAGCACGGAGGACCTCACCCTGTCTTTTCTGGGATGTAACATAAGGGTGAGATTGGGCAGACAAAGATCATTCTCACGCTAATGCCGCTTGGCCATCCTGCCTTAAAAGCAAAGCGAGTCACGCTCATGTAATGCACTTTAGCCATGTTCCCATGTCAGCAGGGAAAGGATGGTGTGAGTCCTGTGTTTCAATGCAGTACAAGTACTGCTCTCTTTCTTAGCTGGGTCCTCGATCTCCGTGTCTGAGATGCATGGGCCCAGTGTGTGCTTGTGATGTGTGTTCCTCCAGCTTGGCCAGCAAGAGAGGTGCTTAGACTGAGTGCTGTCACCTCCAGGGGACAGAAAAAACGTGCACAACCAGTGATCCCTTTGGTTTAGAAAAGGAGGGTTGGCTCTCTCCTGGAGATTGACTCAAAACTCTAGGAGCAATCATGAATCTGAGATAGGCGGTAACTAACGCTGATTGACCATTAGTTTGCCTGGATTCTAAGGTAAATGAACGATGATTAGTCCCTAGATAAACTTTAAAAGGCTCTCCCAGTTTTACCGCATCATTTTCCTTCCCATTTCCTGTAGGTTCTCCATGAGACTAGAGTGCAGTCCTGACATGATTTTTCATGAGTTTAATTCCATGGTTTTAGAAAGCTCTCATTCTCCTTTTTCCCTTTCCCTTTTCCTGTATGAGTTGTGTTTGAGCATTGTGTTTCCTATTCCCCTGAAGAAGGACTGTCACCAGAAGGAAGAAGAATAGGTTACTGGAACGACGGTGGTATGGCACTGAACATTGGGAAAAGCTCACGCTGCTTTGCGCTGCAGTCATAAGCCGCATGACCGCCAAGCAGGACGCGCTTTCCTGGAAAGGTGACCTGGAAAGAACACCCGAGCGCGATTCCTGCCACAAAAAGGCTGCTGCTGTTGGGAGAGTCCTTGTAGCGATGCTATTTGCAAGCAAGCTCTGTGAGCACGCCGGCGTTTGGCAAAGGCTGAGAGACGGCGGCCAGGAGCGCGTCCCGTTCCGGAGCAGTCCCGCCGCGGGCCGCAGGGTGGTGCTCCTGGCCAAGGCGGCGGCGAGCGGCTGCGGGCGGGGAGGCGGCCGAGCCCAGTACAACGCAGCGCAGCGCAGCCGGGAGGCGGCGACGAACGGTCCTCCGCGCCGTCCTCCGCAGCATCCGCTGGCCGTCCCGGACGGCCGCGCTGCGGGCCGCCAGCCGGCCTCGGCGAGAGGGAGAGAGGGAGGCCGCGAGGGAGGGCGCCCGCCGCTTCCCGCCGCGCTGCTGCCGGGCGCCGCTTCCCGCGGAGGACTGCGGCACACGGAGGGTGTCCGCCGCCCCGCCATGGCGTCTGCAAGGCAAGTGCTTTGTGTGTGTGCTTTGCTGTGCGTGCCGCGCGTTCGCTGCGAGCCCATCCGCTACTCCGTAGCCGAGGAGGGGGAGAGCGGCTCCGTGGTGGCCAACGTGGCGGAGGACGCGGGGCTGACCCCGGCGCAGCTCTCGGCTCGCCGGGCACGCATTGCCTCACCGGCCGGCCGGCAGCACTTTCGCTTAGAGCGCGCCACCGGCCGCCTCGTCCTGGCGGAGCGGCTCGATCGCGAGGAGATGTGCGGCCGCTCGCTTACCTGCACGCTCGCCTTCGAGCTCCTGCTCGAAAACCCGCTGCAGTTCTTTCGGGTCGAGGTGGCCGTGGAGGACGTCAACGACCACTCGCCGGTCTTTCCCGAGGAACGAGTCACTTTTCAGATCCCGGAAAGGGGCGACCCTGGCTCGCGATTCCCCGTGGAGGCGGCTCAGGACTTGGACGTTGGCAGCAACAGCATCCAGGCTTACAGCATCGCTCCCGAGAATGAGTACTTCAGTGTTTCTTTCGGGACTCACAGTGACGATGACAAGTATGTCGACTTAGTCTTAGATCAAACACTAGACAGAGAGGAGCAGCCAGAGTTGCTTTTCAGTCTCATTGCTACAGACGGTGGCTCTCCACCTAGGAGCGGGAGCACCCAAATTCATATCATAGTTCTAGATGTAAATGATAATGCTCCTACCTTCACACAGAAGCTTTACATTGGTCGGGTTTTGGAAAATGCCCCAATGGGCTCTGTGGTTCTCAGTGTCGTGGCTACTGATCCAGATGTGGGACTGAATGGTGACATCTCCTATAGGTTCAGCAATGTTCTTGGGGACATCCAGTCCACATTCACAATTGACACCAAGAGTGGTGAAATTCGAGTCGCAAAGTCCCTGGACTTCGAGGGCACACAGAAATATGAGCTCAGTGTGCGGGCAACTGATGGTGGGGGCCTCTCGGCACTCTGCAAGGTGTTGGTGGAGGTGGTGGATATGAATGACAATTCACCGGAGCTGGTGGTCAGTTCCTTCAGCAGCCCCGTCCCTGAGAATGCAGAGCCTGGGACAGTGGTCGCCCTCTTTGCTGTGAGAGACCAGGATTCTGGTGTGAATGGGGAGATCACCTGTGCCCTTGAAGACCAGCTCTCCTTCTCCCTAAGGCCAGCCTATAAGAATTACTATGAGCTATTGACCGTGAGCACATTGGACCGTGAGGAGACAGCTCAGTACCTTGTAGTCATCACAGCGGCAGACGCAGGGTCTCCTCCCCTCACCACTACCCAGACATTCACAGTGGACATCTCCGATGTCAATGACAATGCACCTGTTTTCAACCAGACATCATACACCATGTATGTGCGAGAGAACAATGTCCCTGCAGTGCTTGTTGGGGCTGTCAGTGCAGTGGACTCAGATGCAGGACCCAATGCCAAGGTGATCTATTCCCTGAGGCCTGTGCACCCTGCAGAGCGGGACTCCTGCTCCTGCATCTCCGTGAACTCAGAGAACGGACATGTGTTTGTGCTGCGTCCACTGGACTATGAGCAGGTGAGGCAGCTTGAGGTGCTGGTGAGTGCCACCGATGCGGGGTCCCCTCCCCTCAGCACCAATGTCACTGTCCGCCTCCTCGTTGTGGACGAGAACGACAATGCCCCACTGGTGTTGCACCCTGCACAGGACAGCAGCCCGCCATCCAGTGAGCTGGTGCCAGCCTCGTCTGAGGTGGGGGACCTGGTCACCAAAGTGGTGGCTATTGATGCCGACTCTGGTCAGAACTCATGGCTTTCCTTCCACCTTCTAAGGGCTACAGATCCTGGGCTGTTTGCAGTGGGTACCCAAAATGGGGAGGTACGGCTGAGAAGGCTAGTGACAGAGAGGGATGCCATGAAGCAGAAGCTCGAGGTGCTGGTGCGTGACAATGGGAGGCCATCACTGTCAGCCACTGCAGCACTGAGCATACTCCTCCTCAACGGCCTCTCACAGGAACACCTGCCACAGCAGGAGGTGGCTGTGCAAGATGAAGACAGCTCCCTGACAATCTTTTTAATCATTTCACTGGTCTTTGTCTCCCTCCTCTTCCTCACATCTGTCGCAGCCTTTGTTGCTTGCAAGGTGTGCAAGAGAAAGGAGCTGAAAGGAGGGCACGTGCTGTATGGCACAGGCAACTTGCAGAGCAGTCTGGCTGATGGGGCTGCTGCTGGGACCCTGCCCCACACCTATTGCTACGAGATCAACCTGACCACGGGCTCAGGCAACAGCGAGTTCAAGTTCCTGAAGCCCATCCTCCCCAGCCTGCCACCACAGCACTCTGGCACAGGCAGGGGTGTTGATGGTGCAGAGGATTTCCCACCAGTCCCTAACTCCATGGGGGATGCAGCCCTGGACATCTCTGGTCCACCATCTGTTGGACACTTTAATGGGCTTCCCTTTAACTAGGTCTGAGTCCATGCAGTGAAAGGCTTCATGCCTTGGAGCTGGAAGGGATCTGGCTTATTACACTCAGTCTTGTTTCCTGGAGATTAAATCTGCCTTGATAATTGGCTTCACATGTGACCCTCTAAAACTGAGTCAGATGTGTGTTTTTCTTCATCCCTCTAAAAGGATTAGAAATAAAAAAAAGAACTATGGTCTTTCTCCTCATGCAATGATGTGTTTCAGCTCTGATATTGAGTTCTCCAGAGTGCTTCATGAGTGATCCTGACTCCCTGTGTAAATGCTTGACATTCGGAAAAACCTTGACAATCACCCTTATTGTGTGCTGAAACACAGTGTTAAGGTTGGGCAGATGAGAGTGCAGTATAGCCCTTCTCCCTTGTCTGCAGGGAAGAAAGGCATTAGCCCTGTGTTTCACTGCAGTGCAAGTGCTCCTCTCTTTGTTTGCTGAGTCCTGGATCTCTCTGTGTGAGACCTGTGAGCACCAAGTGTTTTTGCACTGCATTTTCTTCCACCTCGGTTGGCAAGAAGCATGTTTTGTACTGAGTTCCACCGTCTCATCTTCTCCAGGACACAGCAAAAATGTGGAGAGCCAGACTTTGCAGTGGTCCATCTGCGTGGGATTGACTCAAAACTATAACAGCACTGAAGATTCCGGTATAGACTCTAATTATACAGGGCTTTGACCGTGATCATTGTGTTTCGGTGGATTGAACTTCAAGTCTCCATGTTGCCTCAGAGGACCTTTGTCTACAAGTGGAACCAAGATAGATTTTAAAAGTAGAATACAGTTTGGTGTCATTGTTTTCATTCCTGCTTGCCGGGATTCCTCAACGAGAGTTGAGAGCTATCATAGTATGGTTTTCTGGATTTTTGTTAGAATGCTTACATTTTCCTTTTTTCCCCTTCTCCTTTGGCTGTATGTTTAAGCATTGTCTTACGAATTCCCCTTAAGAAGGACTGACACCCAACCTGTAACAATGGGTTGTTGGAAAGAAGTTGTTACTGGACTGGATATTTAAACACCCTCATGTTATGTTGTGCTGCATTACACGCCATATCATTTTTAAGCTGGTATACCCTTGTATGTAAAAGTGAAATGAACTGAATGCCTGATTGCCGTTCTGGCAATAAAAAGGATGCTGTTGTGGAGAGAGTCTTTGTAGTAATATTCTTTCTAGGAAAGCTCTGTAAAGCACCCATTTTTAGTTTTCCAAATTCTGGGAGGGGTTTATTATTATATGGTTCCTTGACTGAGGTTTTGTAATGGGGGCACATATCCGTTACCACGAGATGTGGCCGCTGGTGCCTGGAGGGAAAGAATGGGTACCAGGGATTTGCTAGAACGCCTTTTGTTGGTCTTGTGAGCACTGAGCATAAGAAGTGGTGGAGCAGCTGGGCCCAGAAGGGTGGTGATCAGTGGCACAAATTCCGGTTGGATGCCAGGAAATCTTGGTGTACATCATGGGTCAATACTGGTTGCATTCCTGTTTACCGTCCTTATAAATAATCCCAATGATGGGACAGAGTGTAACTCTGTAAATTGGCAGATGCCATAAAATGGGAGTGTGTGGGGAGGAGGTGGCAGTGTTGGCTACAGCAGAGGATGCTGCTGTCATTGAAAGAACCAGGAGAAAAGGGCTGACAGGAGCCTCATGGAATTCCACAAGGAGAGGTGCAAAGTCCTTCTCTTGGGGAGGAACAATCCCATGTTCCAGAAGAGCAGCCTTGTGTAAAAGGCATAGGAGGTCCTACGGAGGCAAGTCGAACCTGAGCCAGCAGCGTGTCCCTGCCATAAAGAAGGCTAACGGTGTCTTAGGTTGTATCAGCAGAGTGTCATGAGCTGGTCAAGGGAGTATCTTGAGCAGGTGAAGGGAAGTCTTCCTTCTCCTCTGTTCACAAATGGTGAGGCCAAACCCTATCTAGTATTTTAGAGCTGGAAGGGATGTAACTCATGACACTTACCTTTGTCTCCTGCAGAGTCAATGTACACTTGTAACTGCACTCACATATGACCCTCTAACACTAAGGAAAATGTAATTTTTTCCTCCCCTCCAAAATAAATAAAGAAATAAATGAAATGAAAGAAACTAAAGTCTCTGTCCTTCAGGGAATTATATGTTTAAGCTCTTATATTGTCTTTTCCGAAGTTTTTCGTGAGCTGGGGTTGCTCTTTGCGAAATACTGGCAATAAAATGATGTTGTTGTAGAAAAAAGTTTTTGTAGTAATGTTCTTTGCAGGAAAGCTCTGTAAAGGATCCTTTTCTTTTTTTTCTACAACTGGGAATTATTTATTTATTTTTGGGGGTGTTCTTTAATTGAGGTATTGTTATGGGTGCATGTGTCTTCTACCTGGAGGTGTGGTGGCTAGTGCCTGAAGGAAGAGAGTGGGTACCGGGGATTTGCTGGAAGGTCTCCTGTGGGCCTTGTGAACACTGAGCATAAGAAATGGCTGAGCAGCTGGGCCCCGAAGGGTGGTGATCAGTGGCACAAAATCCGTTTGGATGCCAGGAACTCTTGGTGTACCCCATGGGTCAATACTGATTGCACTCCTTTTTAATGTCCTTAAAAATAACGCTGATGGGACAGAATTTATCCCGTGTAAGTTGGCAGGTGCTGTAAAACAGGTGTGGGGGTGAGGGAGGGGAGTGTTGGCTACAGCAGATGGTGTTGCTGTCGTTGAAGGGACCTGGAGAAACTGGAGAAATGGACTGATAGGGCCCTCATGGAATTCCACAAGGAGCAATGGAAAGTCCTTCACTTGGGGATGAACAATGCCATGTTCCAGGAAAGCAGCCTGGTGGAAAAGGCGCTGGGGGTTACAGTGGACTGGACCTGAGCCAGCAGCATGCCCTTGCCATAAAGAAAGCTAATGATGTCTCAGGTTGCATCAGCAGAGTATTGTGAGCAAGTCAATGGAGTATCATGTGCTGGTCAGGGGAAGTCATCCATCTCCTCTGTTCACCACTGGTGAGGCCAAACCCTGTCTAGCATTTTAGAGCTGGAAGGGATCTAGCTCATGACACTTAGGTGTTTTGTTTGTTTGTTTGTTTGTTTGTTTTTCCTGGAGAGTAAATTTGTACTTGTAATTGGCCTTGCAAATGACCCTCTAACACTAAGTCACTGGTATCTTTCTCTACTCCTCGAAAATAAATAATATGAAACAAATAAAATAAAAAGAAAGAAACTAAGTCTCCATCCTTCAGGCAATGATATGTTTCATCTCGACAGTATCTTTTCTGAAGTGCTTCATTAGTAGGGTTTGGCTCTTTAAATTGGTTAAGTTCTTTGTCTTGCTAAATACATTGGTTCCTTAAATTCATTGTCCTGCTTGTTAGGGAACGCTGTTGACCTCACCCTGTCTTTTTCTGGGATGTAACACAGGGGTGAGATTGGGCAGACAAAGATCATTCTCATGGCAATGCCGCTTGGCCATCCTGCCTTAAAAGCAAAGCAAGTCACGCTCATGTAATGCACTTTAACCATGTTCCCATGTCAGCAGGGAAAGGATGGCGTGAGTCCTGTGTTTCAATGCAGCACAAGTGCTGCTCTCTTTCTTAGCTGGGTCCTCGATCTCCCTGTCTGAGATGCGTGGCCCAGTGTGTGCTTGTGATGTGTGTTCCTCCAGCTTGGCCAGCAAGAGAGGTGCTTAGACTGAGTGCTGTCACCTCCAGGGGACAGAAAAAACGTGACCAACCAGTGATCCCTGTAGTTTAGAAAAGGAGGGTTGGCTCTCTCCTGGAGATTGACTCAAAGCTCTAGAATCATTCACAATGCTGAGATTGATAGTAGCTATAAAGCACTGTGAACTTCAGTTTGCCTGGATTCTAAGGTAAATGGACGACTGTGTCCCAAGACAAAGTTAAAAACAGGTGTCCCATTTTCATCCCATCGCTTTCCTTCCCATTTGCTCGAGCTTCTCCATGAGACGAGAGTGCAGTCCTGAAATGATTTTTTCATGGTTTCACGGTTTTAGAAAGCTCTCATTCTCCTTTTCCCTTTCTCTTTTCCTGTATGAGCTGTGTTTGAGCATTGTGTTACCTATTCCCCTGAAGAAGGACTGTCACCACAGGCAGAAGAAAGTTGAACAGGTTGTTGGAACAACGATGGTATGGCACTGAGCATTTGGAAAAGCTCACGCTGCTTTGCGCTGCAGTCATAAGCCACATGACCGCCAAGCAGGACGCGCTTTCCTGGAAAGGTGACCTGGAAAGAACACCCGAGCGCGATTCCTGCCACAATAAAAAGGCTGCTGCTGTTGGGAGAGTCCTTGTAGCGATGTTGTTTGCAGGCAAGCTCTGTGAGTACGCCGGCGTTTGGCAAAGGCTGAGAGACGGCGGCCAGGAGCGCGTCCCGTCCCGGAGCAGTCCCGCCGCGGGCCGCAGGGTGGTGCTCCTGGCCAAGGCGGCGGCGAGCGGCTGCGGGCGGGGAGGCGGCCGAGCCCAGTACAACGCAGCGCAGCGCAGCCGGGAGGCGGCGGCGAGCGGTCCTCCGCGCCGTCCTCCGCAGCATCCGCTGGCCGTCCCGGACGGCCGCGCTGCGGGCCGCCAGCCGGCCTCGGCGAGAGGGAGAGAGGGAGGCCGCGAGGGAGGGCGCCCGCCGCTTCCCGCCGCGCTGCTGCCGGGCGCCGCTTCCCGCGGAGGACTGCGGCACACGGAGGGTGTCCGCCGCCCCGCCATGGCGTCTGCAAGGCAAGTGCTTTGTGTGTGTGCTTTGCTGTGCGTGCCGCGCGTTCGCTGCGAGCCCATCCGCTACTCCGTAGCCGAGGAGGGGGAGAGCGGCTCCGTGGTGGCCAACGTGGCGGAGGACGCGGGGCTGACCCCGGCGCAGCTCTCGGCTCGCCGGGCACGCATTGCCTCACCGGCCGGCCGGCAGCACTTTCGCTTAGAGCGCGCCGCCGGCCGCCTCGTCCTGGCGGAGCGGCTCGATCGCGAGGAGATGTGCGGCCGCTCGCTTACCTGCACGCTCGCCTTCGAGCTCCTGCTCGAAAACCCGCTGCAGTTCTTTCGGGTCGAGGTGGCCGTGGAGGACGTCAATGACCACTCGCCGGTTTTTCCCGAGGAACGAGTCACTTTTCAGATCCTGGAAACCAGCGACCCTGGCTCACGTTTCCCCGTGGAGGCAGCTCAGGACCTGGACGTTGGCAGCAACAGCATCCAGGCTTACAGCGTCGCTCCCGAGAATGAGTACTTCAGTGTTTCTTTCGGGACTCACAGTGACGATGACAAGTATGTCGACTTAGTCTTAGATCAAACACTAGACAGAGAGGAGCAGCCGGAGTTCCTTTTCAGTCTCATTGCTACAGACGGTGGCTCTCCACCTAGGAGCGGGAGCACCCAAATTCATATCATAGTTCTAGATGTAAATGATAATGCTCCTACCTTCACACAGAAGCTTTACATTGGTCGGGTTTTGGAAAATGCCCCAATGGGCTCTGTGGTTCTCAGTGTCGTGGCTACTGATCCAGATGTGGGACTGAATGGTGACATCTCCTATAGGTTCAGCAATGTTCTTGGGGACATCCAGTCCACATTCACAATTGACACCAAGAGTGGTGAAATTCGAGTCGCAAAGTCCCTGGACTTCGAGGGCACACAGAAATATGAGCTCAGTGTGCGGGCAACTGATGGTGGGGGCCTCTCGGCACTCTGCAAGGTGTTGGTGGAGGTGGTGGATATGAATGACAATTCACCGGAGCTGGTGGTCAGTTCCTTCAGCAGCCCCGTCCCTGAGAATGCAGAGCCTGGGACAGTGGTCGCCCTCTTTGCTGTGAGAGACCAGGATTCTGGTGTGAATGGGGAGATCACCTGTGCCCTTGAAGACCAGCTCTCCTTCTCCCTAAGGCCAGCCTATAAGAATTACTATGAGCTAGTGACCGTGAGCACATTGGACCGTGAGGAGACAGCTCAGTACCTTGTAGTCATCACAGCGGCAGACGCAGGGTCTCCTCCCCTCACCACTACCCAGACATTCACAGTGGACATCTCCGATGTCAATGACAATGCACCTGTTTTCAACCAGACATCATACACCATGTATGTGCGAGAGAACAATGTCCCTGCAGTGCTTGTTGGGGCTGTCAGTGCAGTGGACTCAGATGCAGGACCCAATGCCAAGGTGATCTATTCCCTGAGGCCTGTACCTCCTGCAGAGCGGGACCCCTGCCTCCTGCATCTCCGTGAACTCAGAGAACGGACATGTGTTTGTGCTGCGTCCACTGGACTATGAGCAGGTGAGGCAGCTTGAGGTGCTGGTGAGTGCCACCGATGCGGGGTCCCCTCCCCTCAGCACCAACGTCACTGTCCGCCTCCTCGTGGTGGACGAGAACGACAATGCCCCACTGGTGTTGCACCCTGCGCAGGACAGCAGCCCGCCATCCAGTGAGCTTGTGCCAGCCTCGTCTGAGGTGGGGGACCTGGTCACCAAAGTGGTGGCCGTTGATGCCGACTCTGGTCAGAACTCGTGGCTTTCCTTCCACCTTCTAAGGGCCACAGATCCTGGGCTGTTTGCAGTGGGTACCCAAAATGGGGAGGTACGGCTGAGGAGGCCAGTGACAGAGAGGGATGCCGTGAAGCAGAAGCTTGAGGTGCTGGTGCGTGACAATGGGAGGCCATCACTGTCAGCCACTGCAGCACTGAGCATACTCCTCCTCAACGGCCTCTCACAGGAACACCTGCCACAGCAGGAGGTGGCTGTGCAAGATGAAGACAGCTCCCTGACTATCTTTTTAATCATTTCACTGGTCTTTGTCTCCCTCCTCTTCCTCACATCTGTCGCAGCCTTTGTTGCTTGCAAGGTGTGCAAGAGAAAGGAGCTGAAAGGAGGGCACATGCTGTATGGCACAGGCAACTTGCAGAGCAGTCTGGCTGATGGGGCTGCTGCTGGGACCCTGCCCCACACCTATTGCTACGAGATCAACCTGACCACGGGCTCAGGCAACAGCGAGTTCAAGTTCCTGAAGCCCATCCTCCCCAACCTGCCACCACAGCACTCTGGCACAGGCAGGGGTGTTGATGGTGCAGAGGATTTCCCACCAGTCCCTAACTCCATGGGGGATGCAGCCCTGGACATCTCTGGTCCACCATCTGTTGGACACTTTAATGGGCTTCCCTTTAACTAGGTCTGAGTCCATGCAGTGAAAAGGCTTCATGCCTTGGAGCTGGAAGGGATCTGGCTCATGACACTCAGTCTTGTTTCCTGGAGATTAAATCTGCCTTGACAATTGGCTTCACAAGTGACTCTCTAACAGTAAGTCAGAAGTATGTTTTTCTTCACCCCTCCAAGAGGATTAGAAATAAAAAATGTGAGAAAAACTAAGGCATTTTCCCTCAGGCAGTGATATGTTTCAGCTCTGATATTGTATTTTCCAAAATGCTTCATGAGGAAGTTTTGATCCAGGCTCCCTGGCTAAGTGCTTGTTATTAGGAAAAACCTTGGCTGTCACCCTGTTTCATTCTGTGCTGAAACACAATGTTGTGGTTGGGCAGATGACAGTGCAGTATAGCCCTTCTCTCTTGTCTGCAAATTAAGGAAAGCGTTAGCCCTGTGTTTCACTGCAGTGCAAGTGCTCCTCTCTTGTTTGCTGAGTCCTGGATCTCTCTGTGTGTGACCTGTGAGCACCAAGTGTTTTTGCACTGCATTTTCTTCCACCTCGGTTGGCAAGAAGCATGTTTTGTACTGAGTTTCCACCGTCTCATCTTCTCCAGGACACAGCAAAAATGTGGAGAGCCAGACTTTGCAGTGGTCCATCTGCGTGGGATTGACTCAAAACTATAACAGCACTGAAGATTCCGGTATAGACTCTAATTATACAGGGCTTTGACCGTGATCATTGTGTTTCGGTGGATTGAACTTCAAGTCTCCATGTTGCCTCAGAGGACCTTTGTCTACAAGTGGAACCAAGATAGATTTTAAAAGTAGATACAGTTTGGTGTCATTGTTTTCATTCCTGCTTGCCGGGATTCCTCAACGAGAGTTGAGAGCTATCATAGTATGGTTTTCTGGATTTTTGTTAGAATGCTTACATTTTCCTTTTTTCCCCTTCTCCTTTGGCTGTATGTTTAAGCATTGTCTTACGAATTCCCCTTAAGAAGGACTGACACCCAACCTGTAACAATGGGTTGTTGGAAAGAAGTTGTTACTGGACTGGATATTTAAACACCCTCATGTTATGTTGTGCTGCATTACACGCCATATCATTTTTAAGCTGGTATACCCTTGTATGTAAAAGTGAAATGAACTGAATGCCTGATTGCCATTCTGGCAATAAAAAGGATGCTGTTGTGGAGAGAGTCTTTGTAGTAATATTCTTTCTAGGAAAGCTCTGTGAAGCACCCATTTTTAGTTTTCCAAATTCTGGGAGGGGTTTATTATTATATGGTTCCTTGACTGAGGTTTTGTAATGGGGGCACATATCCGTTACCACGAGATGTGGCCGCTGGTGCCTGGAGGGAAAGAGTGGGTACCAGGGATTTGCTAGAACGCCTTTTGTTGGTCTTGTGAGCACTGAGCATAAGAAGTGGTGGAGCAGCTGGGCCCAGAAGGGTGGTGATCAGTGGCACAAATTCCGGCTGGATGCCAGGAAATCTTGGTGTACATCATGGGTCAATACTGGTTGCATTCCTGTTTACCGTCCTTATAAATAATCCCAATGATGGGACAGAGTGTAACTCTGTAAATTGGCAGATGCCATAAAATGGGAGTGTGTGGGGAGGAGGTGGCAGTGTTTGGCTACAGCAGAGGATGCTGCTGTCATTGAAAGAACCAGGAGAAAAGGGCTGACAGGAGCCTCATGGAATTCCACAAGGAGAGGTGCAAAGTCCTTCTCTTGGGGAGGAACAATCCCATGTTCCAGAAGAGCAGCCTTGTGTAAAAGGCATAGGAGGTCCTACGGAGGCAAGTCGAACCTGAGCCAGCAGCGTGTCCCTGCCATAAAGAAGGCTAACGGTGTCTTAGGTTGTATCAGCAGAGTGTCATGAGCTGGTCAAGGGAGTATCTTGAGCAGGTGAAGGGAAGTCTTCCTTCTCCTCTGTTCACAAATGGTGAGGCCAAACCCTATCTAGTATTTTAGAGCTGGAAGGGATGTAACTCATGACACTTACCTTTGTCTCCTGCAGAGTCAATGTACACTTGTAACTGCACTCACATATGACCCTCTAACACTAAGGAAAATGTAATTTTTTCCTCCCTCCAAATAAATAAAGAAATAAATGAAATGAAAGAAACTAAAGTCTCTGTCCTTCAGGGAATTATATGTTTAAGCTCTTATATTGTCTTTTCCGAAGTTTTTCGTGAGCTGGGGTTGCTCTTTGCGAAATACTGGCAATAAAATGATGTTGTTGTAGAAAAAAGTTTTTGTAGTAATGTTCTTTGCAGGAAAGCTCTGTAAAGGATCCTTTTCTTTTTTTTCTACAACTGGGAATTATTTATTTATTTTTGGGGGTGTTCTTTAATTGAGGTATTGTTATGGGTGCATGTGTCTTCTACCTGGAGGTGTGGTGGCTAGTGCCTGAAGGAAGAGAGTGGGTACCGGGGATTTGCTGGAAGGTCTCCTGTGGGCCTTGTGAACACTGAGCATAAGAAATGGCTGAGCAGCTGGGCCCCGAAGGGTGGTGATCAGTGGCACAAAATCCGTTTGGATGCCAGGAACTCTTGGTGTACCCCATGGGTCAATACTGATTGCACTCCTTTTTAATGTCCTTAAAAATAACGCTGATTGGACAGAATTTATCCCGTGTAGTTGGCAGGTGCTGTAAAACAGGTGTGGGGGTGAGGGAGGGGAGTGTTGGCTACAGCAGATGGTGTTGCTGTCGTTGAAGGACCTGGAGAAACTGGAGAAATGGACTGATAGGGCCCTCATGGAATTCCACAAGGAGCAATGGAAAGTCCTTCACTTGGGGATGAACAATGCCATGTTCCAGGAAAGCAGCCTGGTGGAAAAGGCGCTGGGGGTTACAGTGGACTGGACCTGAGCCAGCAGCATGCCCTTGCCATAAAGAAGCTAATGATGTCTCAGGTTGCATCAGCAGAGTATTGTGAGCAAGTCAATGGAGTATCATGTGCTGGTCAGGGGAAGTCATCCATCTCCTCTGTTCACCACTGGTGAGGCCAAACCCTGTCTAGCATTTTAGAGCTGGAAGGGATCTAGCTCATGACACTTAGGTGTTTTGTTTGTTTGTTTGTTTGTTTGTTTTCCTGGAGAGTAAATTTGTACTTGTAATTGGCCTTGCAAATGACCCTCTAACACTAAGTCACTGGTATCTTTCTCTACTCCTCGAAAATAAATAATATGAAACAAATAAAATAAAAAGAAAGAAACTAAGTCTCCATCCTTCAGGCAATGATATGTTTCATCTCGACAGTATCTTTTCTGAAGTGCTTCATTAGTAGGGTTTGGCTCTTTAAATTGGTTAAGTTCTTTGTCTTGCTAAATACATTGGTTCCTTAAATTCATTGTCCTGCTTGTTAGGGAACGCTGTTGACCTCACCCTGTCTTTTCTGGGATGTAACACAGGGGTGAGATTGGGCAGACAAAGATCATTCTCATGGCAATGCCGCTTGGCCATCCTGCCTTAAAAGCAAAGCAAGTCACGCTCATGTAATGCACTTTAACCATGTTCCCATGTCAGCAGGGAAAGGATGGCGTGAGTCCTGTGTTTCAATGCAGCACAAGTGCTGCTCTCTTTCTTAGCTGGGTCCTCGATCTCCCTGTCTGAGATGCGTGGCCCAGTGTGTGCTTGTGATGTGTGTTCCTCCAGCTTGGCCAGCAAGAGAGGTGCTTAGACTGAGTGCTGTCACCTCCAGGGGACAGAAAAAACGTGACCAACCAGTGATCCCTGTAGTTTAGAAAAGGAGGGTTGGCTCTCTCCTGGAGATTGACTCAAAGCTCTAGAATCATTCACAATGCTGAGATTGATAGTAGCTATAAAGCACTGTGAACTTCAGTTTGCCTGGATTCTAAGGTAAATGGACGACTGTGTCCCAAGACAAAGTTAAAAACAGGTGTCCCATTTTCATCCCATCGCTTTCCTTCCCATTTGCTCGAGCTTCTCCATGAGACGAGAGTGCAGTCCTGAAATGATTTTTTCATGGTTTCACGGTTTTAGAAAGCTCTCATTCTCCTTTTCCCTTTCTCTTTTCCTGTATGAGCTGTGTTTGAGCATTGTGTTACCTATTCCCCTGAAGAAGGACTGTCACCACAGGCAGAAGAAAGTTGAACAGGTTGTTGGAACAACGATGGTATGGCACTGAGCATTTGGAAAAGCTCACGCTGCTTTGCGCTGCAGTCATAAGCCACATGACCGCCAAGCAGGACGCGCTTTCCTGGAAAGGTGACCTGGAAAGAACACCCGAGCGCGATTCCTGCCACAATAAAAAGGCTGCTGCTGTTGGGAGAGTCCTTGTAGCGATGTTGTTTGCAGGCAAGCTCTGTGAGTACGCCGGCGTTTGGCAAAGGCTGAGAGACGGCGGCCAGGAGCGCGTCCCGTCCCGGAGCAGTCCCGCCGCGGGCCGCAGGGTGGTGCTCCTGGCCAAGGCGGCGGCGAGCGGCTGCGGGCGGGGAGGCGGCCGAGCCCAGTACAACGCAGCGCAGCGCAGCCGGGAGGCGGCGGCGAGCGGTCCTCCGCGCCGTCCTCCGCAGCATCCGCTGGCCGTCCCGGACGGCCGCGCTGCGGGGCCGCCAGCCGGCCTCGGCGAGAGGGAGAGAGGGAGGCCGCGAGGGAGGGCGCCCGCCGCTTCCCGCCGCGCTGCTGCCGGGCGCCGCTTCCCGCGGAGGACTGCGGCACACGGAGGGTGTCCGCCGCCCCGCCATGGCGTCTGCAAGGCAAGTGCTTTGTGTGTGTGCTTTGCTGTGCGTGCCGCGCGTTCGCTGCGAGCCCATCCGCTACTCCGTAGCCGAGGAGGGGGAGAGCGGCTCCGTGGTGGCCAACGTGGCGGAGGACGCGGGGCTGACCCCGGCGCAGCTCTCGGCTCGCCGGGCACGCATTGCCTCACCGGCCGGCCGGCAGCACTTTCGCTTAGAGCGCGCCGCCGGCCGCCTCGTCCTGGCGGAGCGGCTCGATCGCGAGGAGATGTGCGGCCGCTCGCTTACCTGCACGCTCGCCTTCGAGCTCCTGCTCGAAAACCCGCTGCAGTTCTTTCGGGTCGAGGTGGCCGTGGGAGGACGTCAATGACCACTCGCCGGTTTTTTCCCGAGGAACGAGTCACTTTTCAGATCCTGGAAACCAGCGACCCTGGCTCACGTTTCCCCGTGGAGGCAGCTCAGGACCTGGACGTTGGCAGCAACAGCATCCAGGCTTACAGCGTCGCTCCCGAGAATGAGTACTTCAGTGTTTCTTTCGGGACTCACAGTGACGATGACAAGTATGTCGACTTAGTCTTAGATCAAACACTAGACAGAGAGGAGCAGCCGGAGTTCCTTTTCAGTCTCATTGCTACAGACGGTGGCTCTCCACCTAGGAGCGGGAGCACCCAAATTCATATCATAGTTCTAGATGTAAATGATAATGCTCCTACCTTCACACAGAAGCTTTACATTGGTCGGGTTTTGGAAAATGCCCCAATGGGCTCTGTGGTTCTCAGTGTCGTGGCTACTGATCCAGATGTGGGACTGAATGGTGACATCTCCTATAGGTTCAGCAATGTTCTTGGGGACATCCAGTCCACATTCACAATTGACACCAAGAGTGGTGAAATTCGAGTCGCAAAGTCCCTGGACTTCGAGGGCACACAGAAATATGAGCTCAGTGTGCGGGCAACTGATGGTGGGGGCCTCTCGGCACTCTGCAAGGTGTTGGTGGAGGTGGTGGATATGAATGACAATTCACCGGAGCTGGTGGTCAGTTCCTTCAGCAGCCCCGTCCCTGAGAATGCAGAGCCTGGGACAGTGGTCGCCCTCTTTGCTGTGAGAGACCAGGATTCTGGTGTGAATGGGGAGATCACCTGTGCCCTTGAAGACCAGCTCTCCTTCTCCCTAAGGCCAGCCTATAAGAATTACTATGAGCTATTGACCGTGAGCACATTGGACCGTGAGGAGACAGCTCAGTACCTTGTAGTCATCACAGCGGCAGACGCAGGGTCTCCTCCCCTCACCACTACCCAGACATTCACAGTGGACATCTCCGATGTCAATGACAATGCACCTGTTTTCAACCAGACATCATACACCATGTATGTGCGAGAGAACAATGTCCCTGCAGTGCTTGTTGGGGCTGTCAGTGCAGTGGACTCAGATGCAGGACCCAATGCCAAGGTGATCTATTCCCTGAGGCCTGTACCTCCTGCAGAGCGGGACCCCTGCTCCTGCATCTCCGTGAACTCAGAGAACGGACATGTGTTTGTGCTGCGTCCACTGGACTATGAGCAGGTGAGGCAGCTTGAGGTGCTGGTGAGTGCCACCGATGCGGGGTCCCCTCCCCTCAGCACCAACGTCACTGTCCGCCTCCTCGTGGTGGACGAGAACGACAATGCCCCACTGGTGTTGCACCCTGCGCAGGACAGCAGCCCGCCATCCAGTGAGCTTGTGCCAGCCTCGTCTGAGGTGGGGGACCTGGTCACCAAAGTGGTGGCCGTTGATGCCGACTCTGGTCAGAACTCGTGGCTTTCCTTCCACCTTCTAAGGGCCACAGATCCTGGGCTGTTTGCAGTGGGTACCCAAAATGGGGAGGTACGGCTGAGGAGGCCAGTGACAGAGAGGGATGCCGTGAAGCAGAAGCTTGAGGTGCTGGTGCGTGACAATGGGAGGCCATCACTGTCAGCCACTGCAGCACTGAGCATACTCCTCCTCAACGGCCTCTCACAGGAACACCTGCCACAGCAGGAGGTGGCTGTGCAAGATGAAGACAGCTCCCTGACTATCTTTTTAATCATTTCACTGGTCTTTGTCTCCCTCCTCTTCCTCACATCTGTCGCAGCCTTTGTTGCTTGCAAGGTGTGCAAGAGAAAGGAGCTGAAAGGAGGGCACATGCTGTATGGCACAGGCAACTTGCAGAGCAGTCTGGCTGATGGGGCTGCTGCTGGGACCCTGCCCCACACCTATTGCTACGAGATCAACCTGACCACGGGCTCAGGCAACAGCGAGTTCAAGTTCCTGAAGCCCATCCTCCCCAACCTGCCACCACAGCACTCTGGCACAGGCAGGGGTGTTGATGGTGCAGAGGATTTCCCACCAGTCCCTAACTCCATGGGGGATGCAGCCCTGGACATCTCTGGTCCACCATCTGTTGGACACTTTAATGGGCTTCCCTTTAACTAGGTCTGAGTCCATGCAGTGAAAGGCTTCATGCCTTGGAGCTGGAAGGGATCTGGCTCATGACACTCAGTCTTGTTTCCTGGAGATTAAATCTGCCTTGACAATTGGCTTCACAAGTGACTCTCTAACAGTAAGTCAGAAGTATGTTTTTCTTCACCCCTCCAAGAGGATTAGAAATAAAAAAATGTGAGAAAACTAAGGCATTTTCCCTCAGGCAGTGATATGTTTCAGCTCTGATATTGTATTTTCCAAAATGCTTCATGAGGAAGTTTTGATCCAGGCTCCCTGGCTAAGTGCTTGTTATTAGGAAAAACCTTGGCTGTCACCCTGTTTCATTCTGTGCTGAAACACAATGTTGTGGTTGGGCAGATGACAGTGCAGTATAGCCCTTCTCTCTTGTCTGCAAATTAAGGAAAGCGTTAGCCCTGTGTTTCACTGCAGTGCAAGTGCTCCTCTCTTTGTTTGCTGAGTCCTGGATCTCTCTGTGTGTGACCTGTGAGCACCAAGTGTTTTTGCACTGCATTTTCTTCCACCTCGGTTGGCAAGAAGCATGTTTTGTACTGAGTTCCACCGTCTCATCTTCTCCAGGACACAGCAAAAATGTGGAGAGCCAGACTTTGCAGTGGTCCATCTGCGTGGGATTGACTCAAAACTATAACAGCACTGAAGATTCCGGTATAGACTCTAATTATACAGGGCTTTGACCGTGATCATTGTGTTTCGGTGGATTGAACTTCAAGTCTCCATGTTGCCTCAGAGGACCTTTGTCTACAAGTGGAACCAAGATAGATTTTAAAAGTAGAATACAGTTTGGTGTCATTGTTTTCATTCCTGCTTGCCGGGATTCCTCAACGAGAGTTGAGAGCTATCATAGTATGGTTTTCTGGATTTTTGTTAGAATGCTTACATTTTCCTTTTTTCCCCTTCTCCTTTGGCTGTATGTTTAAGCATTGTCTTACGAATTCCCCTTAAGAAGGACTGACACCCAACCTGTAACAATGGGTTGTTGGAAAGAAGTTGTTACTGGACTGGATATTTAAACACCCTCATGTTATGTTGTGCTGCATTACACGCCATATCATTTTTAAGCTGGTATACCCTTGTATGTAAAAGTGAAATGAACTGAATGCCTGATTGCCATTCTGGCAATAAAAAGGATGCTGTTGTGGAGAGAGTCTTTGTAGTAATATTCTTTCTAGGAAAGCTCTGTGAAGCACCCATTTTTAGTTTTCCAAATTCTGGGAGGGGTTTATTATTATATGGTTCCTTGACTGAGGTTTTGTAATGGGGGCACATATCCGTTACCACGAGATGTGGCCGCTGGTGCCTGGAGGGAAAGAGTGGGTACCAGGGATTTGCTAGAACGCCTTTTGTTGGTCTTGTGAGCACTGAGCATAAGAAGTGGTGGAGCAGCTGGGCCCAGAAGGGTGGTGATCAGTGGCACAAATTCCGGCTGGATGCCAGGAAATCTTGGTGTACATCATGGGTCAATACTGGTTGCATTCCTGTTTACCGTCCTTATAAATAATCCCAATGATGGGACAGAGTGTAACTCTGTAAATTGGCAGATGCCATAAAATGGGAGTGTGTGGGGAGGAGGTGGCAGTGTTGGCTACAGCAGAGGATGCTGCTGTCATTGAAAGAACCAGGAGAAAAGGGCTGACAGGAGCCTCATGGAATTCCACAAGGAGAGGTGCAAAGTCCTTCTCTTGGGGAGGAACAATCCCATGTTCCAGAAGAGCAGCCTTGTGTAAAAGGCATAGGAGGTCCTACGGAGGCAAGTCGAACCTGAGCCAGCAGCGTGTCCCTGCCATAAAGAAGGCTAACGGTGTCTTAGGTTGTATCAGCAGAGTGTCATGAGCTGGTCAAGGGAGTATCTTGAGCAGGTGAAGGGAAGTCTTCCTTCTCCTCTGTTCACAAATGGTGAGGCCAAACCCTATCTAGTATTTTAGAGCTGGAAGGGATGTAACTCATGACACTTACCTTTGTCTCCTGCAGAGTCAATGTACACTTGTAACTGCACTCACATATGACCCTCTAACACTAAGGAAAATGTAATTTTTTCCTCCCCTCCAAAATAAATAAAGAAATAAATGAAATGAAAGAAACTAAAGTCTCTGTCCTTCAGGGAATTATATGTTTAAGCTCTTATATTGTCTTTTCCGAAGTTTTTCGTGAGCTGGGGTTGCTCTTTGCGAAATACTGGCAATAAAATGATGTTGTTGTAGAAAAAAGTTTTTGTAGTAATGTTCTTTGCAGGAAAGCTCTGTAAAGGATCCTTTTCTTTTTTTTCTACAACTGGGAATTATTTATTTATTTTTGGGGGTGTTCTTTAATTGAGGTATTGTTATGGGTGCATGTGTCTTCTACCTGGAGGTGTGGTGGCTAGTGCCTGAAGGAAGAGAGTGGGTACCGGGGATTTGCTGGAAGGTCTCCTGTGGGCCTTGTGAGCACTGAGCATAAGAAATGGCTGAGCAGCTGGGCCCCGAAGGGTGGTGATCAGTGGCACAAAATCCGTTTGGATGCCAGGAACTCTTGGTGTACCCCATGGGTCAATACTGATTGCACTCCTTTTTAATGTCCTTAAAAATAACGCTGATGGGACAGAATTCATCCCGTGTAAGTTGGCAGGTGCTGTAAAACAGGTGTGGGGGTGAGGGAGGGGAGTGTTGGCTACAGCAGATGGTGTTGCTGTCATTGAAAGGACCTGGAGAAACTGGAGAAATGGACTGATAGGACCCTCACGGAATTCCACAAGGAGCAATGGAAAGTCCTTCACTTGGGGATGAACAATGCCATGTTCCAGGAAAGCAGCCTGGTGGAAAAGGCGCTGGGGGTTACAGTGGACTGGACCTGAGCCAGCAGCATGCCCTTGCCATAAAGAAGGCTAATGATGTCTCAGGTTGCATCAGCAGAGTATTGTGAGCAAGTCAACGGAGTATCATGTGCTGGTCAGGGGAAGTCATCCATCTCCTCTGTTCACCACTGGTGAGGCCAAACCCTGTCTAGCATTTTAGAGCTGGAAGGGATCTAGCTCATGACACTTAGGTGTTTTGTTTGTTTGTTTGTTTGTTTGTTTTCCTGGAGAGTAAATTTGTACTTGTAATTGGCCTTGCAAATGACCCTCTAACACTAAGTCACTGGCATCTTTCTCTACTCCTCGAAAATAAATAATATGAAACAAATAAAATAAAAAGAAAGAAACTAAGTCTCCATCCTTCAGGCAATGATATGTTTCATCTCGACAGTATCTTTTCTGAAGTGCTTCATTAGTAGGGTTTGGCTCTTTAAATTGGTTAAGTTCTTTGTCTTGCTAAATACATTGGTTCCTTAAATTCTTTGTCCTGCTTGTTAGGGAACGCTGTTGACCTCACCCTGTCTTTTTCTGGGATGTAACACAGGGGTGAGATTGGGCAGACAAAGATCATTCTCATGGCAATGCCGCTTGGCCATCCTGCCTTAAAAGCAAAGCAAGTCACGCTCATGTAATGCACTTTAACCATGTTCCCATGTCAGCAGGGAAAGGATGGCGTGAGTCCTGTGTTTCAATGCAGCACAAGTGCTGCTCTCTTTCTTAGCTGGGTCCTGGATTCCTCTGTCTGAGATGCGTGAGCCCAGTGTGTGCTTGTGATGTGTGTTCCTCCAGCTTGGCCAGCAAGAGAGGTGCTTAGACTGAGTGCTGTCACCTCCAGGGGACAGAAAAAACGTGCACAACCAGTGATCCCTGTAGTTTAGAAAAGGAGGGTTGGCTCTCTCCTGGAGATTGACTCAAAGCTCTAGAATCATTCACAATGCTGAGATTGATAGTAGCTATAAAGCACTGTGAACTTCAGTTTGCCTGGATTCTAAGGTAAATGGACGACTGTGTCCCAAGACAAAGTTAAAAACAGGTGTCCCATTTTCATCCCATCGCTTTCCTTCCCATTTGCTCGAGCTTCTCCATGAGACGAGAGTGCAGTCCTGAAATGATTTTTTCATGGTTTCACGGTTTTAGAAAGCTCTCATTCTCCTTTTCCCTTTCTCTTTTCCTGTATGAGCTGTGTTTGAGCATTGTGTTACCTATTCCCCTGAAGAAGGACTGTCACCACAGGCAGAAGAAAGTTGAACAGGTTGTTGGAACAACGATGGTATGGCACTGAGCATTTGGAAAAGCTCACGCTGCTTTGCGCTGCAGTCATAAGCCACATGACCGCCAAGCAGGACGCGCTTTCCTGGAAAGGTGACCTGGAAAGAACACTCGAGCGCGATTCCTGCCACAATAAAAAGGCTGCTGCTGTTGGGAGAGTCCTTGTAGCGATGTTGTTTGCAGGCAAGCTCTGTGAGTACGCCGGCGTTTGGCAAAGGCTGAGAGACGGCGGCCAGGAGCGCGTCCCGTCCCGGAGCAGTCCCGCCGCGGGCCGCAGGGTGGTGCTCCTGGCCAAGGCGGCGGCGAGCGGCTGCGGGCGGGGAGGCGGCCGAGCCCAGTACAACGCAGCGCAGCGCAGCCGGGAGGCGGCGGCGAGCGGTCCTCCGCGCCGTCCTCCGCAGCATCCGCTGGCCGTCCCGGACGGCCGCGCTGCGGGCCGCCAGCCGGCCTCGGCGAGGAGGGAGAGAGGGAGGCCGCGAGGGAGGGCGCCCGCCGCTTCCCGCCGCGCTGCTGCCGGGCGCCGCTTCCCGCGGAGGACTGCGGCACACGGAGGGTGTCCGCCGCCCCGCCATGGCGTCTGCAAGGCAAGTGCTTTGTGTGTGTGCTTTGCTGTGCGTGCCGCGCGTTCGCTGCGAGCCCATCCGCTACTCCGTAGCCGAGGAGGGGGAGAGCGGCTCCGTGGTGGCCAACGTGGCGGAGGACGCGGGGCTGACCCCGGCGCAGCTGTCGGCTCGCAGGGCACGCATTGCCTCACCGGCCGGCCGGCAGCACTTTCGCTTAGAGCGCGCCACCGGCCGCCTCGTCCTGGCGGAGCGGCTCGATCGCGAGGAGATGTGCGGCCGCTCGCTTACCTGCACGCTCGCCTTCGAGCTCCTGCTCGAAAACCCGCTGCAGTTCTTTCGGGTCGAGGTGGCCGTGGAGGACGTCAACGACCACTCGCCGGTCTTTCCCGAGGAACGAGTCACTTTTCAGATCCTGGAAACCAGCGACCCTGGCTCACGTTTCCCCGTGGAGGCGGCTCAGGACCTGGACGTTGGCAGCAACAGCATCCAAACTTACAGCATCACTCCTGAGAACGAGTACTTCAGTGTTTCTTTTAAGCACCCAAGAAATAAGTTCATAGAATTGGTTTTGGAAAAGCCTCTAGACAGAGAGGAGCAGCCAGAGTTGCTTTTCAGTCTCACTGCTGTGGACGGTGGCTCTCCACGTAGGAGCGGGACCACCCAAATACACATCGTGGTTCTAGATGTAAATGACAATGCTCCCATCTTTACTCAGGACATGTACGTTGGTCAGGTTTTGGAAAGTGCCCCAGCAGGCTCTGTGGTTCTCAGAGTTGTAGCCACAGATGCAGATGTGGGACTGAATGGTGACATCTCCTACAGGTTCAGCCAAGCAGTCAGTGAAAGCCAATTGGCTTTCACGATTGACACCATGAGTGGTGAAATTCGAGTCACAAAGCCCCTGGATTTTGAGACCACACAGAAATATGAACTCAGTGTGCGGGCAACTGATGGTGGAGGCCTCTCAGGCATGTGCAATGTAGTGGTGGAGGTGATGGATGTGAATGACAATGCACCAGAGGTGGTGGTCAGTTCCTTCAGCAGCCCCCTCCCTGAGAACACACTGCCTGGGACACTGGTAGCTGTATTTGCTGTGAGGGACCAGGATTCTGGTGTGAATGGGGAGATCACCTGTGCCCTTGAAGACCAGCTCTCCTTCTCCCTAAGGCCAGCCTATAAGAATTACTATGAGCTAGTGACCGTGAGCACATTGGACCGTGAGGAGACAGCTCAGTACCTTGTGGTTATCACAGCGGCAGATGCAGGGTCTCCTCCTCTCACCACTACGCAGACCTTCACGGTGGACATCTCCGATGTCAATGACAATGCCCCTGTCTTCAACCAGACATCATACACCATGTATGTGAGAGAGAACAATATCCCTGCAGTGCTTGTTGGGGCTGTCAGTGCAGTGGACTCAGACGCAGGACCCAATGCCAAGGTGATCTATTCCCTGAGGCCTGTACCGCCTGCAGAGCAGGACTCCTGCTCCTGCATCTCTGTGAACTCAGAGAACGGACATGTGTTTGTGCTGCGTCCACTGGACTATGAGCAGGTGAGGCAGCTTGAGGTGCTGGTGAGTGCCACCGATGCGGGGTCCCCTCCCCTCAGCACCAACGTCACCGTCCGCCTCCTTGTGGTGGATGAGAATGACAATGCCCCACTGGTGTTGCACCCTGCACAGGACAGCAGCCCGCCATCCAGTGAGCTGGTGCCAGCCTCGTCCGAGGCTGGGGACCTGGTCACCAAAGTGGTGGCCGTTGATGCCGACTCTGGTCAGAACTCATGGCTTTCCTTCCATCTTCTAAGGGCCACAGATCCTGGGCTGTTTGCTGTGGGTACCCAAAATGGGGAGGTACGGCTGAGGAGGCCAGTGACAGAGAGGGATGCCGTGAAGCAGAAGCTTGAGGTGCTGGTGCGTGACAATGGGAGGCCACCACTGTCAGCCACTGCAGCACTGAGCATACTCCTCCTCAACGGCCTCTCGCAGGAACACCTGCCACAGCAGGAGGTGGCTGTGCAGGATGAAGACAGCTCCCTGACAATCTATTTAATCATTTCACTGGTCTTTGTCTCCCTCCTCTTCCTCACATCTGTCGCAGCCTTTGTTGCTTGCAAGGTGTGCAAGAGAAAGGAGCTGAAAGGAGGGCACGTGCTGTATGGCACAGGCAACTTGCAGAGCAGTCTGGCTGATGGGGCTGCTGCTGGGACCCTGCCCCACACCTATTGCTACGAGATCAACCTGACCACGGGCTCAGGCAACAGCGAGTTCAAGTTCCTGAAGCCCATCCTCCCCAGCCTGCCACCACAGCACTCTGGCACAGCCAGGGGTGTTGATGGTGCAGAGGATTTCCCACCAGTCCCTAACTCCATGGGGGATGCAGCCCTGGACATCTCTGGTCCACCATCTGTTGGACACTTTAATGGGTTTCCCTTTAACTAGGTCTGAGTCCATGCAGTGAAAGGCTTCATGCCTTGGAGCTGGAAGGGATCTGGCTTATTACACTCAGTCTTTTTTCCTGAAGATTAAATCTTCATTTGTAATCGGCTTTACAACTGACCCTCTAACACTTAGTCAGATATATGTTTTTCTTCACCCTTCCAAAAAGATTAAAAATAAGAAAAATATAAGAAAAATATGGCCTGTCTCCTCATGCAATGATATGTTTCAGCTCTGATATTGGCTTTTCCAAACTGCTTCATGAGGAATATTTTATCCAGGTTCCCTGGCTAAGTGCTTTTCATTAGGTAAAACCTTGGCTGTCACCCTGTTTTATTCTGTGCTGAAACACAATGTTGTGGTTGGGCAGATGACAGTGCAGTATAGCCCTCCTCCCTTGTCTGCAGGGAAGAAAGACATTAGCCCTGTGTTTCAGTGCGATGCAAGTGCTCCTCTCTTTGTTTGCTGAGTCCTGGATCTCTCTGTGTGAGACGTGTGAGCACCATGTGTTTTCGCACTGCATTTCTTCCACCTCCGTTGGCAAGAAGCATGCTTTGTACTGAGTTCCGCCATCTCATCTTAACCACGGCACAGCAAAAACCAGCAGAGCCAGACTTTGCAGTGGTCCATCTGCTTGGGATTGACTCAAAACTATAGCAGCACTGAAGATTCCAGCACAGACTCTAAGTATACAGAGCTTTGACTGTGATCATATGTTTGGGTGGATTGAAAGTTGAGTTGACACATTGCCTCAGAGGACCTTTATCTACATGTAGAACCAAGATAGACTAAAAGTAGAATCCAGTTTGGTGTCATTGTTTTAATTCCTGCTTGCTGGTGTTCCTCAATGAGAGTTGAGAGATATCATGGTATGGTTTTCTGGATTTTTGTTAGAATGCTTACATTTTTCCTTTTTTCCCTTTCTCATCTGGCTATGTGTTTAAACATTGTCTTACCAATTCCCCTTAAGAAGGACTGACACCCAACCTATAGCAATGGGTTGTTGGAAAGAAGGTGTTATGGGACTGGATACTTGAACACCCTCATGTTCTGTTGTGTTGCATTATACACTGTATCATTTTTAAGCTGGTATACCTTTGTCTGTAAAAGTGAAATGATATGAAATGAATGCCTGAGTGCCATTCTGGTAATAAAAATGATGCTGTTGTGGAGAGAGTCTTTATAGTAGTATTCTTTGCAGGAAAGCTCTGTAAAGGATCCAGGGTTTCTCCAAAGTCTGGGTGCTTTTTTTTTTTTTTTTTTTTTAATTTGGTTTCTGGATTGAGGTATTGTTTTGGTGGCACGTGTTCTCTACCTGGAGATGTGGCACCTAGTGCCTGGAGGAAAAGAGTGGGTAGCAGGAATTTTCTGGAGGCCTCCTGTGGGCCTTGTAAGCACTGAGCATTAGAAGTTTCTGTGCAGCTGGACCCAGAAGGGTGGTGATCAGTGGCACAAAGTCCTGTTGAATGCCAGGAACTCTTGGTGTACATCATGGGTCAAAACTGGTTGCATTCCTGTTTAATGTCCTTATAAATAATTTTGATGATGGGACAGAATGTACCCCCTGTAAGTCGGCAGGTGCCATAAGACGGAGGTGAGTGTTGGGGAGGGGAGTGTTGGCTAGAGCAGATGGTGTTGCTGTCATCGAAATGACCTGGAGAACCTGGAGAAATGGGCTGTCTGGACCCTCACAGAATTCCACAAGGAGAGGTGGAATGTCCTTCAGTTGTGGACGAACAACGCTACGTTTCAGGAAAGCAGCCCGCTGGAAAAGGCCCTGAGGGTCCCATTGGACACCCAGTTAAACCTGAGCCAGCAGCATGGCCTGGCCATATTTAAGACTAATGGTATTTCAGCTTGCATCGGACGAATATCGTGAGCAGGTCAAGGAAATATCTCAAGCAGCACAAAGGGAAGTCCTCTTTCCCCTCTGTTCACCACAGGTGAGGCCAGACTGTCTAGTGTTTTAGAGCTGGAAGGGATCTAGCTCATGACACAGCTTTATTTCCTTGAGACTAAATTTGCACTTGTAATTGGCCTTGTAAATGACCCCCTAACCCTACATCAGATGTAGTTTTCCTTCACCCTTCCAAAATTTATAAAAAATTTACATAAAATGAAAGAAACAAAGGTCTCCCCCCTTCAGGAAATATGTTTCAGCTCAGTCGAGGTCTTTTCTGAAGTCCCTCATTAGTAGGGTTTGGTTCTTTATATTGGCTCGTTAAGTTCTATGGCTCCTTAAATTATTTGTCCTGCTTGTTAGGGAGCACGGAGGACCTCACCCTGTCTTTTTCTGGGATGTAACATAAGGGTGAGATTGGGCAGACAAAGATCATTCTCACGCTAATGCCGCTTGGCCATCCTGCCTTAAAAGCAAAGCAAGTCACGCTCATGTAATGCACTTTAGCCATGTCCCCATGCCAGCAGGGAAAGGATGGTGTGAGTCCTGTGTTTCAATGCAACACAAGTGCTGCTCTCTTTCTTAGCTGGGTCCTCGATCTCCCTGCCTGAGATGCGTGGGCACTCTGCGTATTTGTGATGTGTGCTCCTCCAGCTTGGCCAGCAAGAGAGGTACTTGGACTGAGTGCTGTCATCTCCAGGGGACAGAAATAACGTGCACAACTAGAGATCCCTTTGGTTTAGAAAAGGAGGGTTGGCTGTCTCCTGGAGATTGCCTCAAAACTCTAGAAGCATTCACGATGCTGGGATCAATGGTAACTATAAAGCACTATGAGCTTCTGTTTGCCTGGATTCTAAGGTAAATGAATGACGACTCTGTCCCTAGACAAACTTAAATACGGTCAACCAGTTTTATCCCACCATTTTCCTTCCCACTTCTTGTAGATTTTCCATGAGACTAGGGTGCAGTCCTGACATGATTTTTCATGGTTTTAATTCCATGGTTTTAGAAAGCTTTCATTCTCCTTTTCCCCTTTCCCTTTTCCTGTATGAGCTGTGTTGGAGCATTGTGTTACCTATTCCCCTGAAGAAGGACTGTCACCACAGGCAGAAGAACGGGTTGTTAGAACGACGGTGGTATGGCACTGAACATTGGGAAAAGCTCACGCTGCTTTGCACTGCATTCATAAGCCGCATGACCGCCAAGCAGGACGCGCTTTCCTGGAAAGGTGACCTGGAAAGAACACCCGAGCGCGATTCCCGCCACAAAAAGGCTGCTGCTGTTGGGAGAGTCCTTGTAGCGATGTTGTTTGCAGGCAAGCTCTGTGAGCACGCCGGCGTTTGGCAAAGGCTGAGAGACGGCGGCCAGGAGCGCGTCCCGTCCCGGAGCAGTCCCGCCGCGGGCCGCAGGGTGGTGCTCCTGGCCAAGGCGGCGGCGAGCGGCTGCGGGCGGGGAGGCGGCCGAGCCCAGTACAACGCAGCGCAGCGCAGCCGGGAGGCGGCGGCGAGCGGTCCTCCGCGCCGTCCTCCGCAGCATCCGCTGGCCGTCCCGGACGGCCGCGCTGCGGGCCGCCAGCCAGCCTCGGCGAGAGGGAGAGAGGGAGGCCGCGAGGGAGGGCGCCCGCCGCTTCCCGCCGCGCTGCTGCCGGGCGCCGCTTCCCGCGGAGGACTGCGGCACACGGAGGGTGTCCGCCGCCCCGCCATGGCGTCTGCAAGGCAAGTGCTTTGTGTGTGTGCTTTGCTGTGCGTGCCGCGCGTTCGCTGCGAGCCCATCCGCTACTCCGTAGCCGAGGAGGGGGAGAGCGGCTCCGTGGTGGCCAATGTGGCGGAGGACGCGGGGCTGACCCCGGCGCAGCTGTCGGCTCGCAGGGCACGCATTGCCTCACCGGCCGGCCGGCAGCACTTTCGCTTAGAGCGCGCCACCGGCCGCCTCGTCCTGGCGGAGCGGCTCGATCGCGAGGAGATGTGCGGCCGCTCGCTTACCTGCACGCTCGCCTTCGAGCTCCTGCTCGAAAACCCGCTGCAGTTCTTTCGGGTCGAGGTGGCCGTGGAGGACGTCAACGACCACTCGCCGGTCTTTCCCGAGGAACGAGTCACTTTTCAGATCCCGGAAAGGGGCGACCCTGGCTCACGTTTCCCCGTGGAGGCGGCTCAGGACCTGGACGTTGGCAGCAACAGCATCCAGGCTTACAGCATCGCTCCCGAGAACGAGTACTTCAGTGTTTCTATTCGGAAACGGAGTGAGGTTGACATGCACGTCGAACTTGTATTGGAAAAGCCTCTAGACAGAGAGGAGCAGCCAGAGTTGCTTTTCAGTCTCATTGCTACAGACGGTGGCTCTCCACCTAGGAGCGGGACCACCCAAATCCACATCGTAGTTCTGGATGTAAATGACAACGCTCCCATCTTTACTCAGGACGTGTACGTTGGTCAGGTTTTGGAAAGTGCCCCAGCGGACTCTGTGGTTCTCAGAGTCGTAGCCACTGATCCAGACATGGGGCTTAATGGTGACATCTCCTACAGGTTCAGCAATGTTCTGGGGGACATCCTGTCCACATTCACAATTGACAGCATGAGTGGTGAAATCCGAGTCGCAAAGCCCCTGGATTTTGAGACCACACAGAAATATGAACTCAGTGTGCGGGCAACTGATGGTGGGGGCCTCTCGGCACTCTGCAAGGTGTTGGTGGAGCTGATGGATGTGAACGACAATGCACCGGAGCTGGTGGTCAGTTCCTTCAGCAGCCCCGTCCCTGAGAACACACTGCCTGGGACAGTGGTCGCCCTCTTTGCTGTGAGAGACCAGGATTCTGGTGTGAATGGGGAGATCACCTGTGCCCTTGAAGACCAGCTCTCCTTCTCCCTAAGGCCAGCCTATAAGAATTACTATGAGCTAGTGACCGTGAGCACATTGGACCGCGAAGAGACAGCTCAGTACCTTGTGGTTATCACAGCGGCAGATGCAGGGTCTCCTCCTCTCACCACTACGCAGACCTTCACGGTGGACATCTCCGATGTCAATGACAATGCCCCTGTCTTCAACCAGACATCATACACCATGTATGTGAGAGAGAACAATATCCCTGCAGTGCTTGTTGGGGCTGTCAGTGCAGTGGACTCAGACGCAGGACCCAATGCCAAGGTGATCTATTCCCTGAGGCCTGTACCGCCTGCAGAGCAGGACTCCTGCTCCTGCATCTCTGTGAACTCAGAGAACGGACATGTGTTTGTGCTGCGTCCACTGGACTATGAGCAGGTGAGGCAGCTTGAGGTGCTGGTGAGTGCCACCGATGCGGGGTCCCCTCCCCTCAGCACCAACGTCACTGTCCGCCTCCTCGTGGTGGACGAGAACGACAATGCCCCACTGGTGTTGCACCCTGCACAGGACAGCAGCCCGCCATCCAGTGAGCTGGTGCCAGCCTCGTCTGAGGTGGGGGACCTGGTCACCAAAGTGGTGGCCGTTGATGCCGACTCTGGTCAGAACTCATGGCTTTCCTTCCACCTTCTAAGGGCCACAGACCCTGGGCTGTTTGCAGTGGGTACCCAAAATGGGGAGGTACGGCTGAGGAGGCTAGTGACAGAGAGGGATGCCATGAAGCAGAAGCTCGAGGTGCTGGTGCGTGACAATGGGAGGCCACCACTGTCGGCCACTGCAGCACTGAGCATACTCCTCCTCAACGGCCTCTCGCAGGAACACCTGCCACAGCAGGAGGTGGCTGTGCAGGATGAAGACAGCTCCCTGACAATCTATTTAATCATTTCACTGGTCTTTGTCTCCCTCCTCTTCCTCACATCTGTCGCAGCCTTTGTTGCTTGCAAGGTGTGCAAGAGAAAGGAGCTGAAAGGAGGGCACGTGCTGTATGGCACAGGCAACTTGCAGAGCAGTCTGGCTGATGGGGCTGCTGCTGGGACCCTGCCCCACACCTATTGCTACGAGATCAACCTGACCACGGGCTCAGGCAACAGCGAGTTCAAGTTCCTGAAGCCCATCCTCCCCAGCCTGCCACCACAGCACTCTGGCACAGCCAGGGGTGTTGATGGTGCAGAGGATTTCCCACCAGTCCCTAACTCCATGGGGGATGCAGCCCTGGACGTCTCTGGTCCGTCATCTGTTGGACACTTTAATGGGCTTCCCTTTAACTAGGTCTGAGTCCATGCAGTGAAAGGCTTCATGCCTTGGAGCTGGAAGGGATCTGGCTTATGATATTCAGTCTTGTTTCCTGGAAATAAATCTTCATTTGTAATTGGCTTTACAACTGACACTTCAGCACTAAGACAGATGTATGTTATTCTTCACCCGTCTAAAAAGATTAGAAATAAAAAAAATATAAGAAAGCTAAGGCATTTCTCCTCAGGCAATGATATGTTTCAGCTCTGATATTGGCTTTTCCAAAGTGCTTCATGTTTAACATTTGATCCAGGCTCCCTGGCTAAGTGCTTGTTATTAGGAAAAACCTTGACAGTCACCCTATCTTACTCTGTGATGTAACACAATGGTTGGGCAGATGACAGTGCAGTATAGCCCTTCTCTCTTGTCTGCAAATTAAGGAAAGCGTTAGCCCTGTGTTTCACTGCAGTGCAAGTGCTCCTCTCTTTCTTTGCTGAGTCCTGGATCTGTGTGAGACCTGTGAGCACCATGTGTTTTCGCACTGCATTTTCTTCCACCTCGGTTGGCAAGAAGCATGCTTTGTACTGAGTTCTGCTGTGTCATCTTAACCACGGCACAGCAAAAATGTGCACAGCCAGACTTTGCAGTGGTTCATCTGCTTGGGATTGACCCAAAATTACTGGTGCACTAACGATTCCGGCATGAAAGACAAGTCGACACATCACCTCAGAGGACCTTTGTCTACAGGTAGAGCCAAGAATGACTTTAAAAGTAGAATCCAGTTTGGTGTCATTGCGTTCATTCCTATTTGCCAGGGTTCCTCAACTGCAGTGAAGTGCTATCATGCTATGGTTTTCCATGTTTTTGTTAGAATGCTAAATTTTCCTTTTTTCCCCTTCTCCTTTGGCTGTATGTTTAAGCATTGTCTTAACACTTCCCCTTTAGAAGGACTGATACCCAGCCTATAACAATGGGTTGTTGGAAAGAAGGTGTTATGGGAATGGATACTTAAACACCTGTATACTTAAACTGATACTTAAACTGTATCCTTTTTAATCCAAGATACCCTTGTCTGTAAAAGTGAAATGAAATGAATGTCCAAGTGCCATTCTGGCAATAAAAAGAATGCTGTTTTGGAGAGAGTCTTTGTAGTAATGTTCATTCTAGGAAAGCTCTGTAAAGGATTCAGGGTTTTTCCAAAGTCTGGGTGCTTTTATTTATGTATATATTTATTTTTACCTTGTTCCTTGCTTGAGGTATTGTTCTGCGGTACGTGTCCTCTACCTGGTGATATGACCGCTAGTGCCTGAAGGAAAAGGGTGGGTACTGGGGATTTGCGGGCAGGCCTCTTGTGGGCCTTGTGAGCCCTGAGTGTAAGAAGTGGCTGAGCAGCTGGGTCCAGAAGAGTGGTGGTCAATGGCACCAAGTCCTGTTGGATGCTGGGAAGTCTAGTCATACCCCATTGATCAATACTGGTTGCATTGTTTTACGTGTGCAGGATTTTCTGCTCCACCTGGATTCATACAAGTCCATGGGTTTGGATGGGATTCGTCTCAGGGTGCTCAGAGAGCTGACTGACATCATCGTGGGACTTCTCTCAATTATTTTTCAATGTTTGGGGGAACCTGGAGAGGTCCCAGTTGACTGGAAGCTGGCAAATGTACCATTTTTCAAGAAGGGCAAGAAAGAAGAACCTGGAAACTACAGGCCTGTTAGTCTCACGTCAGCGCCTGGTAAAATTATGGAGATTATCCTGGGAGTTATTGAATCACACCTGGGGGACAGTGTAGTCATTGGTCCCAGCCAACATGGGTTCACGAGGGGTAGGTCCTGTTTAACAAATTTGATTTCCTTTTATTATAAGATCACCCATCTAGTTGATCAAGGGAAACCAGCTGATGTAATCTTTGTGGATTTCAGAAAAGCTTTTGACACAGTTTCCCTTAGGATCCTTCTGGACAAAATATCCAGCATACAGCTGGACAAAAACACCATATGATTGGTGAATAATTATCTGATGGTTAGAGTTCAAAGGGTTGTGGTAAATGGGGCTGCATCAGGCCAGTGGCCGGTCACCAGTGGGGTCCCCCAAGGGTCCATTTTAGGGCCAGTTCTCTTCAGTGTTTTAATAAACGATTTGGATGGAGGACTAGAAGGTGTTTTGAGCAAATTTGCTAATGATGCTAAACTGGGAGGAGTTGTTGACTCTGTTGAGGGTAGAAAGGCCTTGCAGAGAGATCTGGACACATTGTAGAGCTGGGCAATCACCAACCACATGAAGTTTAACAAGAGCAAGTGCTGGATCCTGCATCTGGGAAGGGGCAACCCTGTCTATGCGTACAGGCTGGGTGACGAGACACTGGAGAGCAGCCCCGCAGAGAGGATCTGGGGTTTTGGTTGATAGCAAGCTGAATATGAGCCAGCAGTGTGCCCTGGCAGCCAGGAGGGCCAACCGTATCCTGGGATGCATCAAGCATGGCATTGCTTGTTGGTCAAGGAAAGTGATTGTCCAGTACTACTCTGTGTTGGTGTGGCCTCACCTTGAGTACTGTGTGCAGTTCTGGGCACTGCATTCCAAAAAGCATGTGAAACTATTGGAGAGTGACCAGAGAAGGGCTACTAAGATAGTGAAGGGCCTAGAGGAGAAGAGGTACGAAGAGCGGTTGAGGTCACTTGGCCTGTTCAGCCTGGAACAGTAGAGGCTTAGGGGAGACCTCATTGCGGTCTACAGCTTCCTCACGAGGGGGAGTGAAGGGGCAGGCGCTGATCTATTCTCTTTAGTGACCAGTGATAGGACCCAAGGGAATGGTGTCAAGCTGTGGCAGGGGAGGTTCAGGCTGGATATCAGGAAGAGGTGCTTCAGAGAGGGTTGTTGTGTGCTGGAACAGGTTCCCCAGGGATGTAGTGATGGCATCAAACCAGTTGGAGTTTAAGAAGCACTTGGGCTGTGCTCGTAGTCACATGGTCTGAATTTTGGATTAGACCTGTGTGGAGCCAGGAGTTGGACTCCATGATCCATATGGGTTTCTTCCCCCTTGGGATATTCTGTGATTCTGTGATGAACGTCCTTATAAATAATCTCGATGATGGGACAAAGTGTACCCCCCGTAAGTCAGCAGGTTCTGTAAAACGGGAGTGTGGCTGGGGTAGAGAAGTTTTGACTACAGCAGAAGGCATTGCTGTCATCAAAAGGACCAGGAGAACCTGGAGAAATGGGCTGACAGGACCCTCATGGATTTCCACAAGGAGAGGTACAAAGTCTTTCACTTGGGGAGGAACAATCCCGTGTTCAAGGAAAGCAGCCTGGTGGAAAAGGCTCTGGAGGGTCCCAGTGGATACAAAGTTGCAAATGTGCCAGCAGCATGCCCTTGCCATAAAGAAGGCTAATGATGGTTGAATCAGCAGAGTATTTTGAACAGGTCAAGGGAATATCTCGAGCAGTCCCAGGGAAGTCGTACTTCCCCTCTGTTCACCACTGGTGAGGCCAGGCCCTGTCTAGTGTTTTAGAGCTGGAAGGGATCTAGCTCACCACCCTTACCCTTGTTTCCTGGAGAGTAAACCTGGACTTGTAATTGGCCTTGCAAATAACCCTCTAAAAATGTCAGATATATGTTTTCCTCCACCCCTCCAAAATAATTAAATAAATAAATAAATTGAAGGAAACTAAAATCTCCATCCTTCACGCAATGATGTTTCACCTCAGGTGGGGTCTTTTCTGAAGTGAGTAGAATTGGGCTCTTCAAATTGGCTCGTTAAGTTCTTTGTCTCGTTAAATTCTTTGGCTCCTTAAATTCATTGTCCTGCTTGTTAGGGAGCACGGAGGACCTCACCCTGTCTTTTTCTGGGATGTAACATAAGGGTGAGATTGGGCAGACAAAGATCATTCTCACGCTAATGCCGCTTGGCCATCCTGCCTTAAAAGCAAAGCAAGTCACGCTCATGTAATGCACTTTAGCCATGTCCCCATGCCAGCAGGGAAAGGATGGTGTGAGTCCTGTGTTTCAATGCAACACAAGTGCTGCTCTCTTTCTTAGCTGGGTCCTCGATCTCCCTGCCTGAGATGTGTGGGCACTCTGTGTATTTGTGATGTGTGCTCCTAAAGATTGGCCAGCAAGAGAGGTGCTTAGACTGAGTGCTGTCATCTCCAGGGGACAGAAAAAATGTGCTCAACTAGAGATCCCTTTGGTTTAGAAAAGGAGGGTTGGCTGTCTCCTGGAGATTGCCTCAAAACTCTAGAAGCACTCACAATGCTGGGATTGACGGTAAATATAAAGCACTGTGAACATCTGTTTGTCTGGATTCTAAGGTAAATGAACGACGACCCTTTCCCTAGACAAACTTAAATACAGTCTCCCAGTTTTATCCCATTATCTTCCTTCCCATTTCCTGTAGGTTCTCCATGAAACGGGAGTGCAGTCATGACATGATTTTTCGTGGTTTTAATTCCATGGTTTTAGAAAGCTTTCATTCTCCTTTTCCCCTTTCCCTTTTCCTGTATGAGCTGTGTTGGAGCATTGTGTTACCTATTCCCCTGAAGAAGGACTGTCACCACAGGCAGAAGAACGGGTTGTTAGAACGACGGTGGTATGGCACTGAACATTGGGAAAAGCTCACGCTGCTTTGCACTGCATTCATAAGCCGCATGACCGCCAAGCAGGACGCGCTTTCCTGGAAAGGTGACCTGGAAAGCACACCCGGGCGCGATTCCCGCCACAAAAAGGCTGCTGCTGTTGGGAGAGTCCTTGTAGCGATGTTGTTTGCAGGCAAGCTCTGTGAGCACGCCGGCGTTTGGCAAAGGCTGAGAGACGGCGGCCAGGAGCGCGTCCCGTCCCGGAGCAGTCCCGCCGCGGGCCGCAGGGTGGTGCTCCTGGCCAAGGCGGCGGCGAGCGGCTGCGGGCGGGGAGGCGGCCGAGCCCAGTACAACGCAGCGCAGCGCAGCCGGGAGGCGGCGGCGAGCGGTCCTCCGCGCCGTCCTCCGCAGCATCCGCTGGCCGTCCCGGACGGCCGCGCTGCGGGCCGCCAGCCGGCCTCGGCGAGAGGGAGAGAGGGAGGCCGCGAGGGAGGGCGCCCGCCGCTTCCCGCCGCGCTGCTGCCGGGCGCCGCTTCCCGCGGAGGACTGCGGCACACGGAGGGTGTCCGCCGCCCCGCCATGGCGTCTGCAAGGCAAGTGCTTTGTGTGTGTGCTTTGCTGTGCGTGCCGCGCGTTCGCTGCGAGCCCATCCGCTACTCCGTAGCCGAGGAGGGGGAGAGCGGCTCCGTGGTGGCCAACGTGGCGGAGGACGCGGGGCTGACCCCGGCGCAGCTGTCGGCTCGCAGGGCACGCATTGCCTCACCGGCCGGCCGGCAGCACTTTCGCTTAGAGCGCGCCACCGGCCGCCTCGTCCTGGCGGAGCGGCTCGATCGCGAGGAGATGTGCGGCCGCTCGCTTACCTGCACGCTCGCCTTCGAGCTCCTGCTCGAAAACCCGCTGCAGTTCTTTCGGGTCGAGGTGGCCGTGGAGGACGTCAACGACCACTCGCCGGTCTTTCCCGAGGAACGAGTCACTTTTCAGATCCCGGAAAGGGGCGACCCTGGCTCGCGTTTTCCTGTGGAAGCGGCTCAGGACCTGGACGTTGGCAGCAACAGCATCCAAACTTACAGCATCACTCCCGAGAATGAGTACTTCAGTGTTTCTTTTAAGCACCCAAGAAATAAGTTCATAGAATTGGTTTTGGAAAAGCCTCTAGACAGAGAGGAGCAGCCAGAGTTGCTTTTCAGTCTCATTGCTACAGACGGTGGCTCTCCACCTAGGAGCGGGACCACCCAAATCCACATCGTAGTTCTGGATGTAAATGACAACGCTCCCATCTTTACTCAGGACATGTACGTTGGTCAGGTTTTGGAAAGTGCCCCAGCAGGCTCTGTGGTTCTCAGAGTTGTAGCCACAGATGCAGATGTGGGACTGAATGGTGACATCTCCTACAGGTTCAGCCAAGCAGTCAGTGAAAGCCACTTGCCTTTCACAATTGACAGCATGAGTGGTGAAATTCGAGTCACAAAGCCCCTGGATTTTGAGACTACACAGAAATATGAGCTCAGTGTGCTGGCAACTGATGGTGGAGGCCTCTCAGGCATGTGCAATGTAGTGGTGGAGGTGATGGATGTGAATGACAATGCACCGGAGCTTATGGTCAGTTCCTTCAGCAGCCCCCTCCCTGAGAACACACTGCCTGGGACACTGGTAGCTGTATTTGCTGTGAGAGACCAGGATTCTGGTGTGAATGGGGAGATCACCTGTGCCCTTGAAGACCAGCTCCCCTTCTCCCTGAGGCCAGCCTTTAAGAATTACTATGAGCTAGTGACCGTGAGCACATTGGATCGGGAGGAGACAGCTCAGTACCTTGTGGTTATCACAGCGGCAGATGCAGGGTCTCCTCCCCTCACCACTATGCAGACCTTCACGGTGGACATCTCTGATGTCAATGACAATGCCCCTGTTTTCAACCAGACATCATACACCATGTATGTGCGAGAGAACAATGTCCCTGCAGTGCTTGTTGGGGCTGTCAGTGCAGTGGACTCAGATGCAGGACCCAATGCCAAGGTGATCTATTCCCTGAGGCCTGTGCACCCTGCAGAGCGGGACCCCTGCTCCTGCATCTCCGTGAACTCAGAGAACGGACATGTGTTTGTGCTGCGTCCACTGGACTATGAGCAGGTGAGGCAGCTTGAGGTGCTGGTGAGTGCCACCGATGCGGGATCCCCTCCCCTCAGCACCAACGTCACCGTCCACCTCCTCGTTGTGGACGAGAACGACAATGCCCCACTGGTGTTGCACCCTGCACAGGACAGCAGCCCGCCATCCAGTGAGTTGGTGCCAGCCTCGTCCGAGGTGGGGGACCTGGTCACCAAAGTGGTGGCTATTGATGCTGACTCTGGTCAGAACTCGTGGCTTTCCTTCCACCTTCTAAGGGCCACAGACCCCGGGCTGTTTGCTGTGGACACCCAAAATGGGGAGGTGCGGCTGAGGAGGCCAGTGACAGAAAGGGATGCCATGAAGCAGAAGCTCGAGGTGCTGGTGCGTGACAATGGGAGGCCACCACTGTCGGCCACTGCAGCACTGAGCATACTCCTTCTCAACAGCCTCTCGCAGGAACACCTGCCACAGCAGGAGGTGGCTGTGCAGGATGAAGACAGCTCCCTGACAATCTATTTAATCATTTCACTGGTCTTTGTCTCCCTCCTCTTCCTCACATCTGTCGCAGCCTTTGTTGCTTGCAAGGTGTGCAAGAGAAAGGAGCTGAAAGGAGGGCACGTGCTGTATGGCACAGGCAACTTGCAGAGCAGTCTGGCTGATGGGGCTGCTGCTGGGACCCTGCCCCACACCTATTGCTACGAGATCAACCTGACCACGGGCTCAGGCAACAGCGAGTTCAAGTTCCTGAAGCCCATCCTCCCCAGCCTGCCACCACAGCACTCTGGCACAGCCAGGGGTGTTGATGGTGCAGAGGATTTCCCACCAGTCCCTAACTCCATGGGGGATGCAGCCCTGGACATCTCTGGTCCACCATCTGTTGGACACTTTAATGGGCTTCCCTTTAACTAGGTCTGAGTCCATGCAGTGAAAGGCTTCATGCCTTGGAGCTGGAAGGGATCTGGCTCATGACACTCAGTCTTGTTTCCTGGAGATTAAATCTGCCTTGACAATTGGCTTTCACAAGTGACTCTCTAACAGTAAGTCAGAAGTATGTTTTTCTTCACCCCTCCAAGAGGATTAGAAATAAAAAAATATAAGAAAACTAAGGCATTTTTCCTCAGGTAGTGATATGTTTCAGCTCTGATATTGTATTTTCCAAAATGCTTCATGAGGAAGTTTTGATCCAGGCTCCCTGGCTAAGTGCTTGTTATTAGGAAAAACCTTGGCTGTCACCCTGTTTTATTCTGTGCTGAAACACAATGTTGTGGTTGGGCAGATGACAGTGCAGTATAGCCCTTCTCCCTTGTCCGCAAGGTAAGAAAGGCATTAGCCCTGTGTTTCACTGCAGTGCAAGTGCTCCTCTCTTTCTTTGCTGAGTCCTGGATCTCTCTGTGTGAGACCTGTGAGCACCATTTGTTTTTGCACTGCATTGTCTTCCCTTTCGATTGGCAAGAAGCATGTTTTGTACTGAGTTCCACCATGTCATCTTAACCTCGGTACAGCAAAAACCAGCAGAGCCAGACTTTGCAGTGGTCCATCTGCTGGGGATTGACTCAAAACTATAGCAGCACTAAGTATTCCAAGATAGACTGCAATTATACAGAGCTTTGACCGTGATCATTGTGTTTGGGTGGATTGAACTTCAAGTCTACACATTGCCTCAGAGGACCTTTGTCTGCAGATGGAATCAAGATAAACTTTCAAAAGGGAAACTCATCTTGGTATTATTGTTTTCATTCTTGCTTACCAGATTTCCTCAATTGCAGTGAATTGCTATTATGGCATATTTTTCCAAGTTTTCATTAGAATGTTTAAAATTTCCTTTTTTCCCCTTCTCCTTTGGCTGTATATTTAAGCATTGTCTTACGAATTCCCCTTAAGAAGGACTGACACCCAACCTGTAACAATGGGTTGTTGGAAAGAAGTTGTTATTGGACTGGATATTTAAACACCCTCATGTTATGTTGTGTTGCATTACACACCATATCATTTTTAAGCTGGTATACCCTTGTATGTAAAAGTGAAACGAAATGAATGCCTGAGTGCCATTCTGGCAATAAAAAGGATGCTGTTGTGGAGAGAGTCTTTGTAGTAATATTCTTTCTAGGAAAGCTCTGTAAAGCACCCATTTTTAGTTTTCCAAATTCTGGGAGGGGTTTATTATTATATGGTTCCTTGACTGAGGTTTTGTAATGGGGGCACATATCCGTTACCACGAGATGTGGCCGCTGGTGCCTGGAGGGAAAGAGTGGGTACCAGGGATTTGCTAGAACGCCTTTTGTTGGTCTTGTGAGCACTGAGCATAAGAAGTGGTGGAGCAGCTGGGCCCAGAAGGGTGGTGATCAGTGGCACAAATTCCGGCTGGATGCCAGGAAATCTTGGTGTACATCATGGGTCAATACTGGTTGCATTCCTGTTTACCGTCCTTATAAATAATCCCAATGATGGGACAGAGTGTAACTCTGTAAATTGGCAGATGCCATAAAATGGGAGTGTGTGGGGAGGAGGTGGCAGTGTTGGCTACAGCAGAGGGTGCTGCTGTCATTGAAAGAACCAGGAGAAAAGGACTGACAGGAGCCTCATGGAATTCCACAAGGAGAGGTGCAAAGTCCTTCTCTTGGGGAGGAACAATCCCATGTTCCAGAAGAGCAGCCTTGTGTAAAAGGCCTAGGGGTCCTGTGGAGACAAGTTGAACTTGATCCAAAAGTGTGGCCTTGCCATAAAGAAGGCTAACGATGTCTAAGGTTGCATCAGCAGAATACTGTGTGCTGGTCAAGGGAGTATCTTGAGCAGGTGAAGGGAAGTCTTCCTTCCCCTCTGTTCACAGATGGTGAGGCCAAACCCTATCTAGCATTTTAGAGCTGGAAGGGATCTAGCTCATGACACTTACCCTTGTTTCCTGCAGAGTCAATGTACACTTGTAACTGCACTCACATATGACCCTCTAACACTAAGGAAAATGTGATTTTCTCCTCCCCTCCAAAATAAATAAAGGAATAAATGAAATGAAAGAAACTAAAGTCTCTGTCCTTCAGGGAATTATATGTTTAAGCTCTTATATTGTCTTTTCTGAAGTTTTTTCTGAGCTGGGGTTGCTCTTTGCGAAATACTGGCAACAAAATGATGCTGTTTTGAAGAAAGTTTTTGTAGTAATGTTCTTTGCAGGAAAGCTCTGTAAAGGATCCTTTTCTTTTTTTCCTACAACTGGGAATTATTTATTTATTTTGGGGGGGGGGGTTCTTTAATTGAGGTATTGTTATGGTTGCATGTGTCCTCTACCTGGATGTGTGGCCGCTACTGCCTGGAGGATGAGAGTAGGTACTGGGGATTTGCTGGAAGGTTTCCTGTGGGCCTTGTGAGCACTGAGCATAAGAAATGGCTGAGCAGCTGGGCCCAGAAGAGTGGTGATCACTGGCACAAAGTCCGTATGGATCCCCAAAAATATTGGTGTATGCCATGGGTCAACAGTGTTTGCATTCCTGTTTAACATCCTTATAAATAACCTCGATGATGGGAGAGTGTACCCCCTGAAAGTCGGCAGGTGCTGTAAAACAGGTGTGGGGGTGGGGTAGGGAAGTGTTGGCTACAGCAGATGGTGTTGCTGTCATTGAAAGGACCTGGAGAACCTGGAGAAATGGGTTGTCAGGACCCTCACGGAATACCTCAAGGAGAGGTGCAAAGTCCTTTAGTGAGCAGGAACAATCACATGTTCCAGGAAAACAGCCTCGTGGAAAAGGTGCTGAGGGTCCCATTGGACACCAAGTTGAACCTGAGCCAGCAGCATGCCCTTGCCATAAAGAAGGCTAATGATGTCTCAGGTTGCATCAGCAGAGTATCGTGAGCAGATCAATGGAGTATCTTGTGCTGCTCAGGGGAAGTCATCCATCTCCTCTGTTCAGCACCAGTGAGGGCAGACCCTGTCTAGTGTTTTAGAGCTGGAAGGGATTTAGCTAATGACACTTAGGTGTTTGTTGTTTCCTTTTTTTTTTTTTTCTTTTTTTTCTGGAGAGTAAATATGCACTCGTAATTGGCCTCACAAACGACCTTCTGGGAAGTCATATGTATGATTTTCTTCACCATTCCAAAATAAATAAATTTTAAAAAATACAATAAAAAGAAAGAAACTGAAGTCTATGTCTTTCATGCAATGATATTTTTCATCTCAGACAATATCTTTTCTGAAGTGCTTCATTAGTAGGGTTTGGCTCCTTAAATTAACTCATTAAGTTCTTTTTCTAGTAAAATTCTGTGGCTCCTTAAATTCTTTGTCCTGCTTGTTATGGAGCACTGTGGACCCCACCCTGTCTTTTTCTGGGATGTAACACAAGGGTGAGATTGGGCAAAGATCATTCTCATGGTAATGCAGCTTGGCCATCCTGCCTTAAAAGCAAAGACAGTCAAGCTAATGTAATACACTTTAGCCATGTCCCCATGTCAGCAGGGAAAGGATGGTCTGAGTCCTGTGTGTCAATGCAGGACGAGTGCTGCTCTCTTTCTTAGCTGGGTCCTCGATCTCCCTGTCTGAGATGCATGGGCCCAGTGTGTATTTGTGATGTGTGTTCCTCCAGCTTGGCCAGCAAGAGAGGTGCTTAGACTGAGTGCTGTCATCTCAATGAGTCAGAAATAACGTGCACAACTAGAGATCCCTTTGGTTTAGAAAAGGAGGGTTGGCTGTCTCTTGGAGATTGCCTCAAAGCTCTAGAAGCACTCACAATGCTGGGATTGACGGTAAATATAAAGCACTGTGAACTTCTGTTTGTCTGGATTCTAAGGTAAATGAATGACGACCCTTTCCCTAGACAAACTTAAATACAGTCTCCCAGTTTTATCCCATTATCTTCCTTCCCATTTCCTGTAGGTTCTCCATGAAACGGGAGTGCAGTCATGACATGATTTTTCGTGGTTTTAATTCCATGGTTTTAGAAAGCTTTCATTCTCCTTTTCCCCTTTCCCTTTTCCTGTATGAGCTGTGTTGGAGCATTGTGTTACCTATTCCCCTGAAGAAGGACTGTCACCACAGGCAGAAGAACAGGTGAACAGGTTGTTGGAACGACGGTGGTATGGCACTGAACATTTGGAAAAGCTCACGCTGCTTTGCGCTGCAATCATAAGCCGCATGACCGCCAAGCAGGACACGCTTTCCTGTAAAGGTGACCTGGAAAGAACACCCGAGCGCGATTCCTGCCACAAAAAGGCTGCTGCTGTTGGGAGAGTCCTTGTAGCGATGTTGTTTGCAGGCAAGCTCTGTGAGCACGCCGGCGTTTGGCAAAGGCTGAGAGACGGCGGCCAGGAGCGCGTCCCGTCCCGGAGCAGTCCCGCCGCGGGCCGCAGGGTGGTGCTCCTGGCCAAGGCGGCGGCGAGCGGCTGCGGGCGGGGAGGCGGCCGAGCCCAGTACAACGCAGCGCAGCGCAGCCGGGAGGCGGCGGCGAGCGGTCCTCCGCGCCGTCCTCCGCAGCATCCGCTGGCCGTCCCGGACGGCCGCGCTGCGGGCCACCAGCCGGCCTCGGCGAGAGGGAGAGAGGGAGGCCGCGAGGGAGGGCGCCCGCCGCTTCCCGCCGCGCTGCTGCCGGGCGCCGCTTCCCGCGGAGAACTGCGGCAGACGGAGGGTGTCCGCCGCCCCGCCATGGCGTCTGCAAGGCAAGTGCTTTGTGTGTGTGCTTTGCTGTGCGTGCCGCGCGTTCGCTGCGAGCCCATCCGCTACTCCGTAGCCGAGGAGGGGGAGAGCGGCTCCGTGGTGGCCAACGTGGCGGAGGACGCGGGGCTGACCCCGGCGCAGCTGTCGGCTCGCCGGGCACGCATTGCCTCACCGGCCGGCCGGCAGCACTTTCGCTTAGAGCGCGCCACCGGCCGCCTCGTCCTGGCGGAGCGGCTCGATCGCGAGGAGATGTGCGGCCGCTCGCTTACCTGCACGCTCGCCTTCGAGCTCCTGCTCGAAAACCCGCTGCAGTTCTTTCGGGTCGAGGTGGCCGTGGAGGACGTCAACGACCACTCGCCGGTCTTTCCCGAGGAACGAATCACTTTTCAGATCCCGGAAAGGGGCGACCCTGGCTCGCGATTCCCCGTGGAGGCGGCTCAGGACCTGGACGTTGGCAGCAACAGCATCCAGGCTTACAGCATCGCTCCCGAGAATGAGTACTTCAGTGTCTCCTCTGAGAGTCATGTTGAGGGTAACAAGTATATAGAATTGTTATTGGAAAATCCTCTAGACAGAGAGGCACATTCGGAGTTGCTTTTCAATCTCATTGCTACAGACGGTGGCTTTCCACCTAGGAGCGGGACCACCCAAATACACATTGTGGTTCTAGATGTAAATGATAATGCTCCTACCTTCACACAGAAGCTTTACATTGGTCGGGTTTTGGAAAATGCCCCAATGGGCTCTGTGGTTCTCAGTGTCTTGGCTACCGATCCAGATGTGGGACTGAATGGTGACATCTCCTACAGGTTCAGCCAATTGGTGGGTGAGAGCCACTTGCCATTCACCATTGACAGCATGAGTGGTGAAATCCGAGTCGCAAAGCCCCTGGATTTCGAAGATGCACAGAAATATGAGCTCAGTGTGCGTGCAACTGATGGTGGTGGCCTCTCAGGCATGTGCAATGTGATGGTGGAGGTGGTGGATGTGAACGACAATGCACCGGAGCTGGTGGTCAGTTTCTTCAGCAGTCCCCTCCCTGAGAACGCAGAGCCTGGAACAGTGGTCGCCCTCTTTGCTGTCAGGGACCGGGATTCTGGTGTGAATGGGGAGATCACCTGTGCCCTTGAAGACCAGCTCTCCTTCTCCCTAAGGCCAGCCTATAAGAATTACTATGAGGTAGTGACCGTGAGCACATTGGATCGGGAGGAGACAGCTCAGTACCTTGTAGTCATCTTAGCGGCAGACGCAGGGTCTCCTTCTCTCACCACTACGCAGACCTTCACAGTGGACATCTCCGATGTCAATGACAATGCACCTGTTTTCAACCAGACATCATACACCATGTATGTGCGAGAGAACAATATCCCTGCAGTGCTTGTTGGGGCTGTCAGTGCAGTGGACTCAGATGCAGGACCCAATGCCAAGGTGATCTATTCCCTGAGGCCTGTGCACCCTGCAGAGCGGGACCCCTGCTCCTGCATCTCCGTGAACTCAGAGAATGGACATGTGTTTGTGCTGCGTCCACTGGACTATGAGCAGATGAGGCAGCTTGAGGTGCTGGTGAGTGCCACCGATGCGGGGTCCCCTCCCCTCAGCACCAACGTCACTGTCCGCCTCCTCGTGGTGGACGAGAACGACAATGCCCCACTGGTGTTGCACCCTGCACAGGACAGCAGCCCGCCATCCAGTGAGCTGGTGCCAGCCTCGTCTGAGGTGGGGGACCTGGTCACCAAAGTGGTGGCCGTTGATGCCGACTCTGGTCAGAACTCATGGCTTTCCTTCCACCTTCTAAGGGCCACAGACCCTGGGCTGTTTGCAGTGGGTACCCAAAATGGGGAGGTACGGCTGAGGAGGCTAGTGACAGAGAGGGATGCCATGAAGCAGAAGCTCGAGGTGCTGGTGCGTGACAATGGGAGGCCACCACTGTCGGCCACTGCAGCACTGAGCATACTCCTCCTCAACGGCCTCTCACAGGAACACCTGCCACAGCAGGAGGTGGCTGTGCAGGATGAAGACAGCTCCCTGACAATCTTTTTAATCATTTCACTGGTCTTTGTCTCCCTCCTCTTCCTCACATCTGTCGCAGCCTTTGTTGCTTGCAAGGTGTGCAAGAGAAAGGAGCTGAAAGGAGGGCACGTGCTGTATGGCACAGGCAACTTGCAGAGCAGTCTGGCTGATGGGGCTGCTGCTGGGACCCTGCCCCACACCTATTGCTATGAGATCAACCTGACCACGGGCTCAGGCAACAGCGAGTTCAAGTTCCTGAAGCCCATCCTCCCCAGCCTGCCACCACAGCACTCTGGCACAGCCAGGGGTGTTGATGGTGCAGAGGATTTCCCACCAGTCCCTAACTCCATGGGGGATGCAGCCCTGGACGTCTCTGGTCCGTCATCTGTTGGACACTTTAATGGGCTTCCCTTTAACTAGGCCTGAGTCCATGCAGTGAAAGGCTTCATGCCTTGGAGCTGGAAGGGATCTGGCTTATGATATTCAGTCTTGTTTCCTGGAAATAAATCTTCATTTGTAATTGGCTTTACAACTGACACTTCAGCACTAAGACAGATGTATGTTATTCTTCACCCGTCTAAAAAGATTAGAAATAAAAAAAATATAAGAAAGCTAAGGCATTTCTCCTCAGGCAATGATATGTTTCAGCTCTGATATTGGCTTTTCCAAAGTGCTTCATGTTTAACATTTGATCCAGGCTCCCTGGCTAAGTGCTTGTTATTAGGAAAAACCTTGACAGTCACCCTATCTTACTCTGTGATGTAACACAATGGTTGGGCAGATGACAGTGCAGTATAGCCCTTCTCTCTTGTCTGCAAATTAAGGAAAGCGTTAGCCCTGTGTTTCACTGCAGTGCAAGTGCTCCTCTCTTTCTTTGCTGAGTCCTGGATCTGTGTGAGACCTGTGAGCACCATGTGTTTTCGCACTGCATTTTCTTCCACCTCGGTTGGCAAGAAGCATGCTTTGTACTGAGTTCTGCTGTGTCATCTTAACCACGGCACAGCAAAAATGTGCACAGCCAGACTTTGCAGTGGTTCATCTGCTTGGGATTGACCCAAAATTACTGGTGCACTAACGATTCCGGCATGAAAGACAAGTCGACACATCACCTCAGAGGACCTTTGTCTACAGGTAGAGCCAAGAATGACTTTAAAAGTAGAATCCAGTTTGGTGTCATTGCGTTCATTCCTATTTGCCAGGGTTCCTCAACTGCAGTGAAGTGCTATCATGCTATGGTTTTCCATGTTTTTGTTAGAATGCTAAAATTTTCCTTTTTTCCCCTTCTCCTTTGGCTGTATGTTTAAGCATTGTCTTAACACTTCCCCTTTAGAAGGACTGATACCCAGCCTATAACAATGGGTTGTTGGAAAGAAGGTGTTATGGGAATGGATACTTAAACACCTGTATACTTAAACTGATACTTAAACTGTATCCTTTTTAATCCAAGATACCCTTGTCTGTAAAAGTGAAATGAAATGAATGTCCAAGTGCCATTCTGGCAATAAAAAGAATGCTGTTTTGGAGAGAGTCTTTGTAGTAATGTTCATTCTAGGAAAGCTCTGTAAAGGATTCAGGGTTTTTCCAAAGTCTGGGTGCTTTTATTTATGTATATATTTATTTTTACCTTGTTCCTTGCTTGAGGTATTGTTCTGCGGTACGTGTCCTCTACCTGGTGATATGACCGCTAGTGCCTGAAGGAAAAGGGTGGGTACTGGGGATTTGCGGGCAGGCCTCTTGTGGGCCTTGTGAGCCCTGAGTGTAAGAAGTGGCTGAGCAGCTGGGTCCAGAAGAGTGGTGGTCAATGGCACCAAGTCCTGTTGGATGCTGGGAAGTCTAGTCATACCCCATTGATCAATACTGGTTGCATTGTTTTACGTGTGCAGGATTTTCTGCTCCACCTGGATTCATACAAGTCCATGGGTTTGGATGGGATTCGTCTCAGGGTGCTCAGAGAGCTGACTGACATCATCGTGGGACTTCTCTCAATTATTTTTCAATGTTTGGGGGAACCTGGAGAGGTCCCAGTTGACTGGAAGCTGGCAAATGTACCATTTTTCAAGAAGGGCAAGAAAGAAGAACCTGGAAACTACAGGCCTGTTAGTCTCACGTCAGCGCCTGGTAAAATTATGGAGATTATCCTGGGAGTTATTGAATCACACCTGGGGGACAGTGTAGTCATTGGTCCCAGCCAACATGGGTTCACGAGGGGTAGGTCCTGTTTAACAAATTTGATTTCCTTTTATTATAAGATCACCCATCTAGTTGATCAAGGGAAACCAGCTGATGTAATCTTTGTGGATTTCAGAAAAGCTTTTGACACAGTTTCCCTTAGGATCCTTCTGGACAAAATATCCAGCATACAGCTGGACAAAAACACCATATGATTGGTGAATAATTATCTGATGGTTAGAGTTCAAAGGGTTGTGGTAAATGGGGCTGCATCAGGCCAGTGGCCGGTCACCAGTGGGGTCCCCCAAGGGTCCATTTTAGGGCCAGTTCTCTTCAGTGTTTTAATAAACGATTTGGATGGAGGACTAGAAGGTGTTTTGAGCAAATTTGCTAATGATGCTAAACTGGGAGGAGTTGTTGACTCTGTTGAGGGTAGAAAGGCCTTGCAGAGAGATCTGGACACATTGTAGAGCTGGGCAATCACCAACCACATGAAGTTTAACAAGAGCAAGTGCTGGATCCTGCATCTGGGAAGGGGCAACCCTGTCTATGCGTACAGGCTGGGTGACGAGACACTGGAGAGCAGCCCCGCAGAGAGGATCTGGGGTTTTGGTTGATAGCAAGCTGAATATGAGCCAGCAGTGTGCCCTGGCAGCCAGGAGGGCCAACCGTATCCTGGGATGCATCAAGCATGGCATTGCTTGTTGGTCAAGGAAAGTGATTGTCCAGTACTACTCTGTGTTGGTGTGGCCTCACCTTGAGTACTGTGTGCAGTTCTGGGCACTGCATTCCAAAAAGCATGTGAAACTATTGGAGAGTGACCAGAGAAGGGCTACTAAGATAGTGAAGGGCCTAGAGGAGAAGAGGTACGAAGAGCGGTTGAGGTCACTTGGCCTGTTCAGCCTGGAACAGTAGAGGCTTAGGGGAGACCTCATTGCGGTCTACAGCTTCCTCACGAGGGGGAGTGAAGGGGCAGGCGCTGATCTATTCTCTTTAGTGACCAGTGATAGGACCCAAGGGAATGGTGTCAAGCTGTGGCAGGGGAGGTTCAGGCTGGATATCAGGAAGAGGTGCTTCAGAGAGGGTTGTTGTGTGCTGGAACAGGTTCCCCAGGGATGTAGTGATGGCATCAAACCAGTTGGAGTTTAAGAAGCACTTGGGCTGTGCTCGTAGTCACATGGTCTGAATTTTGGATTAGACCTGTGTGGAGCCAGGAGTTGGACTCCATGATCCATATGGGTTTCTTCCCCCTTGGGATATTCTGTGATTCTGTGATGAACGTCCTTATAAATAATCTCGATGATGGGACAAAGTGTACCCCCCGTAAGTCAGCAGGTTCTGTAAAACGGGAGTGTGGCTGGGGTAGAGAAGTTTTGACTACAGCAGAAGGCATTGCTGTCATCAAAAGGACCAGGAGAACCTGGAGAAATGGGCTGACAGGACCCTCATGGATTTCCACAAGGAGAGGTACAAAGTCTTTCACTTGGGGAGGAACAATCCCGTGTTCAAGGAAAGCAGCCTGGTGGAAAAGGCTCTGGAGGGTCCCAGTGGATACAAAGTTGCAAATGTGCCAGCAGCATGCCCTTGCCATAAAGAAGGCTAATGATGGTTGAATCAGCAGAGTATTTTGAACAGGTCAAGGGAATATCTCGAGCAGTCCCAGGGAAGTCGTACTTCCCCTCTGTTCACCACTGGTGAGGCCAGGCCCTGTCTAGTGTTTTAGAGCTGGAAGGGATCTAGCTCACCACCCTTACCCTTGTTTCCTGGAGAGTAAACCTGGACTTGTAATTGGCCTTGCAAATAACCCTCTAAAAATGTCAGATATATGTTTTCCTCCACCCCTCCAAAATAATTAAATAATAAATAAATTGAAGGAAACTAAAATCTCCATCCTTCACGCAATGATATTTCGCCTCAGGTGGGGTCTTTTCTGAAGTGAGTAGAATTGGGCTTTTCAAATTGGCTCGTTAAGTTCTTTGTCTCGTTAAATTCTTTGGCTCCTTAAATTCTTTGTCCTGCTTGTAATTGGCCTCGCAAATGACCCTCTAATAGGAAGTCAGACGTATGTTTTTCTTCACTCCTCAAAGGAAAAATACAATAAAACAGATAAAATAAAAAGCAAGAAACTAAAGTTTCTTTCCTTCAGGCAATTTGTTTCATCTCGGACAGTATCTTTTCTGAAGTGCTTCATTAGTAGGGTTTGGCTCTTTATATTGGCTCGTTAAGTTCTATGGCTCCTTAAATTCTTTGGCTCCTTAAATTCATTGTCCTGCTTGTTAGGGAGCACTGAGGACCCCACCCTGTCTTTTTCTGGGATGTAACACAAGGGTGAGATTGGGCAGACAAAGATCATTTTCACGCCAATGCCGCTTGGCCATCCTGCCTTAAAAGCAAAGCAAGTCACGCTCATGTAATACACTTTAGCCATGCCCCTGTGTCAGCAGGGAAAGGATGGTGTGAGTCCTGCGTGTCAATGCAGCACAAGTGCTGCTCTCTTTCTTAGCTGGGTCCTCGATCTCCGTGTCTGAGATGCATGGGCCCAGTGTGTATTTGTGATGTGTGTTCCTCCAGCTCGGCCAGCAAGAGAGGTGCTTAGACTGAGTGCTGTCATCTCCAGGGGACAGAAATAACGTGCACAACTAGAGATCCCTTTGGTTTAGAAAAGGAGGGTTGGCTGTCTCCTGGAGATTGCCTCAAAGCTTTAGAAGCATTCACGATGCTGGAATCAATGGTAACTATAAAGCACTATGAGCTTCTGTTTGCCGGGATTCTAAGGTAAATGAATGACGACTCTGTCCCTAGACAAACTTAAATACGGTCAACCAGTTTTATCCCACCATTTTCCTTCCCACTTCCTGTAGATTTTCCATGAGACATGCAGTCCTGACATGATTTTTCGTGGGTTTAATTCCATGGTTTTAGAAAGCTTTCATTCTCCTTTTCCCCTTTCCCTTTTCCTGTATGAGCTGTGTTGGAGCATTGTGTTACCTATTCCCCTGAAGAAGGACTGTCACCACAGGCAGAAGAACGGGTTGTTAGAACGACGGTGGTATGGCACTGAACATTGGGAAAAGCTCACGCTGCTTTACGCTGCAATCATAAGCCGCATGACCGCCAAGCAGGACACGCTTTCCTGGAAAGGTGACCTGGAAAGAACACCCGAGCGCGATTCCTGCCACAAAAAGGCTGCTGCTGTTGGGAGAGTCCTTGTAGCGATGTTGTTTGCAGGCAAGCTCTGTGAGCACGCCGGCGTTTGGCAAAGGCTGAGAGACGGCGGCCAGGAGCGCGTCCCGTCCCGGAGCAGTCCCGCCGCGGGCCGCAGGGTGGTGCTCCTGGCCAAGGCGGCGGCGAGCGGCTGCGGGGCGGGGAGGCGGCCGAGCCCAGTACAACGCAGCGCAGCGCAGCCGGGAGGCGGCGGCGAGCGGTCCTCCGCGCCGTCCTCCGCAGCATCCGCTGGCCGTCCCGGACGGCCGCGCTGCGGGCCGCCAGCCGGCCTCGGCGAGAGGGAGAGAGGGAGGCCGCGAGGGAGGGCGCCCGCCGCTTCCCGCCGCGCTGCTGCCGGGCGCCGCTTCCCGCGGAGGACTGCGGCACACGGAGGGTGTCCGCCGCCCCGCCATGGCGTCTGCAAGGCAAGTGCTTTGTGTGTGTGCTTTGCTGTGCGTGCCGCGCGTTCGCTGCGAGCCCATCCGCTACTCCGTAGCCGAGGAGGGGGAGAGCGGCTCCGTGGTGGCCAACGTGGCGGAGGACGCGGGGCTGACCCCGGCGCAGCTGTCGGCTCGCCGGGCACGCATTGCCTCACCGGCCGGCCGGCAGCAATTTCGCTTAGAGCGCGCCGCCGGCCGCCTCGTCCTGGCGGAGCGGCTCGATCGCGAGGAGATGTGCGGCCGCTCGCTTACCTGCACGCTCGCCTTCGAGCTCCTGCTCGAAAACCCGCTGCAGTTCTTTCGGGTCGAGGTGGCCGTGGAGGACGTCAACGACCACTCGCCGGTCTTTCCCGAGGAACGAGTCACTTTTCAGATCCCGGAAACGAGTGACCCTGGCTCGCGATTCCCTGTGGAGGCGGCTCAGGACCTGGACGTTGGCAGCAACAGCATCCAGGCTTACAGCATCGCTCCCGAGAATGAGTACTTCAGTGTCTCCTCTGAGAGTCATGTTGAGGGTAACAAGTATATAGAATTGTTATTGGAAAATCCTCTAGACAGAGAGGCACATTCGGAGTTGCTTTTCAGTCTCATTGCTACAGACGGTGGCTTTCCACCTAGGAGCGGGACCACCCAAATACACATTGTGGTTCTAGATGTAAATGATAATGCTCCTACCTTCACACAGAAGCTTTACATTGGTCGGGTTTTGGAAAATGCCCCAATGGGCTCTGTGGTTCTCAGTGTCATGGCTACCGATCCAGATGTGGGACTGAATGGTGACATCTCCTACAGGTTCAGCCAATTGGTGGGTGAGAGCCACTTGCCATTCACCATTGACAGCATGAGTGGTGAAATCCGAGTCACAAAGCCCCTGGATTTCGAAGATGCACAGAAATATGAGCTCAGTGTGCGTGCAACTGATGGTGGTGGCCTCTCAGGCATGTGCAATGTGATGGTGGAGGTGGTGGATGTGAACGACAATGCACCGGAGCTGGTGGTCAGTTTTCTTCAGCAGTCCCCTCCCTGAGAACGCAGAGCCTGGAACAGTGGTCGCCCTCTTTGCTGTCAGGGACCGGGGATTCTGGTGTGAATGGGGAGATCACCTGTGCCCTTGAAGACCAGCTCTCCTTCTCCCTAAGGCCAGCCTATAAGAATTACTATGAGGTAGTGACCGTGAGCACATTGGATCGGGAGGAGACAGCTCAGTACCTTGTAGTCATCTTAGCGGCAGACGCAGGGTCTCCTTCTCTCACCACTACGCAGACCTTCATGGTGGACATCTCCGATGTCAATGACAATGCACCTGTTTTCAACCAGACATCATACACCATGTATGTGCGAGAGAACAATATCCCTGCAGTGCTTGTTGGGGCTGTCAGTGCAGTGGACTCAGATGCAGGACCCAATGCCAAGGTGATCTATTCCCTGAGGCCTGTGCACCCTGCAGAGCGGGACCCCTGCTCCTGCATCTCCGTGAACTCAGAGAACGGACATGTGTTTGTGCTGCGTCCACTGGACTATGAGCAGATGAGGCAGCTTGAGGTGCTGGTGAGTGCCACCGATGCGGGGTCCCCTCCCCTCAGCACCAACGTCACTGTCCGCCTCCTCGTGGTGGACGAGAACGACAATGCCCCACTGGTGTTGCACCCTGCACAGGACAGCAGCCTGCCATTGAGTGAGCTGGTGCCAGCCTCGTCCGAGGCTGGGGACCTGGTCACCAAAGTGGTGGCTGTTGATGCTGACTCTGGTCAGAACTCATGGCTTTCCTTCCATCTTCTAAGGGCCACAGATCCTGGGCTGTTTGCTGTGGGTACCCAAAATGGGGAGGTACGGCTGAGGAGGCCAGTGACAGAGAGGGATGCCGTGAAGCAGAAGCTTGAGGTGCTGGTGCGTGACAATGGGAGGCCACCACTGTCGGCCACTGCAGCACTGAGCATACTCCTCCTCAACGGCCTCTCGCAGGAACACCTGCCACAGCAGGAGGTGGCTGTGCAGGATGAAGACAGCTCCCTGACAATCTATTTAATCATTTCACTGGTCTTTGTCTCCCTCCTCTTCCTCACATCTGTCGCAGCCTTTGTTGCTTGCAAGGTGTGCAAGAGAAAGGAGCTGAAAGGAGGGCACATGCTGTATGGCACAGGCAACTTGCAGAGCAGTCTGGCTGATGGGGCTGCTGCTGGGACCCTGCCCCACACCTATTGCTACGAGATCAACCTGACCACGGGCTCAGGCAACAGCGAGTTCAAGTTCCTGAAGCCCATCCTCCCCAGCCTGCCACCACAGCACTCTGGCACAGGCAGGGGTGTTGATGACACAGGGGATTTCCTGCCCGTCCCTAACTCCATGGGGGATGCAGTCCTGGACAGCCCTGGGACACCATCTGCTGGACACTTTAATGGGCTTCCTTTAACTAGGTCTGAGTCCATGCAGTGAAAGGCTTCATGCCTTGGAGCTGGAAGGGATCTGGCTTATGATATTCAGTCTTGTTTCCTGGAGATTAAATCTGCCTTGATAATTGGCTTCACAAGTGACTCTCTAACAGTAAGTCAGAAGTATGTTTTTCTTCACCCCTCCAAGAGGATTAGAAATAAAAAAAATATAAGAAAACTAAGGCATTTTCCCTCAGGTAGTGATATGTTTTCAGCTTTGATATTGTCTTTTCCAAAATGCTTCATGAGGAAGTTTTGATCCAGGCTCCCTGGCTAAGTGCTTGTTATTAGGAAAAACCTTGGCTGTCACCCTGTTTTTATTCTGTGCTGAAACACAATGTTGTGGTTGGGCAGATGACAGTGCAGTATAGCCCTTCTCCCTTGTCCGCAAGGTAAGAAAGGCATTAGCCCTGTGTTTCAGTGCGATGCAAGTGCTCCTCTCTTTCTTTGCTGAGTCCTGGATCTCTCTGTGTGAGACCTGTGAGCACCATTTGTTTTTGCACTGCATTGTCTTCCCTTTCGATTGGCAAGAAGCATGTTTTGTACTGAGTTCCACCATGTCATCTTAACCTCAGCACAGCAAAAACCAGCAGAGCCAGACTTTGCAGTGGTCCATCTGCTGGGGATTGACTCAAAACTATAGCAGCACTAAGTATTCCAAGATAGACTGTAATTATACAGAGCTTTGACCGTGATCATTGTGTTTGGGTGGATTGAACTTCAAGTCTACACATTGCCTCAGAGGACCTTTGTCTGCAGATGGAATCAAGATAAACTTTCAAAAGGGAAACTCATCTTGGTATTATTGTTTTCATTCTTGCTTACCGGATTTCCTCAATTGCAGTGAATTGCTATCATGGCATATTTTTCCAGGTTTTCATTAGAATGCTTAAAATTTCCTTTTTTCCCTTTCTCCTTTGGCTGTATGTTTGAGCATTGTCTTACGAATTCCCCTTAAGAAGGAATGACACCCAACCTGTAACAATGGGTTGTTGGAAAGAAGTTGTTATTGGACTGGATATTTAAACACCCTCATGTTATGTTGTGCTGCATTATATACCATATCATTTTTAAGCTGGTATACCCTTGTATGTAAAAGTGAAATGAAATGAATGCCTGAGTGCCATTCTGGCAATAAAAAGGATGCTGTTGTGGAGAGAGTCTTTGTAGTAATATTCTTTCTAGGAAAGCTCTGTAAAGCACCCATTTTTAGTTTTCCAAATTCTGGGAGGGGTTTATTATTATATGGTTCCTTGACTGAGGTTTTGTAATGGGGGCACATATCCGTTACCACGAGATGTGGTCGCTGGTGCCTGGAGGGAAAGAGTGGGTACCAGGGATTTGCTAGAACGCCTTTTGTTGGTCTTGTGAGCACTGAGCATAAGAAGTGGTGGAGCAGCTGGGCCCAGAAGGGTGGTGATCAGTGGCACAAATTCCGGCTGGATGCCAGGAAATCTTGGTGTACATCATGGGTCAATACTGGTTGCATTCCTGTTTACCGTCCTTATAAATAATCCCAATGATGGGACAGAGTGTAACTCTGTAAATTGGCAGATGCCATAAAATGGGAGTGTGTGGGGAGGAGGTGGCAGTGTTGGCTACAGCAGAGGGTGCTGCTGTCATTGAAAGAACCAGGAGAAAAGGACTGACAGGAGCCTCATGGAATTCCACAAGGAGAGGTGCAAAGTCCTTCTCTTGGGGAGGAACAATCCCATGTTCCAGAAGAGCAGCCTTGTGTAAAAGGCCTAGGGGTCCTGTGGAGACAAGTTGAACTTGATCCAAAAGTGTGGCCTTGCCATAAAGAAGGCTAACGATGTCTAAGGTTGCATCAGCAGAATACTGTGTGCTGGTCAAGGGAGTATCTTGAGCAGGTGAAGGGAAGTCTTCCTTCCCCTCTGTTCACAGATGGTGAGGCCAAACCCTATCTAGCATTTTAGAGCTGGAAGGGATCTAGCTCATGACACTTACCCTTGTTTCCTGCAGAGTCAATGTACACTTGTAACTGCACTCACATATGACCCTCTAACACTAAGGAAAATGTGATTTTCTCCTCCCCTCCAAAATAAATAAAGGAATAAATGAAATGAAAGAAACTAAAGTCTCTGTCCTTCAGGGAATTATATGTTTAAGCTCTTATATTGTCTTTTCTGAAGTTTTTTTCTGAGCTGGGGTTGCTCTTTGCGAAATACTGGCAACAAAATGATGCTGTTTTGAAGAAAGTTTTTGTAGTAATGTTCTTTGCAGGAAAGCTCTGTAAAGGATCCTTTTCTTTTTTTCCTACAACTGGGAATTATTTATTTATTTTGGGGGGGGGGGTTCTTTAATTGAGGTATTGTTATGGTTGCATGTGTCCTCTACCTGGATGTGTGGCCGCTACTGCCTGGAGGATGAGAGTAGGTACTGGGGATTTGCTGGAAGGTTTCCTGTGGGCCTTGTGAGCACTGAGCATAAGAAATGGCTGAGCAGCTGGGCCCAGAAGAGTGGTGATCACTGGCACAAAGTCCGTATGGATCCCCAAAAATATTGGTGTATGCCATGGGTCAACAGTGTTTGCATTCCTGTTTAACATCCTTATAAATAACCTCGATGATGGGAGAGTGTACCCCCTGAAAGTCGGCAGGTGCTGTAAAACAGGTGTGGGGGTGGGGTAGGGAAGTGTTGGCTACAGCAGATGGTGTTGCTGTCATTGAAAGGACCTGGAGAACCTGGAGAAATGGGTTGTCAGGACCCTCACGGAATACCTCAAGGAGAGGTGCAAAGTCCTTTAGTGAGCAGGAACAATCACATGTTCCAGGAAAACAGCCTCGTGGAAAAGGTGCTGAGGGTCCCATTGGACACCAAGTTGAACCTGAGCCAGCAGCATGCCCTTGCCATAAAGAAGGCTAATGATGTCTCAGGTTGCATCAGCAGAGTATCGTGAGCAGATCAATGGAGTATCTTGTGCTGCTCAGGGGAAGTCATCCTTCCCCTCTGTTCACCACCGGTGAGGGCAGACCCTGACTCGCGTTTTAGAGCTGGAAGGGATTTAGCTAATGACACTTAGGTGGTTTTTTTTTTTTTTCTTTTTTTTCTGGAGAGTAAGTTTGCACTTGTAATTGGCCTCGCAAACGACCTTCTGAGAAGTCCATATGTATGATTTTCTTCACCATTCCAAATAAATAAATTTTAAAAAATACAATAAAAAGAAAGAAAACTGAAGTCTATGTCTTTCATGCAATGATATTTTTCATCTCAGACAATATCTTTTCTGAAGTGCTTCATTAGTAGGGTTTGGCTCCTTAAATTAACTCATTAAGTTCTTTGTCTAGTAAAATTCTGTGGCTCCTTAAATTCTTTGTCCTGCTTGTTAGGGAGCACTGAGGACCCCACCCTGTCTTTTTCTGGGATGTAACACAAGAGTGAGATTGAGCAGACAAAGATCATTTTCACGCCAATGCCGCTTGGCCATCCTGCCTTAAAAGCAAAGCAAGTCACGCTCATGTAATACACTTTAACCATGTTCCCATGTCAGCAGGGAAAGGATGGTGTGAGTCCTGTGTGTCAATGCAACACAAGTGCTGCTCTCTTTCTTAGCTGGGTACTCGATCTCCCTGTCTGAGATGCATGGGCCCTGTATGCATTTGCGATGTGTGTTCCTCCAGCTTGGCCAGCAAGAGAGGTACTTGGACTGAGTGCTGTCATCTCCAGGGGACAGAAATAACGTGCACAACTAGAGATCCCTTTGGTTTAGAAAAGGAGGGTTGGCTGTCTCCTGGAGATTGCCTCAAAACTCTAGAAGCACTCACAATGCTGGGATTGACGGTAAATATAAAGCACTGTGAACATCTGTTTGTCTGGATTCTAAGGTAAATGAACGACGACTCTGTCCCTAGACAAACTTAAATACAGTCTCCCAGTTTTATCCCATTATCTTCCTTCCCATTTCCTGTAGGTTCTCCATGAAACGGGAGTGCAGTCATGACATGATTTTTCGTGGTTTTAATTCCATGGTTTTAGAAAGCTTTCATTCTCCTTTTCCCCCTTTCTCTTTTCCTGTATGAGCTGTGTTGGAGCATTGTGTTACCTATTCCCCTGAAGAAGGACTGTCACCACAGGCAGAAGAACAGGTGAACAGGTTGTTGGAACGACGGTGGTATGGCACTGAACATTTGGAAAAGCTCACGCTGCTTTATGCTGCAGTCATAAGCCGCGTCACCGCCAAGCAGGACACGCTTTCCTGTAAAGGTGACCTGGAAAGAACACCCGAGCGCGATTCCTGCCACAAAAAGGCTGCTGCTGTTGGGAGAGTCCTTGTAGCGATGTTGTTTGCAGGCAAGCTCTGTGAGCACGCCGGCGTTTGGCAAAGGCTGAGAGACGGCGGCCAGGAGCGCGTCCCGTCCCGGAGCAGTCCCGCCGCGGGCCGCAGGGTGGTGCTCCTGGCCAAGGCGGCGGCGAGCGGCTGCGGGCGGGGAGGCGGCCGAGCCCAGCACAACGCAGCGCAGCGCAGCGCAGCCGGGAGGCGGCGGCGAGCGGTCCTCCGCGCCGTCCTCCGCAGCATCCGCTGGCCGTCCCGGACGGCCGCGCTGCGGGCCGCCAGCCGGCCTCGGCGAGAGGGAGAGAGGGAGGCCGCGAGGGAGGGCGCCCGCCGCTTCCCGCCGCGCCGCTGCCGGGCGCCGCTTCCCGCGGAGAACTGCGGCAGACGGAGGGTGTCCGCCGCCCCGCCATGGCGTCTGCAAGGCAAGTGCTTTGTGTGTGTGCTTTGCTGTGCGTGCCGCGCGTTCGCTGCGAGCCCATCCGCTACTCCGTAGCCGAGGAGGGGGAGAGCGGCTCCGTGGTGGCCAACGTGGCGGAGGACGCGGGGCTGACCCCGGCGCAGCTGTCGGCTCGCCGGGCACGCATTGCCTCACCGGCCGGCCGGCAGCAATTTCGCTTAGAGCGCGCCGCCGGCCGCCTCGTCCTGGCGGAGCGGCTCGATCGCGAGGAGATGTGCGGCCGCTCGCTTACCTGCACGCTCGCCTTCGAGCTCCTGCTCGAAAACCCGCTGCAGTTCTTTCGGGTCGAGGTGGCCGTGGAGGACGTCAACGACCACTCGCCGGTCTTTCCCGAGGAACGAGTCACTTTTCAGATCCCGGAAACGAGTGACCCTGGCTCGCGATTCCCTGTGGAGGCGGCTCAGGACCTGGACGTTGGCAGCAACAGCATCCAGGCTTACAGCATCGCTCCCGAGAATGAGTACTTCAGTGTCTCTCCTCGGATTAAAGGTGACAGTGACATCTATGTCGAACTTGTATTGGAAAAGCCTCTAGACAGAGAGGAGCAGCCAGAGTTGCTTTTCAGTCTCATTGCTACAGACGGTGGCTCTCCACCTAGGAGCGGGACCACCCAAATCCACATTGTAGTTCTGGACGCAAATGACAATGCTCCCATCTTTACTCAGGATGTGTATGTTGGTCAAGTTTTGGAAAATGCCCCAATGGGTTCTGTGATTCTCAGAACTATAGCCACTGATCCAGACATGGGACATAATGGTGACATCTCCTACGGGTTCAGCCAAGCAATCAGTGCGAGCCACTTGCCTTTCACAATCGATGCCATGAGTGGTGAAATTCATGTCACAAAACCCCTGGATTTTGAGGTCACACAGAAATATGAGATCCGAGTGCGAGCAACGGATGGTGGGGGCCTCTCGGCACTCTGCAAGGTGTTGGTGGAGGTGGTGGATGTGAACGATAATGCACCAGAGCTTATGATCAGTTCCTTCAGCAACCCCCTCCCGGAGAATGCAGAGACTGGGACGGTGGTTGCCCTCTTTGCTGTGAGAGACCAGGATTCTGGTGTGAATGGGGAGATCACCTGTGCCCTTGAAGACCAGCTCTCCTTCTCCCTGAGGCCAGCCTTTAAGAATTACTATGAGCTGGTGACAATGAGCACATTGGACAGGGAAGAGAGAGCTCTGTACCTTGTGGTTGTCACAGCGGCAGATGCAGGGTCTCCTCCCCTCACCACTACGCAGACCTTCACGGTGGACATCTCTGATGTCAATGACAATGCCCCTGTCTTCAACCAGACATCATACACCATGTATGTGCGAGAGAACAATATCCCTGCAGTGCTTGTTGGGGCTGTCAGTGCAGTGGACTCAGATGCAGGACCCAATGCCAAGGTGATCTATTCCCTGAGGCCTGTGCACCCTGCAGAGCGGGACCCCTGCTCCTGCATCTCCGTGAACTCAGAGAACGGACATGTGTTTGTGCTGCGTCCACTGGACTATGAGCAGGTGAGGCAGCTTGAGGTGCTGGTGAGTGCCACCGATGCGGGGTCCCCTCCCCTCAGCACCAACGTCACTGTCCGCCTCCTCGTGGTGGACGAGAACGACAATGCCCCACTGGTGTTGCACCCTGCACAGGACAGCAGCCCGCCATCCAGTGAGCTGGTGCCAGCCTCGTCCGAGGTGGGGGACCTGGTCACCAAAGTGGTCGCCATTGATGCTGACTCTGGTCAGAACTCATGGCTTTCCTTCCACCTTCTAAGGGCCACAGACCCCGGGCTGTTTACCGTGGGTACCCAAAATGGGGAGGTGCGGCTGAGGAGGCCAGTGACAGAAAGGGATGCCATGAAGCAGAAGCTCGAGGTGCTGGTGCGTGACAATGGGAGGCCACCACTGTCGGCCACTGCAGCACTGAGCATACTCCTGCTCAACGGCCTCTCACAGGAACACCTGCCACAGCAGGAGGTGGCTGTGCAGGATGAAGACAGCTCCCTGACAATCTTTTTAATCATTTCACTGGTCTTTGTCTCCCTCCTCTTCCTCACATCTGTCGCAGCCTTTGTTGCTTGCAAGGTGTGCAAGAGAAAGGAGCTGAAAGGAGGGCACGTGCTGTATGGCACAGGCAACTTGCAGAGCAGTCTGGCTGATGGGGCTGCTGCTGGGACCCTGCCCCACACCTATTGCTACGAGATCAACCTGACCACGGGCTCAGGCAACAGCGAGTTCAAGTACCTGAAACCCATCCTGCCCAGCCTGCTGCCAGAGCACTCTGGCACAGGCAGGGGTGTTGATGACCCAGAGCATTTCCGACCTGTGCGTAGCTCCATGGGGGATGCCACCCTGGACAGTCCTGGGACAGAATCTATGGGACAGTTCAATGGGTTTTCGTTTGACTAGCTGCAAGTTCACCCAGCCAAAGGCTTCATGCCTTGTAGCTGGAAGGGATCTGGCTTATGAAACACTGTCTTGTTTCCTGGAAATAAATCTGATCTTATAATTGGCTGCATGAACAACCATCTAACACTAAGGCAGATGTATGTTTTTCTTCACCCCTCTAAAAATATTAGAAATTAAAAAAAAAAAGAAAAAAGAAAGAAAAAAGAAAACTAAGGCCTTTCTTCTTCAGGCAATGATATGTTTCAGCTCTGCTAATGGCTTTTCAAATCTGCTCCATGAGTAAGGTTTGATCCAGGCTCCTTGGCTAAGTGCTTGTTATTAGAAAAGACCTCAGATCTCACCCTGTTTTATTCTGTGCTGAAACACAATGTTGTGGTTGGGCAGATGACAGTGCAGTATAGCCCTCCTCCCTTGTCTGTGGGGAAGAAAGGTGTTAGCCCTGTGTTTCACTGTAATGCAAGTGCTACTCTCTTTCTTTGCTGAGTCCCAGATCTGTCTGTGTGAGATATGTCATCACCATGTGCTTTTGCACTGCATTGTCTTCCACCTTGGTTGGCAAGAAGCATATTTTTTATTGAGTTTTGCCGTCTCATCTTCTCCATGGCATAGTGAAAACATGCAGAGCCAGACTTTGCAGTTGTCCATCTGCTTGGGATTGACTCAAAACTATAGCAGCACTAAAATTCCACCATAGACTCTAATTATACAGAACTTTGACTTTGATCATTGTGTTTGGGTGGATAGCAGGGCATCTTGACACGTTGCCTCAGAGGACCTTTGTCTACAGGTAGAACCAAGATAGATTTTAAAAGTAGAATCCAGTTTGGTGTTGTTGTTTTCATTCCTGCTTGCTGGGATTCCTCAATGAGAGTCGAGAGCTATCATGGTATGGTTTTCCAGATTTTTGTTAGAATGCTTACATTTTCCTTTTTTCCCCTTCTCCTTTGGCTGTATGTTTAAGCATTGTCTACTAATTCCCCTTAAGAAGGACTGACACCCAACCTATAACAACGGGTTGTTGGAAAGAAGTTGTTATTGGACTGGATATTTAAACACCCTCATGTTATGTTGTGCTGCATTATACACTGTATCATTTTTAATCCAGGATACCCTTGTCTGTAAATGTGAAATGAAATGAGTGTCCGTGTGCCATTCTGGCAATAAAAAGGATGCTGTTGTGGATAGAATCTTCGTAGTAATGTTCTTATCAGAAAATCTCTGTAAAGGATCCAGGCTTTTTTCCAATTCTAGGTTCTTTTTTTTTTTTTTTAAATTTTGTTCCTTGATTGAGGTATTGTTTTGCAGTCACGTGTCCTCTACCTGGAGACATGGCCACTAGTGTCTGAAGGAAAAGAGTAGGCACTGGGGAATTGCTGGCAGGCCTCTTGTGGGCTTTGTGAGCACTGAGCATAAGAAGTGGCAGAGCAGCTGGGCCCAGAAGGGTGGTGATCAGTGGCACAAAGTCCTGTTGAATGCCGGGAACTATTGTTGTATCCCATGTGTCAATACTGGTTGCAGTTCTGTTTATCGTCTTCATTCATGATTTGGTTAACAGGGCAGAGCATACCTTCTGTGTGTTGTCAGATGAGACAAAACTTCACCAAGGAGAACTACAAAGTCCTAACATATGTTATTTAACAACCCCAGGCACCAGGACATGCTGGGTGTTACCATGCTGGAAAGACAATTTGCAGAAAAGGGCCTCCAGGTCCTGTTGCACAACAGGTTGGACATGGCCAATGGGCCCACACTGCAAAGAAGGCTAAGAGTGTTCTTTGTTGGATTAGGCAAAGTATTTCCAAGAGTTTAAGGGGGGTGATCCATCCAACCCATTAACTCAACTCTGGTTTGGCCATACTTGTAGTAGTGTGTGCAGATCAGAGAGACATGAACATACTGGAAAGACCCGAGCATATAGCCACAAAGATGCTGAAGGGACTGGTGCATCTCTGCTATGAGGAAAGGCTGAAAGAGCTAGGGCTGTTCAGATGGGAGAAGGGAAGGATCAGGGGTACTTGTCTATATATGCAAATACCTGAAAGGAGGGTGAGAGGAAGACAGAGCCAGGCTCATTTCAGTGGTGCCCAACACCAGGACAAGAGGAAATAGACACACACGCACTGGAACAGAAGAAGTTCCCGCTGAACATCAGGAAACACTTCTTTACTGTGCAGGAGTCTGAGCATCAGCACAGGTTGCCCAGAGGTGTTACGGAGTCTCTATCCTTACAGATCTTCCAAAGCTGTCTGGACTTGGTCCTTGGCAACCTGTTCTAGGTGGCCCTGCTGGAGCAGGGATTGGACCAGATGACCTCTAGAGATTCCCTGACAAGCTCAACTGTTCTGGAAGTCTGGGATCCTGAGCATATGACTGTGACACAGCTCTGTTACTTGCTGGACAAAGGAAAGTGGCCTTTCCACTAGCTGGGACCCTGAGTGTGCAAAGGCCTCTGGAAAGCGGTGATGTTGGGCAGTGACCTTTCTGACTCTCTCAACAGCTCCAGAGATGAATGGCAATTGTAAGACCTTTGGGCACAAAGCATTTGTGCAAAGTAGGAGTGTCAATTGACAGATGGCTCAAAGTCATTGTATATCTTCCTCTGGTGACATTTCTGGGGAGCACCAGGAGATGGGCATTTGGTAGGAAAAACTACTCTCGGTGGGAGGCTTTGCTGTCAAGAACTGCAGCAGACTAAGGCTGGCCCTTCTGCAAGGGTCCCAATAAAGAGTTATGTGCCAAAGACAGGTTTTGTGATTCTGACAACAAGACCATTGCCCACTGAGGAGTGACCAAACATGTGTAAAGGTAACCTGAGCAGATGAAGGCCTGTGTTGTGCTGCATAATCCCTTGGTCGCAGAATAAACTCTTCCAGCTCCTTGTAAAAGCAGAGCCTGCAGGCACTACTTGCTCTGTACTGGTCACATCTACACTGAAGAAGTATACTGTTCATCTAACAGTATAGCAAGAACTTTTTGGTAGAAATGATGAATAGAGTTGCTTTCTTGCAGAAAACCCTAAAATAGCCTGAATGACCAATGAGGGGACACTCACAATCTCCTGCAGATGGGGTTTGCATGGTACATGGCATGTAGCTGGAATCCATTTGGAAGATGTGCCACTCAGGGTTCCCAGCCTCTAAAGGGAGATGAGATTACTCATACTCATCTCTTCTTATCATCTTCACTCTATTCACTGGAATTGTGATTGACACCTCTCAGAGTCTTAGTGTCTTTCTTACTGGCATTGCAATGAACCAGCACCTCCTGCTGTAAAACTGCTGATTCTCAGTTGTTCTAAGCCAAATATCAGCATGTCTGAGGCAGTTCAGAAGGTCTTCTGATAGCTTAAATGCTATAACAGTGAAGATTGTTGCCTAGGGGGCCCTAAGAGGTGCCATTTAGGAAGCAATGCACTGGGCAGGACTTGTCAGAAGGAGAGGCAGAAGGCAAAGGCCAGGTTCTGGTACCTCAGCGCCGTCTCCACCCACAGTCAGTCCCACAGACCGCTGCCTCGTTTAAACAGTGTGTTCTGGGGTGCAGTAACTCGTTTCTGTTGTGGAAACAAGGAATTGTGGCTGATGGGGTGGGACGACAGTGCACACAAAAAGCGTTTTCCTCCTCTAACTGGCCATGTTTTTTATACAAGCTTTTCCGCCCAGGTCCTTGTTGCCGTTAAGTACAGATATTGCCAGGCACTTCGATCTCCCCGCGAGGTCTTCAGTGCTCCGAGATGGTTTCATGGCGATTAGGGTGAGACATGCTATCGTGACGGCACAGCTGTTCGGTGTGTGTCAGGCCTTATTTCATGAGCAGCAAGCGAGTAGCAGCGGACCTGCCGCGCGAGCGAACACGGGACACTGAAGAGGCACAAGATTGCAGTTGTTGTGTGAGGCTGCGAGTGTCGCTGTTGGTTAAGGCTGGGCTACCAGGTCCAAGGCAAAAGGGGGCGCGGGGTCAGTGAGCCCGGACAGGCTGTTCGGGACGAGGCTTGTCGGGAGGAACGCGGAGAAAGCGGGGACGGCTCTGGGCCTGAAAGGGAGAGCGGGAGCCGGAGACCGGTCTGGGAAATGACGGCGAGAGAAGGGCGCTGGGGCCGGAGGCAGCGAGCGCTGCTGTGCTGCGCGCTGGTGGCGGCGTGGGAGGCGGCGTGGGGGCAGCTGCGCTACTCGGTGCCCGAGGAGCTGCCCAAGGGCTCTTTCGTGGGCGACGTGGCCAAGGACCTGGCGCTGCAGTTGGCCGCGCTCCGCGACCGCGGCGCCCGAGTTGTGTCGGCAGATAGGACGCGGTATTTCGCCCTGCATGCGAACAGCGGCCACCTGGTGACGGCGGAGAGACTAGATAGAGAGCAGCTTTGCCGGCTGGTGGAGCGATGTGTGCTGCGCTGTGAGGTGATCGTGGAGGGCGAGATGAAGGTCTACGGCATCGAAGTAGAAATCACAGATATTAACGAAAACGCGCCAAGCTTCGGATATGCAGATGTGGAACTGAGAATGAGCGTGACGACAGCGGCGGGGTCGCGGTTTTCCCTGGCCGATTCTCACGACTCGGACGTGGGAGTGAATTCCTTACAGAGCTACGAGCTGAGCGGCGACGAGCATTCTCGCTGTCCGTGCAGGCGGGAGCCGACGGCGAGAAGCGTCCCGAGCTGGTGCTGGCCAAGGCGCTGGACCGGGAGGAGGCAGCATTTCACGAGCTGGTGCTGAGGGCGAGCGACGGCGGCGAGTCGGTGCGGACGGGCACGGCGCTCATCCGCGTGTCTGTGCTGGACGCCAACGACAACGCGCCCGTGTTCAGCCAGGCGGTGTACGCGGTGCGCGTGCCTGAGGACGTGCCCGTGGGCTCCACGCTGCTTACCCTCACGGCCACCGACGCCGACGAGGGACTCAACGCAAACGTGAAATTCTCTTTGAAGAAAATAACTGAGGAAGCCTCAACGATATTCCACCTGCATCCCGAGTCGGGATCCATCAGGCTGATGAGGAGCCTGGACTTCGAGGAAGACGACACCTAGGAATTCAGGGTGCAAGGACGGGATAGCAGGGAGCTTTTAGACACAGCTACAGTCACGATCTCGTTGACCGACGTGAATGACAACGCGCCCGAGATGACTGTGTCGTCGGCGCTGAGCGAGATCTCGGAGGACGCGCCATCGGGGACGGCGGTGGCCCTGCTGCACGTGCAGGACCGGGACTCGGGCGCCAACGGCGAGGTGCGGTGCTCGCTGGTCGGCGACGTGCCGTTCCGCCTGCGGAGCTCGGTGGGCAGCTACTACAGCGTGGTGACGGCGCGGGAGCACAACGTGACGGTGCGGGCGGCGGACGGCGGGTCGCCGTCGCTGCGGAGCAGCGCGGTGCTGGCGCTGCGCGTGCTGGACGTGAACGACAACGCGCCGGTGTTCGCGGAGGCGCGCTACAGCGCCCGTCTGGCCGAGAACAACGCCGAGGGCGCGCTGGTGCTGACGGTGCGGGCGCGGGACGCGGACTGGGGGCAGAACGCGCGCGTGCGGTACCGGCTGGCGGAGGGGCGTGTGCGGGGCGCGCCGCTCTCGTCGTACGTGTCGGTGCAGGCGGAGACGGGCGCGCTGTACGCGCTGCGCTCCTTCGACTACGAGGAGGTGCGCGAGGTGGGGCTGTGGGTGCGGGCGGAGGACGGCGGCGCGCCGGCGCTGAGCAGCAACGTGTCGGTGCGGCTGCTGATCGTGGACGAGAACGACAACGCGCCGCAGGTGCTGTACCCGCCGGCGGCGGCGGCGGGGGCGGCGGCGGGCGCGGTCTGGACGGGCGTGGAGCTGGCGCCGCGCTCGGCGGAGCCCGGCGCGCTGGTGGCCAAGGTGGTGGCGGTGGACGCGGACGCGGGGCAGAACGCGTGGCTGTCCTACGAGCTGGCCAAGGCGACGGAGCCGGGGCTCTTCCGCGTGGGGCTGCACAGCGGCGAGGTGCGCACGGCGCGCTCGCCGCTGGCCCGCGACGCGCCCAGGCACAGCCTGGTGGTGGTGGTGAAGGACCAGGGCCGGCCGGCGCTGTCGGCCACGGCCACGCTGACGGTGGTGCTGGCCGAGAGCGTGGCCGAGCTGCTCTCGGAGCTGGGCAGCGCGGCGGCGCCGGCCGAGCCCGCCGGCAGCCTGACGCGCTGGCTGGTGCTGGCCGTGGCGGCCGTGTCCTGCCTCTTCCTCGCCTTCCTGCTGCTGCTGCTGGCGCTGCGCCTGCGGCGCTGGCGCCGCTCGCAGCTGCTGCCGCCGGCCAGCGGCGCCTTGCGCGGCGTCCCGGCCTCGCACTTCGTGGGCATCGACGGCGTCCGCGCCTTCCTGCACTCCTACTCGCACGAGGTGTCGCTCACCGCCGACTCGCGCAAGAGCCAGCGGCGCTGGGCGGCCGACAGCTGCTGCAACACCCTCCCGGCCCGGCCGTCTTCGGAGGTTTCGCTTGCTCTCTCGCCTAATGAAAATTACATTGTCGAGTACGGAGACTGAGTTTCCTCTCAGGTATTTCCGTTTTCTTAACTTTTTTTTTTTTGTGTGTGTGTGCCGTTTTTTTTTTTTTCGTTTGGTTGTTTATGTTTTTCTTCTACTTTTTTGTTTGTTTTTGTTTGTTTTTTTCTTTTCTTTCTAATCGTTTTTGGTTGGTTGGTTTTGTGTTTTCCATTTTCATTTCACCTTTTTACTGCATTTATGAAGTGGAGGTGACTTGAGATCAGGTATTTTCCGTGTTATAAACTCGCTGCTTAGGGCACCCGGGGACATGGCAAAATGCGGAAAGAGCAGCCCTGGATATGAAAGGTTGAGATACCTCCTCATTCTCTCATGTGTTTTTTGTTTTTCTATGTGACAGCTTCTGTACGGGTTTGTCAAAGTCCATCATATCGTATCCTTCTCTAAAGCTGAAAGGTTCTATTGTTTGTACACCTGCGCTAGGAAATTTCCTTCTGTAATTGTTTTTCTAATTCTCTCTGGAAATTTTTATAGTGCTTTAGGGTACCTAGTTTCCAGAATTTCTTTGCCATTCCCAGTATAAATTCTCAAGTATTAATAGAATTGGGTAACTCTTCACCTTGTAGCCAGAAAACCAGCCCCTCTGAAGTACCATGTGACTTGGAACTCTATCTGCAGCAAGCAAATTAATCAGTCCCACCTAAGGACCTTCATAAATCTACGAATATATGCATGCTACTTGGTAAAAACTAAATGTCTTTGATATGCATTTGATATGTCTTTGACACTCTTCGATGTGTTTCCCACTGCTGGGCTTCTTGAGTTAACTTTTGAGTTTGACAGAAATGTAATCATTGATTTGTATGTATGTGTAAATGTCAAGATGTGGAGAATATATGTACTTGCGTACAAATGGAAAATATTTTAAAATAAAGTGTAATTTATCGTGCTATGTTTGCTTTCCTTATAACATTGTTGTGGTTTAATCTGGCAAGGAGCAAAATACCACACAGACACTTGCTCATTCTCCCCAGGTGGGACTGTTGAGAGAATCAGAAAAGTAAAAGTGCGAGAACTCATTGGTTGAAATAAAGACATTTTACGGGATAAAGCAGAAACCATGCACACAAGCAAAGCAAAACAAGGAATTCATTCATTATTTCCCATCATTAGACAGGTGTTCATTCGTCTCCAGGAAAGCAGGGCTCATCATGCATAATGGTTTCTTGGCAAGACAAATGCCATCACTCAGAACTTCCCCCCCCCTTCCTCTTTCTTACCCAAGATTTTATTGCTGACCATGACATCATATGGTATGGAGTAACTCTTTAGTCAGCTTCTATCAGCTGTCCTGGCTGTGTCCCCTCACAGATTATGATGCTACCCCCAGCCTCCTCACTTGCAGGGCAACATAAGAAGTAGAAAAATCCTTGGCTCTATGTAAGCACTGCTCTGCAACAACTGAAAACATAGGTGTATTATCACCACTATTTTCATAAAAAATCCAAAACACAGCATCATATGAGCATCTACGAGGAATATTAACTCTATCACAATCAAAACCATGAGAAACATTAAAACATTTTTTTTTCCTACCAAACATGCTATTCTTTTCTGAGGACACATGTACAAAAGAGGCTGTCTTGGAAACTACCTTTCCTTATTTCCTCTGCTACTGATCATTCATCATGGATTTAACAAGCTTTTAGGACTTCAGAAATATGTTTAATGAATAAAATAATATTACTTCATTTTATTATTGTTATGCCATTTAAACTGCTGGTATATTGTAGTATTTCGGTTTAAGCAAAATAAGTTTGTGAAGCATAAAAACTCCTGCTTATAAGTTCAGAACAGAGTTGTTGAGAGAAAATTGTTCTGTAAGATTCCCCGTGAAAGGTTTACAAAGATCTTTCTCTTTCTCTCTTTCTCTCTTTCTCTCTTTCTCTCTCTCTCTTTCTCTTTCTCTTTCTCTTTCTCTCTTTCTCTCTTTCTCTCTTTCTCTTTCTCTTTCTCTTTCTCTTCTCTTTCTCTTTCTCTTCTTTCTTTCTCTCTTTCTCTTTCTCTTTCTCTTTCTTTCTTTCTCTCTTTCTTCTCTTTCTCTTTCTCTTTCTCTTTCTCTTTCTCTTTCTCTTTCTCTTTCTCTTTCTCTTTCTTCTCTTTCTTCTCTCTTCTCTTTCTCTTTCTCTTTCTCTCTTTCTCTTTCTCTTTCTCTTTCTCTTTCTCTTTCTCTTTCTCTTCTCTTTCTCTTTCTCTTTCTTTCTCTCTTTCTCTTTCTTTTCCTGTTCCCTGTTCCTCCCCTCCCCTCCCTTCCCTTCCCTTCCCTTCCCTTCCCTTCCCTTCCCTTCCCTTCCCTTCCCTTCCCTTCCCTTCCCTTCCCTTCCCAACTTCGTGCATCCCAAGGACTAAACTTGTGGCTGTTATCCTGTAGTGGGTTTACGTGGCAAGGTTTTGGTAGCAGGGGACCATAGGGGTGGCTTCTGTAAGAAGAATCTAGAAGCTGCCCCATATAAGGTAAGGGCCCTGCTGCTGACCAGAGCTGAGACAATGAGCGATGTTGTTTGCACCTCTGTGAGAGCATATTTAAGAAAGGGAAAAACAAAACAAAACAAAACAAAACAAAACAAAAACATACTGCTTCACACAGTAGCTGGGAGAGTGAGAGGAGTGAGAAACATCCTTGCAGGTGCCAAGGTCGGTGAAGAAAGAGGGGGAGAGGTGCTCAAGGTGCTGGAGCAGAAGTCCCCTGCAGCTGGTGGTGAAGACCATGGTGAAGCAGGCTGTCCCCCTGCAGCCCATGAAGTACCACGGTGGAGCAGGATTCCACTCTGCAGCCCATGGAGGAGACAACGGTGGAGCAGGTGTACCCACACTGATGGAGGCTGCGGCCTGTGGAGGACCCCCACTGGAGCAGATTCCAGGTTGGACCTGGAGAGGAGCCCAAGCAGGAGCAGGTGACATGGCAGGAGCTGCTGCCCGTGGGGGACCCAAGTTGGAGCATTTTGCTCCTGATGGATAGACCCTGTGGTACGGACCCATATCTGGAGCAGTTCTTGAAGAGCTGCTGCCTGTGGGAAGCCCATGTCAGATCAGTTCGGGAAGGATGGCATCCCGTGGGAGGAACTCCATGGCACAGGGGATGAGAGTGATCGAGAAGGAGGGGTGGAGACAAAGTGCCATAGACTGACTGCAGTCCCCATTCCCCTGCACCACTCGGGGGGAGGAGGTGGAAGAGGATGGATGGGGGGAAGATGTTTTTGGTTTCTTTCCTTTGTTTCTCACTTCTCTAGCTTGTTACTAAAAGGCAATAAATATTACTATCTCTCTGTGCTGAGTCTGTTTTGCCCATCACGATAATTGTTGAGTGATGTCCCTGTCCTTATCTCAACCCTTGAACCCTTTGCATTGTATTTTTTCCCCCTTTCTCTTTGACGAGCGGGAGTGAGAGAGCAACTCAGCCACCCACCCGAGTAAAAACCACCACATATCCTTTTCAGCTGCCACCCATTAGACACAAAATCATATGTGATATGGATGTGGGAAGAAAATGTTTCCCTTTTTGATGCAGGCTTGTTCTTATCTGTGTCTTCCTGGAATAGATCTGTGCTCTGGTATTCAAAGGGAATGAGAGAATCTTGGAATTAGGAGAAAAACAGTCTCCACTGGAAATGCAGAGATTTTGAAAGGTGCTTCAGCATGGAGAATGAATACATCTGGGTTGTGATAGGCACCATATAAGAGGCAGTGAATTGACCATGATGTTTCATCAGAGTCCCCAGGTTCCTATATACATATCCAAATCCTTCCCACATTCTATCCAGGACTTGAAATACAGATGTCCATGTCTGCTACCTCTTAACTCCTGAAATACTATGAATTAAAAAGAGTTTTTTATTATGAAAGCTTATTAATTTGTTACCATGACTTTTGTGTAAGTGTAGCTTGGAGGAAAAGAAATTATCGTCCTTTGGATGTCTGGCCAGAGTTAGCAGAAAAATACATTTTCTAGCAACACCTTATTGAGAAGGGAAGGAGATATTCACATCAGTATCTAGAGAGAATCAACATTGGTATACACGCGGGAGCTCCTTCACTGGTTAAGGTACTGTGGAGAGTTTTCTAATCTTTTCATGTCTTCTGCTTAATGTGCTGTGGTGATATAGCCTTCCTTCAGGTCTTTTTTTCTCTGTAGAGAGAAATGTTTTAATGCTCAGGTGAGATACAATACCTTTTCCTGAGGGTGGCATTTGTCTGCTTTCCCATGGATTGTTCAAGCAATAGTAACTGCCCACAACATTTGCCAGAAAAAGTTTTTAAATTATGGGACCCACTGCAATAACAACCAGTTTAGTCAAGAGACGTGGCCATGCTTTATCAAAGCAACGCTTGTAAAAGAGATTGGGGGTTAGGTTGTACAGCACTAATATGATGATGATGGCTTTTGAATGCCAAAAGAGATGGGATCCGGTAGGTCTGATGTGACCACTGTGTTTTTCTCAGTGACTGAGATTCCCAGCTTTGCTTGGCCATCAGTAATAATACCTTTCCAGGTGGGAAAGCTGACTCTTAGCTTGTGCTCTTCCAACTATCAAAAATAAAACCACAATTTACACACAGTACTTCAGCCTTCCACTCATCCTGCTATTTTTCTCATGGTAGTGAGAGGACAGCAACAGGAATAATCAGGTGCCCTGACTCTATAGGCCAATAAGATCATTATGGTGCAGAGGTAAGAGATCCTGTTCTTCTGCGAGCAGTGGGAGAGGGCTTATCTGGAAGAAGACTTTCAAGTGTAAGAAAGTCAAATGTAGGTTTGTTCAGATAGAATCATCACAGAATCATGACACAGAGTGGTTTGGGTTGAAGGGATCATAAAGATCATCGAGTTCCTCCCACCCCCACCCCCACCCGCGCCATGGGCAGGGACACTTTCAGCTAGATCAGGATGCCTTAAGCCCCATCCAACCTGGCCTTGAACAATTCCAGGGATGGAACATCCACAGCTTCTCTCGGCAACCTGTTCCAGTAACTTAACACACTCAGAGTAAAAAATTTATTCCTAATGTCTAACCTAAATCTACCCTCTTTAATTTTAAACCATTACCCCTTGTCCTGCCACTACACTTTCTGATAAAGTCCCTCACAAATTTTCCTGTAGGCCCACTTTAAGTATTGGAAGACCTCTATAAGATTTCCCTGGAGCCTTCTCTTCTCTAGGCTAAACAGCTCTAACTGTCTTAGGCTGTTTTCATAGGAGAGGTGTTCCAACCCTTTGATCATCTTCACGGCTCTCCTCTGGACCTGCTCCAACAGGCCCATGTCCTTCTTGTGCTGGGGGGACCCAAAGCTGAATGCATCACTCTAAGAGGGGTCTCACAAGATTGGAGTATGGGGGAGAATCACCTCCCTCGACCTGCTAGTTACACTTGTTTTGATACAGCCCAGCATGTAACTGGCTTTCTGGGCTGCATGCAAACATTGCTGGCTCATATTCCGTTTTTCATCCACCAGCAGTCTCAAGTCCTCCTCCACAGGGCTGCTCTCAATCTACTCCTTGTCTAGCCTGTATTCATGTTTAGGATTGACCCTACTCAGGTGCAGAACACAGCACTTGGCCTTGTTGATCTTCATGAGGTTCTCATGGGACCGCCTCTGAAGCCTGTACAGGTTCCTCTGGATCCTGAACTCTCTCCCTCCAGTGTGTTGACTGCACTGCTCAGCTTGGTGTCGTCTGCAGACTTGCTGAAGGTGCACTTAATCCCACCGTCCATGTCACCGACAAAGATGTTAATTCCGGTGCCAGTGGAGATCCCTGAGTGACACCAGATGCACAGCTTCCGTGCATATGCAAGTCTTCTGTTTTGCTCTACTGACAGCGTGCGTGATTCCCTACCCGTGTTGGAGTGGGGTTTAAGAAAACGAATGGCATACAATTCGGGCTGCGGTTCTTAGGCGCGGACTCAGGGTGTCACTGTTGGCCAACACGGAGAAGCCGCTCCGCCGCTGGCGCCTCCCCGGCTCTGGCGCCCACGCAAAGCCGCTCCGCACGGAGCAGAGCAGAGAGAAGCAGGACGACCCTGCCCGGCTCCAGCTCGTCCTCCAACCGGCAGTAAGGATTTCATGTATTTGCTTTTTTCTGGCATTGATTCAGCCGCTTGGCAAGCATATTTTCAAGTCGTCTGCAGACTACGCTTCAGCAAAGCAGAGAATGGAGATCCGACCGACAGCACGGAGCCGCGGAGCCGCCGGGCGGGTCGCACTGTTGGTTGAGCTGTTGGCCGTGCTGCCGCCGCTGTGCTGCCGGGCGGCGCCGGAGCGGCTCCGCTACGCGATCCCCGAGGAGCTGAGCAGGGGCTCGCTGGTGGGGCCGCTGGCGCGGGACGTGGGGCTGAGCCCGGCCGAGATGCCGGTACGCCGGCTGCGGATTGTTTCCGGTGATGAAAAGCAATACTTCTCTCTGGGGGCAGATAATGGAAATCTACTTGTAAACGAGAGGATAGACCGAGAGGGCATCTGCGGGGACGTGTCGCCTTGTGTCCTAAGTTTGGAAGTTGTCGTGGAAAACCTTTTCAATATATATCATGTGAGCGTTGCTATCCAGGATATCAATGACAATGCACCGCACTTTGACAGAGAATTTGTTGCCATAGAAATGATCGAGTCCACTCCTCCCGGGACCAGGTTCCCACTGGACAGTAGCAGAGACCCCGACATTGGGGCGAACTCATTGCAAAACTACCAACTTACCCCCAGTCCGCTCTTCTCCCTTGTAGTGAAGGAGAGTCCCGATGGAAGGAAACATGCGGAATTGCTACTGGAGAAAAATTTAGATCGAGAAAAACAGAGAAATCACCAGTTGATACTGACGGCGGTGGACGGCGGGGATCCAGTCCGATCTGGGACAGCTCAGATTAAGATTGATGTGACCGACGCAAATGACAATCCGCCGCTGTTCACCAAAGAGATCTACAAGATTCGACTGCTGGAAAATCTGCCAGAGGGCTCCTTAGCTTTTCAGGTGAAAGCCACTGACAGCGACGAAGGTACAAATGCAGACATTACCTATTGCTTCAGTCACATCGCAAACAGTGCTCGCCAGACCTTCAGTCTGGACCCCAAGACAGGGGACGTGAAGATTACTGGTCCCTTAGATTACGAAGACGTGAAATATTATGAAGCGACTGTTGAAGGCAAGGACGGGGGCGGGCTGAGTGCGCACGCCAAAGTCCACATAGACATTATAGACGTGAACGACAACGCTCCAAGCCTTACCCTCCTTCCTATCTTGAACCCGGTACCCGAAGACTCGGTCCCGAGCACAGTTATAGCTGTGATCAATGTTCGTGACAGAGACTCTGGAGACAACGGAGAAGTGACCTGCAATATCGACGGTGATTTGCCTTTCAGACTAGCAGAGTCATCAGAGAACACCTACAAACTCGTAATTGAGAGTAGCTTAGACAGAGAAAAAATCTCTGCTTACAACATCACAATCACTGCCAGAGACCACGGCAGCCCGGCGCTGTCGAGCCGCGCGGCGCTGGCGTTGGAGGTGTCGGACGTGAACGACAACGCGCCGGTGTTCGAGGAGGCCGCCTACAGCGCCTACGTGGCGGAGAACAACGAGGCGGGCGCGCCGGTGCTGCGGGTGCACGCGCGGGACGCGGACGCTGGTGCCAACGGGCGCGTGAGCTACTGGCTGGCGGGCGAGGGCGCGGCGGCGCCGTACGTGTCGGTGGAGGCGCGGAGCGGCGCGGTGTACGCGCAGCGCTCCTTCGACTACGAGCAGTGCCGCGAGTTCGCAGTGGCGGTGCGGGCGCAGGACGGCGGGGCGCCGGCGCGCAGCGCGACGGCGACGGTGCGCGTCTTCGTGCTGGACCGCAACGACAACGCGCCGCGGGTGCTGTGGCCGGCGGCGGCGAGCGGGGCGGCGAGCGGCGGCGCGGGCGCGGTGCCGTTCGAGGTGGTGCCGCGCTCGGCCGAGGCCGGCTACCTGGTGGCTAAGGTGGTGGCGGTGGACGCGGACGCGGGGCGCAACGCGTGGCTGTCCTACGAGCTGGTGCAGGCGCTGGAGCCGGGGCTCTTCCGCGTGGGGCTGCACAGCGGCGAGGTGCGCACGGCGCGGGCCGTGTCGGAGCGGGACGCGGCGAAGCAGCGGCTGGTGGCCGTGGTGAAGGACCACGGGCAGCCAGCGCTGTCGGCCACGGCCACGTTGCACGTGGTGTTGGCCGAGAGCTTGCAGGAGGCGCTGCCGGAGCTGAGCGAGCAGCCAGCAGCAGCCGCCTCGCCGGCGGAGCTGCAATTCTCCCTGGTGCTGGCGCTGGCGCTGCTCTCCGCCTTGTTCCTGCTGAGCGTAGCGCTGGCCGTTCTGTCGCGGCTGCGCCGGGCCGGGCCTCCGGCCGTCCTGCGCTGCCTGGACGCGCAGCGCTTCTCGTCGGCCGGCCCTGCAGTGCCGGCCGACTTCTGCGAGGGCACTTTGCCCTCCTCCTACAACCTGCGCGTGGCGCCGGGCCGTGCCGTCGCCGAGGGCGCGTGGCTGCTGCCTCCCGCCCGGCTACCCAGCCTGGCCGCCGAGGACCTTCTGAGCGGGGAGCCCTCCGGGAAGCCGAGCCCGAGCAGCAGCGCCGGCCCGGGAGAACCGTCTGACGACCCCGGCGCCCCACAGGTCTGTAAGCCTACTGCATCTTCTGAGCCTTTGTTAACTTCACACGAATGTACTCGTTTTTGATCTTCAGATTTTCCGTTATCTGTTTTGAACAGCTGATCTGCATTTAACTGACAGAGAGAAAAATTGCCCCCTTTTTTAACAGCCGGCAGTTAGTTCTCTTCTTAGTTCATCAGTGATTACAGTGGAAGGCTAAGTGGAGACGTACTGGCCATTAACCTCATTCTGTACAAAGTAATACAAGTTTGTAACAGTGATTGTGGCCCATGATATGATATAAAGACATCTACTGATGGTGCATGTCAACACTGGAGAATGTGATTGACGTTTTGTTCTGCAGAATTCTTTTTCTCAATTCTTCTTCCAAAAAAAGACATTCTTGGATCTAATCGATAGTGTTGGTGTTTGTTGTTTGGTACTGGATCATCTTGGATAACTTGGGGATGCTTATGTTCAAAGCTTGACTGGGATGAGGGGGCTGTGCTTGATCTTTGAGGGAAGAGCAGATCAATGTGTGTGGACAGCTGGTAGATAGTGCTGCTGGCTTCAGAAACCTCGCTGGATGTCCGTAAACTTCAAGTCTTATTTCTGTGTTTAGCTGTACAGATGTTCATATCTCCATCGAAACGTATGTAGAGATGCATATTTCCAACGTTTGTCCCATTCCTGAGTGCCTACCCTGTTCAGTTACGGTGGAAGGTTGCTCCAAGAAAAAAGTACTGGTAGTCATCCTTTTCATTCAGGACTGACTTCTGTGTTTAATTTTTCATCCTCATGGTAAGTCACTTGAGACACGGTGCTCATCTCATCCTGTCCCTAGAGATGTGTCACCGTCTTTGAACCTCTGCTTTTGTTCTCTCGTCCTCGAACGGTGCTCTAATGATTTATATTGTGTATACTCCACGACAAACGGAGTACTCCTTTACCTTCATACCTCCTCCTCTCTCAGTCTACCAGTATTGTTTGGTTAAAGCTCTATATGGCTCTTCACCTCCAGCAGAAAGATTACAATTAATTGGTAAGGTAAGGTGTTAGGATGTCTTATGTAACCTAGCAGAATCTGCAAGAAAATTGACTGTTTACAAGACTTTGTTATAGTAGGTATACCAGTAATAGTCAGATAATCCCAGTAAACTCTAATAGGACAACCGATCTTGAGGCATCCTGACTGGTAATTAAATATGCAGCCAGTCCGCAAACTATGACATAAATACACTGAGAAAAAAAAAAAAAAAGAAAAAACAGAAAAAAAAACCACGAATAATATTCAGCTAAGGATCTGTAAGTCACCTAAAAGAGGCGGTCTCACCCTTGCAGTACCGGGTGGTGGCTGCGGGCGCCGCTGTTCACCACGGAGGAGAGGAAGGAGCGGCGCGCTGCAGCCAGCCCCGCCCGCTGCGGCCGGGCCGCAACAGCGGCCGGCTCATCCGCTCTTTCGCTGTCTCTGCGGCCGGGCGGGCTGCAAGCGGCTCCGCGGTGCAGAGCCGTGCTGCAGCGAGGCGGAGGGGCCGGCGAGAGCGGACTGCTGCGGGGCCGGAGTCGGGGACGGGAACCGGAACAAGAGCCGGAGAGACAGTCTAAGCCAAAGCGAGTGTCTGAGCCGAAGCCGGGGGCGGAAACCGGATCGAGATTCTGATCCAGAGTCGGAGGCGAAGAGTCGGGGCGGCGGCGGGGAGCTGTCGGCGGGCGTCCGGTGACGGCGGGGCCGTGGCGGAGATGTGCCCGGCGAGAGAAGGGCGCTGGGGCCGGAAGCAGCGAGCGCTGCTGTGCTGCGTGTTGGTGGCGGCGTGGGAGGCGGCGTGGGGGCAGCTGCGCTACTCGGTGCCCGAGGAGCTGCCTAAAGGCTCTTTCGTGGGCGACGTGGCCAAGGACCTGGCGCTGCAGCTGGCGGCGCTCCGCGACCGCGGCGCCCACATACTGGAACGAGGTAGGACGCGGTATTTCGCTCTGCATGCCAACAGCGGCCACCTGGTGACGGCAGAGAGGCTAGATAGAGAGCAGCTGTGCCGGCTGGTGGAGCGATGCGTGCTGCGCTGTGAGGTGATCGTGGAGGGTGAGATGAAGGTTTACGAGATCGAAGTGGAAATCACGGACATCAACGACAACGCACCAAGCTTCCGAGAGGCAGAAATGGAAATGAGAATGAGCGAGATGGCAGCTCCCGGGTCGCGCTTTCCCTTGTCTAAAGCTCGTGACCCGGACGTGGGAGTGAATTCCCTGCAGAGCTACGAGCTGAGCGGCGACGAGCACTTCTCGCTGTCCGTGCAGGCGGGAGCCGACGGCGAGAAGCGTCCCGAGCTGGTGCTGGCCAAGGCGCTGGACCGGGAGGAGGCGGCGTTTCACGAGCTGGTGCTGATGGCGAGAGACAGCGGCGAGCCGTCGCGGACGGGCACGGCGCTCATCCGCGTGTCTGTGCTGGACGCCAACGACAACGCGCCCGTGTTCAGCCAGGCGGTGTACGCGGTGCGCGTGCCCGAGGACGTGCCCGTTGGCTCCACGCTGCTTACCCTCACGGCCACCGACGCCGATGAGGGACTCAACGGGAACGTGAAATACTCGCTTAAGACAGCGACGGACATAGCATCGGAAATCTTCCACCTGCATCCCGAGACGGGATCGATCAGGCTGGTGAGGAGCCTGGACTTCGAGGAAGGCGACTCCTACGAATTGGAGGCGCAGGCACAAGACGGCGGTGGCCTTTCCGACACAGTTACTGCCACGATATTGGTGACGGACGTAAACGACAATGCGCCCGAGCTGACTGTGTCGTCGGCGCTGAGCGAGATCTCGGAGGACGCGCCGTCGGGGACGGTGGTGGCCCTGCTGCACGTGCAGGACCGGGACTCGGGTGCCAACGGCGAGGTGCGGTGCTCGCTGGTCGGCGACGTGCCGTTCCGCCTGCGGAGCTCGGTGGGCAGCTACTACAGCGTGGTGACGGCGCGGGAGCTGGACCGGGAGGAGGTGTCGGAGTACAACGTGACGGTGCGGGCGGCGGACGGCGGGTCGCCGTCGCTGCGGAGCAGCGCGGTGCTGGCGCTGCGCGTGCTGGACGTGAACGACAACGCGCCGGTGTTCGCGGAGGCGCGCTACAGCGCCCGTCTGGCCGAGAACAACGCCGAGGGCGCGCTGGTGCTGACGGTGCGGGCGCGGGACGCGGACTGGGGGCAGAACGCGCGCGTGCGGTACCGGCTGGCGGAGGGGCGTGTGCGGGGCGCGCCGCTCTCGTCGTACGTGTCGGTGCAGGCGGAGACGGGCGCGCTGTACGCGCTGCGCTCCTTCGACTACGAGGAGGTGCGCGAGGTGGGGCTGTGGGTGCGGGCGGAGGACGGCGGCGCGCCGGCGCTGAGCAGCAACGTGTCGGTGCGGCTGCTGATCGTGGACGAGAACGACAACGCGCCGCAGGTGCTGTACCCGCCGGCGGCGGCGGCGGGGGCGGCGGCGGGCGCGGTCTGGACGGGCGTGGAGCTGGCGCCGCGCTCGGCGGAGCCCGGCGCGCTGGTGGCCAAGGTGGTGGCGGTGGACGCGGACGCGGGGCAGAACGCGTGGCTGTCCTACGAGCTGGCCAAGGCGACGGAGCCGGGGCTCTTCCGCGTGGGGCTGCACAGCGGCGAGGTGCGCACGGCGCGCTCGCCGCTGGCCCGCGACGCGCCCAGGCACAGCCTGGTGGTGGTGGTGAAGGACCAGGGCCGGCCGGCGCTGTCGGCCACGGCCACGCTGACGGTGGTGCTGGCCGAGAGCGTGGCCGAGCTGCTCTCGGAGCTGGGCAGCGCGGCGGCGCCGGCCGAGCCCGCCGGCAGCCTGACGCGCTGGCTGGTGCTGGCCGTGGCGGCCGTGTCCTGCCTCTTCCTCGCCTTCCTGCTGCTGCTGCTGGCGCTGCGCCTGCGGCGCTGGCGCCGCTCGCAGCTGCTGCCGCCGGCCAGCGGCGCCTTGCGCGGCGTCCCGGCCTCGCACTTCGTGGGCATCGACGGCGTCCGCGCCTTCCTGCACTCCTACTCGCACGAGGTGTCGCTCACCGCCGACTCGCGCAAGAGCCAGCGGCGCTGGGCGGCCGACAGCTGCTGCAACACCCTCCCGGCCCGGCCGCCGCCCGACAAGGCCGCGCCGCTGCTCGGGGAAGACGCTGCCGGCGCCCGCGGCGCACAGCCCGACGCCCTCCCGGTGAGTCGCTCCGGACACCGCGACGCCCTCCCCTTCGGCGCTTGCCTCCCTTCCTGCTCCTTGCCTTTCCGTCCCCGCTCTCCTTCCCGAGCGTGGAGTTTTGCTGCTGGGCAAGGCACAGCTTCACTGGGCGGCAGGTTGTGGGGGGCTGCCTCTCGGTCAAGAGAGCCTAGCACGGGCTCTGCTGCCAGAATTACACTTGGTGCCGAAGGCAGGAGACGAGCAGGGGCTTTCACCTGCAGCTCTGCTGTAAATGGACTTCTTTTTTCCCAGTTTCCATGTGGTTGCTCCTTACATCACCTGACATATCATGCAGTTTTTCCGTTTTTTTTTTTTTTTTTTTTTTTGTGTGTGTGTTTGTGTTCTGAGTAAATTTAGACTTGACATTTTCAGGAAATTAAGATGTATCTTTTCGATAGCCCTTGTGTTTGATGAGTTGCGTGAGCTTGCCATAGAATCTTAAATGAAACAGAATCTTAATAGCCCCATTTTTCATTTGTCTCTTTCTCCTCCATACTGTATGCATCTTTTCTGTTGCTGCATTAACATTTGTGAAATATCCGTGCTGCTGTTTTTGTACATGTGTTGGGATAACAGCCTGTTCCACTGGTCTTTTTAGGATGTCTGTTTGCCGGTTATAGAGATCAAAGAGAATGGTAAAAGTTGTGTTTCAGATTGCAATGGAGGTGCTGTGTATGAAAGGCTGTTGGAAGAAGGACAAGTGTGTGAGCCTTGACCTCTCAAGAAATGAGCAGGCTTTGCTAGCATGTGCATGCTATGGCAATAGCTTTGTTGTGGCTTCATCGTTTGAATTTGTGTTGCATAATATGTGGTGAGATTGAAGAATGGGGTTTGAAGAGTGAGAGTGAAGTCCTTTTATTGTCCTGCAATTTTCGCATTTTTGCCTTGTTTGTTGTCAATGTCAAAAGTAGGCCTCAGTGTGGCAGAGAACCCTGAAAAGACTGGAAAAGACTTATTAATTGTGGGACTGGGGGAGGTGTTTCCATACATAACCTGAAAGTTTACTGCTCTGCTGTGAAAGTCTTTGACAGCCTTATGTATCCTTAAAATGGCCCTGAATGATGAGCGCTTATCAGTGGCCTTCATACAGTTAGAAGCTGGTTTTTGAGTGTGGTGCAACTGAATGCTGTGAATGTAGAGGAATGAGGGTGAGAGGTTGGTTCTGAATGTGGAAAGAAGGTGTGTCAGTAGTGATATTGTTTGGGCAGTGGTTTGATGTCATTATGAATGCCAATTTCTTTAGCATTTATTAAGTTTGATTTAATATTTTTTCCAATTCCTGCAGCATTTATGCACCATTTTATCCTGGTGTCACTAACTTGAAAGGCAATGCTAATCTTCTGATATTAAAATATTCTGCACAGAAACTGTGTATGTAGAGCTATGATGTCTGAGTATAGTGGCTTCTTATACCTATGAAAAACCTCATTAATGCACCCATATCTGCATTGGCTTATAGTGTTTCTCCCTAGTTGTAATTCTGTTTTCAGGCTTTTGTTTTCAGGAAGGCTGTGCTTCATATTTCCCATTTGTGGATAGGCTTTTCCCATGTTTCAGTAGGCCTTTTACATTTGAAAATGCAAAGTTTATATTTCAGCAAATCATTATCTCCCTTGAGAAGGTCCTGCCAGCCATCTGGAGACAAGATGTTGTGTAAGGGAAACAAATTGCTCACAAGATGTGTGAGATAAGGCCCCATAGTACAGCCTTTACATTTAAAGTTTCATTTTCATTCAAGATCAGCAGGCCACATCATGGAAAAAGTGATGAGAGCTGATGAGATTTTCTTAATATGATATCCCCTACTGTCTATCCAGATGAAGACTTCAGGGCCTTGTTTTTAGATTAAGGCCTGAGTCATTTCTTGGTGTTCTGGGGCGGAATTTTCTTGCATGCAGAGAAGACCATGTCGCCCTCCTAGTGAGTTTCTCTATCACGCTTTCTCTGTGAATGCTTCCTTTTGCTGCTTGTCTGATTTTTATCTTTCCCTGGTCTTCTGTCTAGATGTGTAGGCTGAGTTATCAGTAGCAGCATAGCTGTGTTGAGGAATATGCTATGTGTCCATAGGCCTTGCTCTGGTGAGGGAATAGCCAGAATTTTCCTTTCAGTGTTAGAATATCCGGAGGTTATGATGTATCTTTCCATTAGCCCATTCAGCACTCGCTATTCTCAGTAATAGCAAATTCTGATACTGAATTCTAATAATGAATGAGGAGGTCTGCACAGTGTTTTAGTAGAATGAGGTGATCTTGAATGAGAATCTTAAGTACCCCATGTTTCACTTAGCTGCTTTTCCTTTATACTCCATGCAACTGTTCTCTTGCAGCATGAAGATGGGTTGAGCAAAGGAATGTCTTTCTATGCATCTGTGCTGCTGTTTTGGTGTGTGTGTTGGAATAATAGTCAGGGTAATGAGTTCTTTTAGGCTTCATCACTTGAATTTGTGTTGCATAATATTTGGATAAGATAAAAAATGTGTGAAGTGTGAGATTGGATTCCGTTTCTTGTCCTGAAGTTTTCACATTTTTGCCTTGTTTGTTGCCAATGACACAACATGGCCTCATGTGCCAGAGAACCCTGAAAAGACTCTAAGATTTGTTATGACTTGTTGCACTGGGGGAGCTGTTTCCATACACACTATGCATGTTTACTGCTATCACGACAAAGTCTTTGATACCCTTATGTTTCCTTAAAATGTCACTGGATGATATGCTCTTGCCAGTGGCTTACATATGACTAGAACTTGGATATTGTGAGTGGTGCAACTGAATGCTGTGAATGCAGAACAAGAAAGGTGAGTGGTTTTGATTTTTTTGTTTGTTTTTTGAATGTGGAAAATAGGTTTCTGAGCAGTGATAATATTCAGGCAAATGTTTGATTTCATAATTTGTGCTAATTCCTGCAGCATTCATGCACAATTTTATCCTGATTTCCATGCCCTGAAAGGTAATTTTAATTCTCTGATAATAAAATGTTTTGCAGAAAAAACTCTGCATGTAGAATAATGATGTCTGCATATAAAGGCTTATAATACCTGTGTGAATCATCATTACTTCGCTCCTATTTATTGTAACATTTTGCCATAGTGTTTCGTCATAGCTATAATTCCATTTTCAGGTCTGTGTTCCCAGGAAGATTTTGCTTCATATTTTCCTTTTCTGGGTAGGGCTTTTGCATTTGAGAATGACTGAGTTGTACTGCAGGAAATCCTTACCTCCCTTGAGAAGGTCCTTTCACCCATCTGTAGAAAAATTTGGTGTAAAAGGAAGTGAAACTGAAACTAAAACTCAATCTCTCTTCATTGTTCCCAAGACTGAACATGAGAAAGAGTCCCATAATAAGGTCTTTTCTTTTATAGTTTCGTAGTCATTGGAGATAAGTAGGCCACATCATGGAAAAATGGAAGAGAGCTGATGAGCTTTTCTTAAAATGAAGTCCCCTCCAGCATAGCCCAGAAGAAGACTTTAGGGTCTTGCTTTCGGCTTAAGACCTCAGTGATTTCTTGGTGCTCTGGAGAGGAATTTTGGTGCCCACAGAGAAGACCCTGGTGACTTCCTCTACCAGGCTTTCTCTTTGAGTGCTTTCTTGTGCTGCTTGTCTGATTTTATCTTTTCCTGGTCTTTTGTCTAGGTGTGTAGGTTATCAGTAGCAGCATAGCTGTGTTGAGGAATGTGTTATGTGGTCATGTGCCTTGCTCATGTCAACCACTAGCTGGGTGTTTAAAAGGAGAGTTAGAGCTGGTGTGCAAGGCCAGAGATGTGAGGGCAATTGTGTATTCTCTTCCATTTTTCTTTCTGAGGAGTGGATGTAAAGTTGACATTAGTGGAACAGGCATGTCTGTTTGGAGCAGTGCATGATCCTAAAGGAGGGGGAGATTCCCCTCCAAAGACATTCCTGAGGACCCAGTCTCTGTTGGAGGACATCTCTGCTCTTTCCCCTTAGATCATTAGTGCAGTTTTGAGACTTACAGAGAAATGGTTCTCCCTTCTTGATCAACTTCGTTGGTGTGGTTGTGTGTGGTGTGTGCTTTAGGGGAATGTCCTGTTGAACCGGTTCTTTGGTAAGATGTGCTTGAATATTCTGTGTGTCCTGCAAAAGCAGAGACGTTGTGAAAAGTCTGGGCTGAGACATGTTGGGGGAATTGTGGTGCAACTGAATGCTGTGAATGTAGAGGAATGAGGGTGAGAGGTTGGTCCTGAATATGGAAAGCAGGAGTGTCAGCAGTGGTGTTGTTTGGGCAGTGGATTGATTTCATTTTGAATGCCAATTCCTGTAGCATTTATGTACCATTTTATCCTGGTTTCACTCTCGTGAAAGGCATTGCTAATCTTCTGATGCTAAAAGGTTTTGCACAGAAACTGTGTATGTAAAGCTATGATGTCTGTATATAATGGCTTCTAATACCTGTGAAAATTGTCATTAATCCACTCATACCTGCATTGGGGTATAGCGTTTCTCCCTAGTTGTAATTCCATTTTCAGGCTCCGTTTGCAGGAAAGTTGTGCTTCATATTTCCCATTTCTAGATAGGCCTTTTACATTTGCAAATGCAAAGTTTGTATTGCAGCAAATTCTTATCTCCCTTGAGAAGGTCCTATCAGCCATCTGGAGACAATTTTTTGTGTATAAGGGAAATGAAACAGAAGCTGAAACTGAATATGTCTTCATTTATTGCAAGATTTAGCATGAGAAAGGGTCCCATATCATGAGAAAGGATCCCTTAGCATGAGAAAGGCCTTTCCATTTATAGTTTTAAATTCATTGGAGATAAGCAGGCAATATCATGGAAAAGTGGAAGAGAGCTGATGATATTTTCTAGAAATGAAGTTGAGATGAACTCTCTAGGGCTTTCCATACAGCTTAAGACCTCAGTGATTTCTTGGTGATCTAGGGAGGAATTTTCCTGTACAGAGAGAAGACTGTGTCACATTCACGATGATTTCCTCTTCCACATTTTCTCTTTGAATGCTTCCTTGTGCTGCTTGTCTGATTTTTTTCTTTTCCTCATATTTTGTCTATGTGTGTATGTTGAGTGATCAGTAGCAGAATAGCTGTGTTGAGGAACGCGTTATGTGTTCATGGGCCTTGCTCATGTAAACCACTGAGTATTTCATCACAGTTTAAGCTGGTGTAGAAGGATGGAGACATGAAGGTACTTGTACGTTCTCTTCCATTTTTGTTTCTGAGGAGTGGATGTAAACATGATGTTCGTAGAAGAGGCATGTCTGTGTGGAGCAGCGCTTGCTCTTAGAGGAGAGCGACTTTCCCTTACAAATATATTTACAATGACCCAGTCTCTGTTGGAGAAAGAATTCTCTCTGTCTTTCCCTTATCTCTTTACTAGGCTTTAGAAACTTGCAGAGAAGTGTTTCTCCCTTCTTGGTATACTTTGATGGTGTGTTTGTGCGCGGTGCATGATATTGGGAAATGGTCTGTTGAACATTACCTTTGGTTAGATTTGCTTGCAAATTCTGAGAATGAAAGAAAAGCATTGAAATTTTGGAAGGTTTGAAGTGTCAGGTTGGGGGGAATGTTTTGTGAGGGGCTGTAGAAGGACAGATGCTCCTTTTTCTGTTTGTTTTAGTTATTTCATTCCACACACATCTGTAGTTTACACACTTTGAAGTCTGCCTAGTGATTAGTTTTTGCCTGAGGTATGTTATTGAGCTTGTATTGGGATCTTTGGGAGAGCCTTCTGGGGAATTCATTCCCTACTATCTACCTTATATGCTCTACTACTATGGATACTAAGAAATGTTCATGTGTATAACTTAGCTGCATATTGTTTATTCTCTTCACAGTGTTTATATTACATCCTGATAATGTGATGGAAAAACATTGTCTTTTGATATGTCTGTGGTGTAGTCTTTTTGAACGTTGTGAAGAAATGCACTGGGCGATTCATCCTTAGATAATGTCCTTTTGGCTTTCATGAAGAGGGAAGGCAATCGTAACAGTTGTGAATAGTTTGGGAATTCTTCATGTATGAAGGTCTCTTGGTGGAAAGTGGTGCCTTTGAACACTGACCTCTCAAGAATGCAGCTGGAAGTGGCCTTGCTGGCAGACACATGGCATGCCCAACCTTTACCCTATCACTGCAAAGTCCACCATTAACCTATGTCACTAAGCTCTGCATCTACATGCTTTTTGAAGATCTCCACGGATGGTGACTCAACTACTTCCCTGGGCAGCCTATTTGAATACTTCACAACTCTTTGAGGGAATAAATTTTTCCTAATATCCAACCTAAACCTCCCCTGGTGCAACTTGAGCCTATTTCCGCTCATCTTAACACTTGGTGCCTGGGAGAAGAGAACAATCCCCACTTCTGTGACTTTGGCTGGGGAATGCTTTGGTTTGAAATATTATGCCAAGGCCTGTGCCTCTTCTCTTCTGATCATGGTGTCCCTGTCCTTAGAGGCAATGAAGTTTCCCTGAGAATAAAATATTTGGCCAAATGTTCCTATGTAGGGCCATTTGCTGAGTTGAAAGGGTGCAACTGGAGTCACCACCATTTATGAAGGTAAAGGCAAAGAAGATCAGAAATGTGGTGTGTGAGCAGGTGTCCTCTGGAAGCACTGATCTAGAGCTGAAACTGATCCCGAGTACTGTTGTTGTCTTACACCTGCATCTGTGACTGTGTGCTTGTCTCCCATGAGGCTTTGTTTCTTTCCCACCAAGTTCCATGGAATTTTCTTCAGGTGTATGAGTAGGTATTTAGTTGGAAATAGAAGAGAAATGAAATTAAGCCCAGGATCTGGAATCAGAAATATCTGAGAGCTGTGCTACTGCTTTGCAGGAATGAAACTGTGGAGAAGACAAGACTGATTTCCTACCTGTTGCTGCCTTTAAGTGATAGCAGGAGATCCTGAAGCACCACATACCTCCATCATGTCTGATCCTCCTGTGCCATGCTGGCTACACAGAGGAACATAGTAGAAACTGGTGTGGAGTGCTTATGGCCAATGCCAACTACATGTGGGATGTTCTCAGCTCCAGGAGGACTGGTGACAGAAGGCCTGCCTGTCTGTATAATGTACAGCATTGCATAGTGCTGGATGTGCAGAAAGAACTATTACCAATGAATGTGAATGCTTACTATGTAGAATGAGACCCATTGATTCTGCATTACACAATCAGGAAAATATGATTGATGTTTAGTGCTGGAGATATCTCTTGGTCGAACTCTCACTTCTTCTCTAATGAATGTACTCAGACATGTTTGATAGATGCTGCCAGGGTGGGCCCTCATCTTACAACAGTATGTACACTTGCATGGTCATGTCCCACGGATCTTTACTACTTTCATAGTGAATGCGTGGGGGTTTCTTTTGGTGTATGGGTAGACATTTTTCTGGAAGTCCATTTAGGTGAATGAAAGTTAGACAAGAATCTTGAGCTGTTGTGGTCTCCAAGATTGCATTTATAGTGGGGTAAACTGATTTGTGGCAAGTACCCAGAGTGGTTTGCTCAGTAACAGGGATGTGGAGTAGGTGCACAGCCTGCTCAGAGAGCTGAAGGGAGCAGCTGGTTCCTTGATGCAGCACCCTTACAGGGGGAACTGTTTCATATCAGTTGTTGACATTGAAACAACAGCACAAACTACAACTAAACTGAATTAGATGCTCATAAGTAGTTGGAAAGCCAAGGAAACTTTTAATCAAGAAGGACTTAAAAAGGCATTAAGGAGCTGATCTCTTGTCACTGTGTTTCCCCTCACATCCCATAAAGGATGGAGATTCTCTTTAGTCCTCCTTTTCTTGTTTATGTATTTATAAAAACATTTTTACTGTCTTTAAGAGCATTAGTCAGATTGAGCTCCAGTTGGGCTTTGGCCCTTCTAATTTTCTCCCTGCACAGCCTCACAATATCTTTGTAGTCCTTCTGGGTGTTGCAGGTGCATCCCTTGAATTTCATTGTAGAAAAAGTTAGGGCAGATCAAAAAAGGACATCTGTAGGGTGACAGTGAAGTCCTTCCCTTGTGTAATTTTCACATTTTTGCCTCATTTGCTTCTGCTGTCTCAACTGGGGGTCAGCGTGTCAAAGAACTGTAAAAAGACTGGAAGATCAGTTAGAATTGTGGGACTGGTGGAGCAATTTTCTTCCAGACCTTGAATGTTTTTCCTCCTGTGGAGAGAATTGCTTTGATATATTTCTCTTTCAATAAAAATAGTGTCAATAAAGATGTCAGTGAATTATATTCCCCTGTCTTGTCTGACATAAGGTAAGAAGTAGGATGTTGTCCATGTTGCAGATAAAGTCTGTGAGTGCAGAGTACAGAGGCTGAGAGGCAGGCTTAGAGCTTGGAAAATAGTTGGGTCAATGTGGCTTTGAATGGGGAATGCTTTGGCTTCAAATCTTGTGCCAAGGCCTGTGCTATTTCTGCTCTGAACACGGTGTCCCTGTCCTTAGAGGCAATGGTGTTTCCCTGAGAATAAACTATTTGGCAAAAAAGTGCCTACGTAGGGCATGTGTCTGAAGTGAAAGGGTGCAACTGGAGTCATCACCATTTATGAAGGTGAAGACAAAGAAGAGCAGAAGGGTGTTGCCCTCTGGAAGTGCTGAACTAGATCTGTAACTGATCCCAAGTACTGTTGTTTTCTTCCACCTGCATCTGTGCCTGTGTGCTTGTCTCCCATGAGGGAGGGTCCCAACTGAAAAGAAAGGAAAGCAAGTCCAGAATCTAGAATCAAAACATTAAAAACCAACCAAACAAACAAACAATAACAACAACAAACAGAGAGTCATGCTACTGCTTTGCAGGAAAGAAACTGTGGAGAAGATAGGTGTGATTTCCTACCCATTGCTGCTTTTAAGTTATAGCAGGAGGTCCTGAAGCACTGCATACCTCCATTACCTCTGATCCTCCAGTGGGATGCTGGCTACACAAAGGAACATGGTACAAACTGGTGTGGAGTGCTTCAGGCCAATGCCAGCTACCTGTGGGATGTTCTCATATCCTGGAGGACTGAAAACAGAGGGTCTGCCAGCCTGCATGATGTCCTGCATTGCATAAGGCTGGATGTACAATAAGATCTATTAGCCATGAATTTCAGTGCATACTATGTGGAATGAGACCCACTGATTCTGCATGACAGAATCAAGCAAATATGATTGATGTTTAGTGCTGGAGACATTTCCCGGTCTAACTTTGGCTTTTTCACAAATGAATGTACTGGGAAGTGTTTAATAGCTGATGCCAAGATCTGCCCTCATCTTACATCTCTATGTACACTGGTGTGGCCAGGTCTTTGCTACCTTCATAGTGAATGCATGGGGTTTTCTTTTTGTGTATAAGAAGGCATTATTCTGTAAATTGGTTAGAGAAAACAGAAGCAAGACCAGGTCTTCAGGTGTTGTGGTCTCCAAGACTGCATTTATAGTGGGGCAAACTTAGTGGTGAGTGCCCAGACTGGATTGCTCAGATGCAGGGATGTGGAGTGGGTGTACAGCCTGCTCAGAAGGCTGAGGGGAGCTGCTGGTTCCTTGATGCTGTACCCCTAGAGGGGGAAGAGTTTCATATCTGTTGTTGACATTGAAACAACAGCACAAATTACAACTGAACATAGAATTTCCATGGCCATACATACTGTGAAAGCCGAAGAAACTTTCAATCCAGACAAAAGGCAAGAATAAAGGTTGGAATTCATGAAAGACGTGGTGTTTCTGCAATACTAGGTTGAGTCTAACGACTATTTTAGAGGTCGAAATAACATGAATTCTACTTGCCATGCGGTAGAACGAAGACAGCCAGAGGACCCCTCCGCCTTCACTCTGCTCATGACTGCCCTGAAGACTAGAATGCATTCCATCTTTTTCTCGAAGAAGAGAAAGAGTTGTGGAGGCAAACGCACCGACTCTGGGCCGCTTCGCAGGGGAATGTACCGTGGCGCCGTGTTCGCGGGGACGGAAGGTTTCCCAGAAAGAGGCAGGGCGGTGGCGCTCGGTGTGAGCCGTGCGTGCAGTGCCGGGCGGCGGCTGCGGGCGCCGCTGTTCACCACGGAGGAGAGGAAGGAGCGGAGCGCTGCAGCCAGCCCCGCCCGCTGCGGCCCGGCTCGCTCGCTCGCTCGCTCGCTGTGTCGGCGGCCGGGCGGGCTGCGAGCGGCCCCGCGGTGCGGAGCCGTACTGCAGCGAGGCGGAGGGGCCGGAACCGGGTCCGGGTACCGGAGCAGGAGCCGGAGCAACAGTCTAAGCCGAAGCGAGAGTCTGAGTCGGAGCTGGAGACGGGAACCGGAGCGAGAGACTGATCCAGAACCCCAGGCGAAGAGTCGGGGCGGCGGCGGGGAGCTGTCGGCGGGCGTCCGGTGGCGGCGGGGCCGTGGCGGAGATGTGCCCGGCGAGAGAAGGGCGCTGGGGCCGGAGGCAGCGAGCGCTGCTGTGCTGCGTGTTGGTGGCGGCGTGGGAGGCGGCGTGGGGGCAGCTGCGCTACTCGGTGCCCGAGGAGCTGCCCAAGGGCTCTTTCGTGGGCGACGTGGCCAAGGACCTGGCGCTGCAGCTGGCGGCGCTCCGCGACCGCGGCGCCCGCATCCTGGACCGAGGTAGGACGCGGTATTTCACTCTGCATGCCAACAGCGGCCACCTGGTGACGGCAGAGAGGCTAGATAGAGAGCACCTATGCGAGGTATTGCAGCGATGTGTGCTGCGCTGTGAGGTGATCGTGGAGGGCGACATGAAGGTCTACGAGATCGAAGTGGAAATCACAGACATCAACGACAACGCGCCCAGCTTTCGAGAGGCAGAAAAGGAACTGAGAATGAGTGAGACGACACCTCCCGGGTCCCGGTTTTCACTGGCGGAGGCTTACGACCCGGACGTGGGAGTGAATTCCCTGCAGAGCTACGAGCTGAGCGGCGACGAGCACTTCTCGCTGTCCGTGCAGGCGGGAGCCGACGGCGAGAAGCGTCCCGAGCTGGTGCTGGCCAAGGCGCTGGACCGGGAGGAGGCGGCGTTTCACGAGCTGGTGCTGAGGGCGAGCGACGGCGGCGAGCCGTCGCGGACGGGCACGGCGCGCATCCGCGTGTCTGTGCTGGACGCCAACGACAACGCGCCCGTGTTCAGCCAGGCGGTGTACGCGGTTCGCGTGCCCGAGGACGTGCCCGTGGGCTCCACGCTGCTTACCCTCACGGCCACCGACGCCGATGAGGGACTCAACGGGAACGTGAAATACTCGCTTAAAAAAATAACTGACAAAGCCTCGAAGGTACTGTACCTGGATCCCGAGGCAGGATCGATCAGGCTGGTGAGGAGCCTGGACTTCGAGGAACGCAACTCCTACGAACTCGAGGTGCAGGTAGATGACGACGGCGGCCTTTCCGACACGGCTACAGTCTCGATCTCGGTGACAGATGTGAACGACAACGCGCCCGAGCTGACTGTGTCGTCCGCACTGAGCGAGATCTCGGAGGACGCGCCGTCGGGGACGGTGGTGGCCCTGCTGCACGTGCAGGACCGGGACTCGGGCGCCAACGGCGAGGTGCGGTGCTCGCTGGTCGGCGACGTGCCGTTCCGCCTGCGGAGCTCGGTGGGCAGCTACTACAGCGTGGTGACGGCGCGGGAGCTGGACCGGGAAGAGGTGTCGGAGTACAACGTGACGGTGCGGGCGGCGGACGGCGGGTCGCCGTCGCTGCGGAGCAGCGCGGTGCTGGCGCTGCGCGTGCTGGACGTGAACGACAACGCGCCGGTGTTCGCGGAGGCGCGCTACAGCGCCCGTCTGGCCGAGAACAACGCCGAGGGCGCGCTGGTGCTGACGGTGCGGGCGCGGGACGCGGACTGGGGGCAGAACGCGCGCGTGCGGTACCGGCTGGCGGAGGGGCGTGTGCGGGGCGCGCCGCTCTCGTCCTACGTGTCGGTGCAGGCGGAGACGGGCGCGCTGTACGCGCTGCGCTCCTTCGACTACGAGGAGGTGCGCGAGGTGGGGCTGTGGGTGCGGGCGGAGGACGGCGGCGCGCCGGCGCTGAGCAGCAACGTGTCGGTGCGGCTGCTGATCGTGGACGAGAACGACAACGCGCCGCAGGTGCTGTACCCGCCGGCGGCGGCGGCGGGGGCGGCGGCGGGCGCGGTCTGGACGGGCGTGGAGCTGGCGCCGCGCTCGGCGGAGCCCGGCGCGCTGGTGGCCAAGGTGGTGGCGGTGGACGCGGACGCGGGGCAGAACGCGTGGCTGTCCTACGAGCTGGCCAAGGCGACGGAGCCGGGGCTCTTCCGCGTGGGGCTGCACAGCGGCGAGGTGCGCACGGCGCGCTCGCCGCTGGCCCGCGACGCGCCCAGGCACAGCCTGGTGGTGGTGGTGAAGGACCAGGGCCGGCCGGCGCTGTCGGCCACGGCCACGCTGACGGTGGTGCTGGCCGAGAGCGTGGCCGAGCTGCTCTCGGAGCTGGGCAGCGCGGCGGCGCCGGCCGAGCCCGCCGGCAGCCTGACGCGCTGGCTGGTGCTGGCCGTGGCGGCCGTGTCCTGCCTCTTCCTCGCCTTCCTGCTGCTGCTGCTGGCGCTGCGCCTGCGGCGCTGGCGCCGCTCGCAGCTGCTGCCGCCGGCCAGCGGCGCCTTGCGCGGCGTCCCGGCCTCGCACTTCGTGGGCATCGACGGCGTCCGCGCCTTCCTGCACTCCTACTCGCACGAGGTGTCGCTCACCGCCGACTCGCGCAAGAGCCAGCGGCGCTGGGCGGCCGACAGCTGCTGCAACACCCTCCCGGCCCGGCCGCCGCCCGACAAGGCCGCGCCGCTGCTCGGGGAAGACGCTGCCGGCGCCCGCGGCGCACAGCCCGACGCCCTCCCGGTGAGTCACTCCGGACACCGCGACGCCCTCCCTCTCGGCGCTTGCCTCCCTCCCTGCTCCTTGCCTTTCCCTCCCTTCGGGCTCTGCTGCCGGCATTACACCTGGTTCGTTAGGCGGGAGATGGGAGGTTTTTTTTTCCACTCTACTTCAACCGGGCTTTTTTTTTTTTTTCGTTTTTTTCTTTTTTTTTCGCACTTGACAGATGGTTGCTCATTTCTTCTCCTAAGGTGTTTCATCCATTTTTTTTGTTCTGTTTTGTTTTTTCCCATTATGCATGTGTTTTTTCCTTTCAGGATGTTCAGTGTAGCCTCCCGATAGGCCGTGTGCTATATCAGTTGTGTGAGTTTGTCTTCAGAAAGAACCTTTATGTCCCCCTGTTTCGTTTGGCTGCTTCTCCTCAATAGTCCATGTGCCTTTTCTGTCGCTCTATGAACATGGTTTGAAATGTCTTTTTATACATCTGTACTGCTGTCTTTGTGCATGTGGTGGGGTAATGCCTGGTCAGCTGGTCCTTTTAGGATGTCTCTTTGGTTGTTATAGAGATGAGGGAGAAGCAGAAGACTTGCATTTGAGATTGCCACAGAGGTGCTGGGTTTGAAAGGCTCTCAGAGGAAAGAGGAGTGTTTGGACATTGACCTCTCAAGAATGGAACAGGCTTTGCTAGCCTGCTCATGCTGTAGCAACAGAACCAATGTGTGTTCATCATTTTCACTGCATAATATTTGGCAAGATAATATACTGAGGTCTGAAGAGCCAGAGCAAAGTCCTTTTCATATCCTGCAGGTTTCACATTTTTCCCTTGTTTGTCATCTCTGTAAAAACTGAACAACTCTTGCCTGAGAACCCCTAAAAGATCTGTTATTAATAGTTTGACTGAGGGAGCTGTTTCCATACACAGTGTGAATGTTTACTGCTGCCAGGACAAAGTCTTTGATATCCTTATGTTTCCTTAATATGTCACGGGATGAAATCTTCTTGCCAGTTCCCTATGTATGGCTGGAACTTGGATATTGTGAGTGTTGCAACTGAATGCGGTGAATGTTGAGCTAGGAAGGTTTGTGGCTGGATTTGAACGTTTCTCAGCAGTGAAATTGTTCAGGTAAAGCTTTGATTTCATAATTCGTGGCAAGGTCCGCATCATTTATGCACCATTTTATCCTGGATTTTTCTGCCCTGAAAGGCAACTAATTCCCTAATGATAAAATGTTTTGCAGAAAAACTGTGCATGCAGAGTGATGATGCCTGTTTGTAACATAATTCCTGTGTGAATCATCATTAATTCACTCCCATCTATTGTAACATTGTGACATAGAGTTTGTCATTATTCCATTTCCCAGTGTTTGTTCCCAGGAAGTCTGTGCTTTATATTTCCCATTTCAGGATAGGATGTTTTGCATTCGAGAATGATGGAGTTGTACTTCAGGAAATCCTTACCTCCGTTGTAAAGGTTCTTTCAGGCATCTGAAGACAAATTCTTGTGTATGAGGGAAATAGAAGGTGAAACTGAATCTCTCTCAATTGCTTGCAAGACTTGGCATGAGAATGGGTCCTGTGTTAAAGCCTTTATGGTTGCAATTTTATTTTAATTGGAGATGAGTAGGCCACATTATAGATAAATTGAGGAGAGCTGATGAACTTTTCCAGTGAATTCCAGATGAACAATCCCGGGCCTTGCTTGCAGCTTAAGACCTCAGTGATTAGTTGGTGCTCTGAGGAGGAATTTTGGTGCTCACAGAGAAGATCCTGATGCCCAAAAAATGATTTTCTCTGCCACACTTTCACTTTGAATGCTTTCTTGTGCTGCTTCTCTGATTTTATCTTTTCCTATTAATGTAGACTGAGTTATCAGTTGCAGCATAGCTGTGTTGAGGAATGTGTTCATGGGCCTTGCTCCCATGAGGCAATAGGTGGGTATTTCATCCAAGTTAGAGGTTGTGTGGAAGGCTGGAGATGTGAGGGTACTTGTGTATTGTCTCCCGCTTTTGTTTCTGGGTAGTGGATGTAAACATAGAATCATAGAATCATTAAGGTTGGGAAAGACCTTCAAGATCGTCTGGTCAACGATCACCCTACTACCAATGTCACCCACTAAACCATGTCTGTGAACACCAGGTCCAAGCAAGCGCCTTCCCCTTCTCTCCTTTTTTGAAAAATGTGGGCATGTTTATGCCTTATTTCAAGAGTTCTTTCCTCGTTCCCAGTGATGGGAGTGCACAAAACACATTTTTCTTCCCATTCCCTTCCCCCGCCCCATCCCCTGAGGCCTGCTCCCCGCCAGGCACCCACTGATTTAGTAGAAGAAGCATGTATGTGTGGAGCAGTGCATGTGCTTCAAGGAGGGGGAGATTCCCCTCCAAAGACATTTGTGATGACCCAATGTCTCATGGAAGATGGCTCCTCTCTTTCCTTCCCCTAGATCATCAGTATGCTTTGAAGATTAAAGAGAAATACACCTCCCTTCTTGATATCTGTCAATGCTGTGGTTGTGGTGTGTTGTATAAGGAAATTGTCATTTAAACTCATCCTTTGCTGAGATGTGCTCGCAGATTCTGAGGATGAAAGGAAAGCATTGAAGTTGTGAAAGGATTGAGGTGAGGTCTTGTGGAGGGCCAGAGATGTGAGGGTGCCTATGTGCTCTCTTCCATTTTTGTTTCCAGGGAGTGGATGTAAACATGAAGATATTAAAGAGGTATGTCTCTGGGGAGGAACGCATGCTCTTAAAGAACAGGGACATTCCCTTACAAATATATTTATGATGACCCAGTCTCTGTTGGAGAAAGGCTCCTCTCTGTCTTTCCCCTTATCTCCCTAGTATGCTTTAGAAACTTGCAGACAAATTTACCTCCCTTCCTGGTATACCATGACTGTGTGGTTGTGTGTGGTGCATGGTATTGGGAAATGGTCTGTTCAACTTTTCCTTTGGTGAGATGTGTTCACAAATTTTGAGGCTAAAAGAAAAAAAAAAAGTTGTGAAAGGTTTGGGGTGACATGTTTGGGGAATTTTTCTCTGCTTGTTTTAGTTATTCCATTCCCACACAGCTGTGATTTACACACTTTGATGTCTGTCTGCTCACTCTTTTCTGCCTAAGAAACAATACTGAGCTTGCATTGTGAGCTTTGGGAGGGCCTTCCACAGAATTCATTCTGTAATATCTACCTTACTTGGTCTACTACTATGAATGCTTGAAAATGTCCATGTGTATACCTTAGTTGCAGATCATTTCTTCTCTTCACAATGTTCATATTATGTCATGTTAATGTGATGAAGAAAAAAGTTTTTAGAGCTGTCCATGGTGTAGTTCTTGTACACATTGTGAAGAAATGCACTGGGTGATTGGTCCTTTGATGATGTCCTTCTGGCTATCATGAAGAGAGAAGACAATCATAACACTTGGGAGTAGTTTGAAAATTATTCATGTGTGAAGGTCCCTTGTTGGAAAGAGGAGTCCTTGAACACTGACCTCTCAGGAATGGAGCTGGAAGTGGCTTTGATAGTAGACACGTGCTACGACAACAGACGTGTTCATAGAATCCTGGAATCATTTTGGTTGGAAAAGACCTCTTAGATCATCTAGCCCAATCTTTAACCTAGTACTGCCAAGTCTACCATTAAACCATGTCACTAAGCTCTACATCTACATGCTTCATGAAGACCTCCAGTGCTGGTGACTCAACAACATCTCTGGGCAGCCTTTGTGAATACTTCACAACCCTTTCAGTGAAACACATTTTCCTAATATCCAACGTAAACCTCCCCTGGAGCAATCTGAGGCCAGTTCCTATTGTTTTATCACATGGTTCTTGGGAGAAGAGGCCGATCCCCACTTTGCTGTAGCCCCCCTTTACAGTAATCGTAAAGGACGATAAGATCTGTCCTGAGCCTCCTTTTCTCCAGTCTAAACAACCCCAGCTCCCTCAGCCACTCCTAATAGGACCTGCTCTCTAGACCCTTCAACAGCTCCATTGCCCTTCTTTTGGACCTGCTTCAGCACCTCGATAACCTTCCTGTAGTGAGGGGTCCAAAACAGAACACAGTATTTGACGTGTGGCCTCACCAGAGATGGGTACAGAGGGACAATCACTTCCCTAGTCCTGCTGGCCAGACTATTTCTGATACAAGTCAGGATTCTGTTGGCTTTCTTGGCCACTTGAGCACATTGCTGGCTCATATTCAGCTGGCTATCAACCAATACTCGGATGTCCCTTTCGGTCGGCCAGCTTTTCAGCCAGTCTTCCCCCAGTCTGTAGCACTCCATGGGATTGCTGTGACTCAGACAAAGGACCCGTTAGTCTTGTTGAACCACATACTGCTGGACTTGGCCTATCGGTCCAGCCTATCCAGATCCATCTGCAGGGCCTTCCTACCCTTGAGCAGATCAACACTCATGACTAACTTGCTGTCACCTGAAAATGTACTGAGGGTGCACTCGATCCCCTCATCCAGATTATTGATAAAAAAGACTGAAGAGAACTGGCCCTGATTCTCAGTCCTGGGGGACACCACTTGAGACTGGCCTCCAGCTGGATTTAATGCTATTCGCCATGACTCTTTGGGCTTGACTAACATGCCAGTTTTTAAGCCTGTGAAGTGCACATCTGTCCAAGCCATGAGCAGCCATTTTGTCCAGGAGAATACTGTGGGAAAGAGTGTTCAAAAGCCTTACTGAAGTCAAGATAGAACAGATCCACAGCCTTTCCCTCATCCACTTAGCAAGTCATGTTGTACAGAAGGAGATCACATTCATGAAGGAGGATCCGTCATCCACTAAGCCCTGTTGACTGAGCCTGACTACCTGGTTGCCACATGACGGCACTAAAGCTGTTCTGTTCCACAAGCTTACCCAGCACTGACAGGCCTGTAATTTCTCGGATTGTCCTTCTGGACCTTCTTGTAGATCAGCATCGCATTTTCTAGCCACCAGTTGACTGAGACCTCCCCAGATAGCCAAGACTGCTGCTAAATGATGGAAAGTGTCTTGGTGAGCACTTTTTCCAGCTCCCTCAGTACCCTCGTGTGTATGTCTTCTGGCTCCATAGACTTGCATATGTCTAAGTAGTTTAGCAGGTCACTGACCATTTCCTCATGGATTATGAGTGCTTCATTCTGCTCCCCATGCTTATCTACAAGGTAGTCACGGGATGGGATACCCAGAGAACAAATGGTCACGTTGCTAAAGACTAGGGAAAAAAAGGCATTAAGGAGCTCATCTCTTGTCAATACATTTCCCCCCACATCCAACAAAGGATGGAGATTCTCTTTGGTCCTCCTGTCCAAGCCACGAGCAGCTATTTTCTCGAGGAGAATGCTGTGGGAAAGAGTGTTCAAAAGCCTTACTGAAGTCAAGGTAGACCAGCTCCACAGCCTTTCCCTCATCCACTGACATGTCATAGAAGGAGATCATGCTCATCAAGGAGGACCTTCCTTTGATAAACTCATGCTGACTGAACCTGACCACCTATTTGCCCTGTAAGTGCCACGTGATGGCAATAAAGCTGCATGAGCTTCCCTGGCACTAAAGTCAGACTGAAAGGCCTGTAGTTACCCGGATTGTCCTTCCTACCCGTATTGTAGATGGGCATCACATTTGCTAGCAAACACTTGGCATGAACCTCCTGGATATCCAGGACTTCAGCTGTATGATGGAGAGTGTCTTGGTGAGCACTTGTGGGAACTCCCTGAGTACCCTTGGGTGGATCCCTTCTGACCCATAGACTTGCATATGTCTACGTGTTTTAGCAGGTTGCTGACCATTTCCTTGTGGATTATGAGTGCTTCATTCTGCTCCCCATGCCTATCTACCAGGTGGTTAGGGGACAGGGTACCCAGAGAAATATTGGTCTTGCTGCTAGAGTGAGGCCAAAAAGGCATTAAAGAACTCATCTCCTGTCACTATGATTCCCCTCACATCCAGTAATGATGGAGATTCTCCTCAGCCCTCCTTTTCTTGTTTATGTATTTATAAAAACATACTTATTGTCTTTAAGAGCAGTAGCCAGATAGTGCTCCTGTTAGGCTTTGGCCCTTCTAATTTTCTCCCTGCACAGCATTACAACATCCTTATAGTCCTCCTGAGTGTTGCAGGTGCATCCCTTGAATTTCATTTTACATAAAGTTAGGGCAGATTAAAAAGAACATCTGTAGAGTGACAGTGAAGATGTGTAATTTTCGCATTTTTGCCTTGTTTGCTGCTGATGTCTAAACTATGTGGCAGAGCCATTCAGTGTGGCAGAGAACCCTAAAAAGACTGGAAAATCTGTTAGAATTGTGCGACTGGGGAAGCAGTTTTCTTCCAGAACTTGAATGTATCCAAATGTGGAGAGAAATACTTTGATATATTTCTCTTTCAATAAAACGTCAGTGATATGCATTGATATGTGTGACATATGGCAAGAGGTAGGATGTTGTCTGTAGTACAGATAAAGCCTGTTACTGTAGAGTATTGGGGCTGAAGCAGATTTAGAGTCTGGAAAATAATTGGGTCAACGTGGCTTTGGCTAGGGTATTCTTTGGTGTCATAGCTGGTGTCAGGGCCTGTGCCATTTCTGTTCTGATCATGGTGTCCCTGTCTTTAAAGGCAGTGAAGTTTCCCTGAGAATAAAGTATTTGGCAAAAAAGGTTCCCATGTAGGACAGGTGTCTAAGGTGAAAGTGTGCAGCTGGAGTCACCACCATTTATGAAGGCGAAGGCAAATAAGAGCAAAAGGGTGGTGTGAGAGCAGGTGTCCCCTGGAAGTGCTAATCTAGAGCTAACTGATCCCAAGTACTGATGTAATAACTATTAGCCATGAATGTGAATTCTTACTGTTTATAATGAGATCCACTAATTCTGCATGACAGAATCACAAAGATATGATTGATGCTTAGTGCTGGTTCCTGTTCTTTCTCAACTGAATGTACTTAGACGTGTTTAATAACTGATCCCAAGTACTGTTTTTGTCTTGCACATGCTGGAGTCATTTCCTCTGGATCTCTGCTACCTTCTTAGAGAATGCCATGGGGTTTTCTTCTCTTGTATGGGTAGGCATTTTTCTGGAAATCCATTTAAGTGAACAGAAGCAAAAACAGGTCTTCAGCTTCTGTGGTCTCCAAGATTGTATTTATAGTGGGGGAAACTGATCAGTGGCGAGTGCCCTGATTAATTTGCTCAGTGGCCCGGATGTGAAGTGGGTCCACAGCCTGTTCAGAGGCCTGAGGGGAGCTGTTGGTTCCTTCATGCTGCATCCTTACAGGGGGAACAGTTTCATAGTGGTAGTTAACACTGGAAAGACTACACAAGTTAGACTACCAAACATTGTTGGAAAGCAAAGGAAACTTTCAATCAAGAAGGACAGGAAGAACAACGTTTGGGATTCGTGGAGGACTTGGTACTTCTGCAACACAGGGTTGAGACTAACAACTATTCAGAGGTCGAAATAACACTATTAATACTACTTGTTATGCTGTAGAATGAAGACAGCCAGAAGACCCCTCCACCTTCACTCTGCTCATGACGGCCCTGAAGACTAGAATGCATTCCATCTTTTTCTCGAAGAAGAGAAAGAGTTGCGGAGGCAAACGCACCGACTCTGGGCCGCTTCGCAGGGGAATGTACCGTGGCGCCGTGTTCGCGGGGACGGAAGGTTTCCCAGAAAGAGGCAGGGCGGTGGCGCTCGGTGTGAGCCGTGCGTGCAGTGCCGGGCGGCGGCTGCGGGCGCCGCTGTTCACCACGGAGGAGAGGAAGGAGCGGAGCGCTGCAGCCAGCCCCGCCCGCTGCGGCCCGGCTCGCTCGCTCGCTCGCTCGCTGTGTCGGCGGCCGGGCGGGCTGCGAGCGGCCCCGCGGTGCGGAGCCGTACTGCAGCGAGGCGGAGGGGCCGGAACCGGGTCCGGGTACCGGAGCAAGAGCCAGAGCAACAGTCTAAGCCGAAGCGAGAGTCTGAGTCGGAGCTGGAGACGGGAACCGGAGCGAGAGACTGATCCAGAACCCCAGGCGAAGAGTCGGGGCGGCGGCGGGGAGCTGTCGGCGGGCGTCCGGTGGCGGCGGGGCCGTGGCGGAGATGTGCGCGGTGAGAGAAGGGCGCTGGGGCCGGAGGCAGCGAGCGCTGCTGTGCTGCGTGTTGGTGGCGGCGTGGGAGGCGGCGTGGGGGCAGCTGCGCTACTCGGTGCCCGAGGAGCTGCCTAAAGGCTCTTTCGTGGGCGACGTGGCCAAGGACCTGGCGCTGCAGCCGGCGGCGCTCCGCGACCGCGGCGCCCGCATCCTGGACCGAGGTAGGACGCGGTATTTCGCTCTGCATGCGAACAGCGGCCACCTGGTGACGGCGGAGAGGCTAGATAGAGAGCAGCTTTGCCGGCTGATGGAGCGATGCGTGCTGCGCTGTGAGATGATCGTGGAAGGCGAGATGAAGGTTTACGAGATCGAAGTGGAAATCACTGACATTAACGACAACGCACCAAGCTTCAACGAAGTAAATCTGGAGGAGGAAATGAGCGAGTCTACAGCTCCCGGGTCGCATTTTCCCTTGTCTAAGGCTCACGACCCGGACGTGGGAGTGAATTCCCTGCAGAGCTACGAGCTGAGCGGCGACGAGCACTTCTCGCTGTCCGTGCAGGCGGGAGCCGACGGCGAGAAGCGTCCCGAGCTGGTGCTGGCCAAGGCGCTGGACCGGGAGGAGGCGGCGTTTCACGAGCTGGTGCTGAGGGCGAGCGACGGCGGCGAGCCGTCGCGGACGGGCACGGCGCGCATCCGCGTGTCTGTGCTGGACGCCAACGACAACGCGCCCGTGTTCAGCCAGGCGGTGTACGCGGTGCGCGTGCCCGAGGACGTGCCCGTTGGCTCCACGCTCCTCACCCTCACGGCCACCGACGCCGATGAGGGGCTCAACGCGAATGTGAAATACTCGCTTAAGACAGCGACGGACCTGGCATCGGAAATCTTCCACCTGCATCCCGAGACGGGGTCGATCAGGCTGGTGAGGAGCCTGGACTTCGAGAAAGACGACTTCTACGAATTCAGAGTGCAGGCACGGGATGGCGGTGGCCTTCCCGACACGGCTACAGTCTCGATCTCGGTGACAGATGTGAACGACAACGCGCCCGAGCTGACTGTGTCGTCTGCACTGAGCGAGATCTCGGAGGACGCGCCGTCGGGGACGGTGGTGGCCCTGCTGCACGTGCAGGACCGGGACTCGGGCGCCAACGGCGAGGTGCGGTGCTCGCTGGTCGGCGACGTGCCGTTCCGCCTGCGGAGCTCGGTGGGCAGCTACTATAGCGTGGTGACGGCGCGGGAGCTGGACCGGGAGGAGGTGTCGGAGTACAACGTGACGGTGCGGGCGGCGGACGGCGGGTCGCCGTCGCTGCGGAGCAGCGCGGTGCTGGCGCTGCGCGTGCTGGACGTGAACGACAACGCGCCGGTGTTCGCGGAGGCGCGCTACAGCGCCCGTCTGGCCGAGAACAACGCCGAGGGCGCGCTGGTGCTGACGGTGCGGGCGCGGGACGCGGACTGGGGGCAGAACGCGCGCGTGCGGTACCGGCTGGCGGAGGGGCGTGTGCGGGGCGCGCCGCTCTCGTCGTACGTGTCGGTGCAGGCGGAGACGGGCGCGCTGTACGCGCTGCGCTCCTTCGACTACGAGGAGGTGCGCGAGGTGGGGCTGTGGGTGCGGGCGGAGGACGGCGGCGCGCCGGCGCTGAGCAGCAACGTGTCGGTGCGGCTGCTGATCGTGGACGAGAACGACAACGCGCCGCAGGTGCTGTACCCGCCGGCGGCGGCGGCGGGGGCGGCGGCGGGCGCGGTCTGGACGGGCGTGGAGCTGGCGCCGCGCTCGGCGGAGCCCGGCGCGCTGGTGGCCAAGGTGGTGGCGGTGGACGCGGACGCGGGGCAGAACGCGTGGCTGTCCTACGAGCTGGCCAAGGCGACGGAGCCGGGGCTCTTCCGCGTGGGGCTGCACAGCGGCGAGGTGCGCACGGCGCGCTCGCCGCTGGCCCGCGACGCGCCCAGGCACAGCCTGGTGGTGGTGGTGAAGGACCAGGGCCGGCCGGCGCTGTCGGCCACGGCCACGCTGACGGTGGTGCTGGCCGAGAGCGTGGCCGAGCTGCTCTCGGAGCTGGGCAGCGCGGCGGCGCCGGCCGAGCCCGCCGGCAGCCTGACGCGCTGGCTGGTGCTGGCCGTGGCGGCCGTGTCCTGCCTCTTCCTCGCCTTCCTGCTGCTGCTGCTGGCGCTGCGCCTGCGGCGCTGGCGCCGCTCGCAGCTGCTGCCGCCGGCCAGCGGCGCCTTGCGCGGCGTCCCGGCCTCGCACTTCGTGGGCATCGACGGCGTCCGCGCCTTCCTGCACTCCTACTCGCACGAGGTGTCGCTCACCGCCGACTCGCGCAAGAGCCAGCGGCGCTGGGCGGCCGACAGCTGCTGCAACACCCTCCCGGCCCGGCCGCCGCCCGACAAGGCCGCGCCGCTGCTCGGGGAAGACGCTGCCGGCGCCCGCGGCGCACAGCCCGACGCCCTCCCGGTGAGTCGCTCCGGACACCGCGACGCCCTCCCCCTCGGCGCTTGCCTCCCTTCCTGCTCCTTGCCTTTGCCTCCCGCTCTCCTTCCCGAGCGTGGAGTTTTGCTGATGAGCAAGGCACAGCTTTGCTGGGCAGCAGGCTGTGCGTGGCTGCCCCTCACTCAGGGGAGCTAAACGCGGGCTCTGCTGTCAGCGTTACACCCGGTGCCGAAGGCAGGAGTCGAGTAGGGTTTTTGCCTGCAATTCTGGTACAACTGGTATTTGTTGTTGTTGTTGTTTTTCCGCACTTGCTAGGTGGTTGCTTATTTCTTCCTCTGAATGTTGTCATGCAGTTTTTTCTTTTGGTTTTCAGCATTCTGAGTAAATGTACACCTGAGATTATCAAGATTGTAGTACCTGTCATCCTGATTTCTCTCATCCTTTATCAGTAGTGTGAAATTCCCTTCGAACAGCATCTTAGTGTCCCCATGTTTCATTCGGCTGCTTCTCCTCCATACTCCAAGCAACTATTCTGTTGCTGTATAAACTTGGGTTGAGCAGAGATATGTCTTCGTATGTATCTATTCTTTGGTGGAAGAATGGTCAGGGAAACTGTTCCTTTTACAGTTCATCCCTTGCATGTGTGTTGCCTCATATTTGGCCAGGGTAAAAATGTTGTGTAAAGAGTGAGACTGTATTCCATTTCTTGTCCTGCAGTTTTCACATTTTTGCCTTATTTGCTGTCAATGACAAAATGTGGCCTCATGTGCCAGAGAACTCCGAAAAAAAAAAGGAAAATATGTTACAGACTGGTTGGGGTAGCTGCTTCCATACACAGCATGCATGTTTACTGCAGTCAGGATCAAGTCTTTTGATATCCTTATGTTTCCTTAAAATGTCACTGGATGAAATGCTCTTGCCAGTGGCCTACATACAGCTGGAACTTGGTTATTATGACTAGTGCACGGTGACTGAGTGGTAACTTTATTAATGTTTATAAATATGTAAAGTGTGAGTGTCAGGAGGATAGCTCCAGGCTCTTCTCAGTGACATCTAATGATAGGACAAGGGGAATGGGTGCAAGCTGGAAAATAGGAGATTCCAGTTAAATATGAGATGAAAGTTTTTCATGATGAGGGTGACAGAACAGTGAAACAGGCTGCCCAGGGCGGGTAATGGAGTCTCCTTCTCTGGAGACATTCAAAACCTGCCTGGACGTGTTCCTGTGTGACCTGATCTAGGTGTTCCTGCTCTGGTAGGGGGATTGTACTAGATGATCTTCCAAGGTCCCTTCCAATCCCTAATGTTCTTTGATTCTGTGTGATTCTGTAATTGAATGTTGTGAATGTAGAGCATGGATGGTGAGTGTTTTTTTGTTTGTTTGTTGTTTATTTGGTTTTTTGAATGTGGAAAATGTGGCTCAGCAGAGATACTGTTCAGGCAAAGGTTTGTTTTCATAATTTGTGCCAATTCCTGCAGCATTCATGCACCATTTTATAGTGGTTTCCCTGCCCTGAAAGGTAACTTTAGTTCTCTGATAATAAAATGTTTTACAGAAAAACTGTGTATGTAGAGTGATGATGTCTGCATATAAAGGCTTATAATACCTGTGTGAATCCTCATTACTTCACTCCTATCTGTTGTAACATCGTGCCAAAGAGTTTCTTCATAGCTATAATTCCATTTTCAGGTCCTTGCTTCCAGGAAGGTTGCACTTCATATATCCCATTCCTGGGTAGGGCTTTTGCATTTGAGAATGACAGAGCTGTACTACAGAAAATCCTTACCTCCCTTGAGTAGGTTCTTTCACCCACCTGAACACAAAATTTTGTGTAAAAGGGAAGTGAAACAGAAGCTAAAACTCAATCTCTCTTCATTGCTCCCAAGACTTAGCATGAGAAAGGGTGCCATAGTAAGGTCTATTCTTTTACAGTTTCATAGTCGTTAAAGATAAGCAGGCCACATCATGGAAAATGGATGAGAACTGATGAACTTTTCTTAAAATGGAAGTCCCTTCCTGTTTAGCCCAGAAGAAGACATTAGGACATTGCTTTCAGCTTAAGACCCCAGTGATTTCTTGGTGCTCTGGAGAGGAATTTTAGTGCCCACAGAGAAGATCCTGCCACCCTCGTGGTGATTTCCTCCACCAGGCTTTCTCTTTGAATGCTTCCTTGTGCTGCTTCTCTGTTTTTGTCTTTTCCTGGTCTTTTGTGTGTGAGAGGTTGAGCTTTCAGTAGAAGCATAGCTTTGTTGGGGAATGTAAGTGTTCATGTGCCTTTTCTTCATGAGGCAATAGCTGGGTGTTTCATTACAGTTTAAGGTAGTGTGGAAGGCTGGGGATGTGAGGGTACTTGTGTGTTTTCTTCCATTTTTGTTTCTGGGGAGTGGATGTAAACATGATGTTAATGGAAGAGGTGTGTATGTGTAGAGCAGTTCATGTGCTTAATGGAAGGGGAGATTCCTCTCCAAACACATTTGTGATGACACAGTTTCTGGTCGAGGATGGCTACTCCCTCTCTTTCCCCCAAGTCATAGGTATGCTTTTGAAGATTAAAGAGAAATGTTCCTCCCTTCTTGATATTTGTCGATGGTGTGGTTGTGGTGCATTGTATAAGGAAATGGACATTTGAACTAATCCTTTGGTGAGAAGTGCTTGAAAATTCTGAGGATGAAAGAAAAGCATTGAAGTTGTGAAAGGACTGAGGTGGTAGTTTGGAAGAATGTTGTGTGGGGAACTGTAGAAAAATGGATACCCCTCTCCCTGCTTGTGGCATTTATTCCTTTAATCACAAAGCTCTGCTTGATAGATTTTACAGTAGAAATGTATTTTTTTTCTGCATTGAAATCTTCAGGAGGACATTCTGGGGAATTCTTTTCCTACTATCTACCTTACATGCTCTACTCCTATGAATACACAAAGATGTCCATTTGCATAACTTAGCTGTGTATCATTTATACTCTTCACACCATTAATATTACATCATGATAATATGAGGAAAAGAAAATTGTCTTTGGAGCTGTCCAGGGTGTAGTCTTTGTGCATATTGCAGAGAAAGTGGCTGGGCAATTGGTCCTGTAATGATGTCCTTTTGCCAGTCATGAAGAGGGAAGGCAATCATAACCATTGGGAGTAGTTGGGGAATTCCTCATGTGTGAAGTGCTCTTGGAGAAATTGACCTCTTGTCATGGTGTTTGAACATTATCCTCTCAGGAATGGAGAAAATGTCTTTTCTAGCAGACGTGCTGTGATAACAGCTGTGTTGCAGGTCCATTGCTTGAATTTCATTGAACATCAGGCTTGGGCGGACCAAAGAAGAATGCCTATAGAGTGCTAGTTAAGTGCTTCACATCTGTAGTGTTCACATTTTTGCCTTGTTCATTGCTACTGTCTAAACTGGGACTCAGTGCAGCAGAGGACCCTAAAAAGACTGAAAGATCAGTTAGAATGGTCGGACTGGTGGAGCAATTTCCATCTAGATCTTGAATGTTTCCTACTGTGGTGAGTAATACTTTGATATATTTCTCTTTCAATAAAATGTCAGTGAATGATATGCCCTGTTCTTTCTTGTCTGACATACGGCGAGAAGTAGGATGTTGTCTGTGTTGCAGATAGTCTGTGACTGCAGAGTACAGAGGCTGAGAGGCAGATTTTAGAGCCTGGAAAATAGTTGGTTCAACGTGGCTTTGAATGTGGAACACATTCATACTCGTTTTATACCAGGTGCCAAGGTCTGCACCATTTCTGTTCTGATCATGGTGTCCCCATCTTTAGAGGGAGTAAGGTTTCCCTGAGAATAAAGTATTTGCTTAAGAGTGCCTATGTAAGGGAGGTCTCTGAGGTGAAAGGGTGCAGGCTGGAGTAACTACCACCTATGAGGAAGAAAGCAAAAATACATCAGAAGAGTGGTGTGTGAGCAGGTGTCCCCTGGAAGCGTTGATCTAGAGCTCTAAGTGATTCTAAGTACTGTTGTCTTACACTTGCATGTGCACCCATGTGCTTGTCACCAAAGGGGCTTTGTTCCCTTCCCACGGGGTGTTCTTTAGGTGTATGGGTAGGTATTTTGTTGGAAATTGAAGTGAAATGAAAGCAAGACCAGAATCTTCAGCTGTTCCAGTCTTCAGGACCACATTTGGAAGGGAAGGAACTGACCTGAAAACACTCCCCAGATCACAAGGAATGGCAGAATTTGTTTCTGTGTCACTTGAGTACAGATACTGTAGTCCCTACTTGTCTTAATTGACCAAAGGTTAGAGATGCTCTTTCTTGTTCCTTGGCCCAAGAAAGAGGTGCTCAGGCAGGGGAATGACAAAAGTCTGGTTTCCAGCAAGGAAGATGGAAGAGTCAGCAGGACATTTTTCTGTGCAGTGTTTGATTCCTTGCAATGTGCCAAGGTCTGTGCCTGATTCACTATGACCTTTCCCTCCATGTCACCAAATGGGATGAAAATCTTCTTTGCATGTGCCTTCAAACTAATACCTCTGGATGTCCAAATATGCTGCATGAGCATTCAGCTTGAGGTGTCAGTGACTTCCAAGTGTACTGGAGGATGACTTCTTCAGGCAGAGTTGTGTCCATATATGTAGAGAAATGTTTGCCTCACATGGGCCGGTTGGACGTTTTTGTTTCATTATATTTAGAATCAGTAGCTGAGCTACTGTTTGGGGTTTTTTTGTTTGTTTTGTTTTTTTTACTGTATATCTATAATCAGAAATAACCAAGACAGCCATGCTACTGCTTTGCAGGATGGAAGTTGTGGAGAAGAGAGGCATGATTTCCTACCCGTTGCTGCCTTTAAGTGATAGCAGGAGGTCCTGAAGCACTGCATACTCCCATTATGTGTGATCTTCCAGTGTGATGCTGGCTAAACAGAGGAACTGGTGTGGAGTGCTTCAGGCCAATGCCAGCTACCTGTAAGATGTCCTCAGCTCCAGGAGGACTGGAGACAGAAAGCTTCCCTGTCTGTATGATGTCCTGCATTGCATAGGGCTGGATGTGCATTTATTAGCCATGAATGTGAGTGCTTACTGTATAGAATGAGATCCACTGATTCTACATGACAGAATCAGGAAAATATGATTTATGCTTCATGCTTGTAGTGGGTTTATGTTGAAAGGTTTTGGTAATGGGGGGTCTGCAGGGGTGGCTTTTGTGAGAAGAACTCAGAAGCTGCCCCATGTTAGATAAGGGCCATTTTCAGCTGGCTCCATAAGGACCTGCTGTTACCCATAGCTGAGCCAATAAGTGATGGTGTTTACACCTCTGTGAAAGCAGAATTAGGAAAGGAAAAAATAAAAATAAAAAAATAAAATAACTTGATGCACAACAGCAGCTGGGAGAGTGAGGAGTGAGAAACAACCTTGTAGACACTGAGGCCAGTGAAGAAGGAGGGGGAGGATGTGTTCCAAGCACAAGAGCTGAAATCCCCCTGCGGTCTGTGGAGAGTACCACGGTGGAACATGTTGTCCCCCTGCAGCCCCTGGTGTACCATGGCGAAGCAGATTTCCACTCCACAGCCTGTGGAGGAGCCTACAGTGGAGCAGCAGGCGGATCTTACCTGAAGGAGGCTTCAGCCTGTGGAGACCCTCCACCGGAGCAGACTTCAGGCTGGACCTGCAGCCTGTGAAGAGGGGACCACACAGGAGCAGGTGAACTGGCGGGAGCTGCTGCCCATGGGTGACCCATGCTGGAGCAGTTTACTCCTGATGGATGGACCCCATGGTACAGACCCATACTTGGAGCAGTTCTTGAAGAGCTGCTGCCTGTGGGAAGCCCATGCAGGATCAATTCAGGAAGGACTGTATCCCATGGAAGGGACCCCACATTGGAGCAGGGAAAGAGAGTGACTGTGAAGGAGTGGTGGAAACAAAGTGCTACAGAGTGACTGCAACCCTCATTCCCCCATTCGCATTGCCACTTGGTTGGAGGAGGTGGAAGAGGGTGGATGGGGGGAAGGTGTTCTTAGTTTGTTTTCTTTGTTTCTCACTCCTCTAGCTTCTTAGTAATAGGCAATAAATTTTATTAATCTTCCTATGCTGAGTCACTTCCCTTGAGCCCTTTTCATCTTATTTTCTATCCCATTCCCTTTGAGGAGGGGGAGTGAGAGAGCGGTTGTGGTGGAGCTTGGCTGCCCACCTGAGTAAAACCACCACAGTACTGGAGATATTTCCTGCTTTTTCTTTGTCTTTTTCTCAAATGAATGTACCTGGATCTGTTTGATAACTGATCCCAAGTACTGCTTTTTTCTTACACCAGTTTGTACAACACCATAGTCATCTGTTGTAGGTCATTGCTACCTTCACAGTGAATGCCATGGGGTTTTCTTCTACTGTATGGGTAGGCATTTTTCTGAAAATCCATTTAAATGAATAAAACCAAGACCAGGTCTTCATCTGTTTCAGTCTCAAAGACTACATTTATAGTGGGGAAAACTGGTCAGTGGTGAGTGCCCAAACTGGTTTTCCTGTTGCAGGGATGTGAAGTGAGGTGCACAGCCTTCTCAGGGAGCTGAGGAAAGCTGCTGGTTCCTTCATGCTGCACCCTTACAGGGGGAACTGTTTCATATCAGTTGTTAACATTGGAACGACAACACAAATTAGATGGTCATACTTTGTGGGAAAGCCAAGGAAAAGAATAAGGTTTGCGATTCGTGGAGGACATATTGCTTCTGCAATATTGCGTTAAGACTAGCAACTATTCAGAGGTCGAATTAACACGAAGAATTCTACTTGCTATGCGGTAGAACGAAAAAAGACAGAGGAACAGTCTGCCTTCTCTCCGGGCATGACCACCGTGAAGACCAGAATGCATTCAAACAAAGAAGACAAAGTTATGTGGAAACAGACGCACTGTCTATGTTTACTTCTACTTGCAATGCAGAAGAACGAAGATAGGGAACTTTCTGACCCCAGACAGCTCATGACCGCCCTGAAGACCAGAATGCATTTGATGTCCTCCGCGAAGATGACAAGGTGTTGCGGAAGTAAACACACCGACTCTGGACCGTGTCGCAGGGGAATGTACCGTGGCGCCGTGTTCGCGGGGACGGAAGGTTTCCGCGGAAGAGGCAGGGCAGCAGCGCTCGGTGTGAGCTGTTTGTGCAGTGCCGGGTGGCGGCTGCGGGCGCCGCTGTTCACCACGGAGGAGAGGAAGGAGCGGAGCGCTGCAGCCAGCCCCGCCCGCTGCAGCCCGGCTCGCTCGGGCGCAGCAGCTCCTGGCTCGCTTGCTCGCTCGCTCGCTCGCTCGCTGTGTCGGCGGCCGGGCGGGCTGCGAGCGGCCCCGCGCTGCGGAGCCGTACTGCAGCGAGGCGGAGGGCCCAGCGAGAGCGGGCGGCGGCGGGGCCGGAACCAGGTCCGGGTACCGGAGCAAGAGCCGGAGAGACAGTCTAAGCCAAAGCGAGTGTCTGAGTCGGAGCTGGAGACGGGAACCGGAGCGAGAGACTGATCCAGAGCCGGAGGCGAAGAGTCGGGGCGGCGGCGGGGAGCTGTCGGCGGGCGTCCGGTGGCAGCGGGGCCGTGGCGGAAATGTGCGCGGCGAGAGAAGGGCGCTGGGGCCGGAGGCAGCGAGCGCTGCTGTGCTGCGTGTTGGTGGCGGCGTTGGAGGCGGCGTGGGGGCAGCTGCGCTACTCGGTGCCCGAGGAGCTGCCCAAGGGCTCTTTCGTGGGCGACGTGGCCAAGGACCTGGCGCTGCAGTTGGCGGCGCTCCGCGACCGCGGCGCCCGCATCCTGGACCGAGGTAGGACGCGGTATTTCACTCTGCATGCGAACAGCGGCCACCTGGTGACGGCGGAGAGGCTAGATAGAGAGCAGCTTTGCCGGCTGATGGAGCGATGCGTGCTGCGCTGTGAGGTGATCGTGGAAGGCGAGATGAAGGTTTACGAGATCGAAGTGGAAATCACGGACATTAACGATAATGCGCCCAGCTTCGGAGAGGCAGAAAATGAACTAAGAATGAGCGAAACGACAGCTCCAGGGTCGAGATTTTCCCTGTCTAAGGCTCGCGACCCGGACATGGGAATGAATTCCCTGCAGAGCTACGAGCTGAGCGGCGACGAGCACTTCTCGCTGTCCGTGCAGGCGGGAGCCGACGGCGAGAAGCGTCCCGAGCTGGTGCTGGCCAAGGCGCTGGACCGGGAAGAGGCGGCGTTTCACGAGCTGGTGCTGAGGGCGAGCGACGGCGGCGAGCCGTCGCGGACGGGCACGGCGCGCATCCGCGTGTCTGTGCTGGACGCCAACGACAACGCGCCCGTGTTCAGCCAGGCGGTGTACGCGGTTCGCGTGCCCGAGGACGTGCCCGTGGGCTCCACGCTTCTCGCCCTCACGGCTACCGACGCCGATGAGGGACTCAACGGCGAGGTTAAGTATTCGATGACTAAGTTGACGGCCGTACAAACAGACAAATTTTATGTGGCTCCCGAGACGGGATCGATCAGGCTGGTGAGGAGCCTGGACTTCGAGGAAGATGACTCCTACGAACTCGAGGTGCAAGCACGGGATGGCGGTGGCCTTTCCGACACGGCTACAGTCTCCATCTCGGTGACGGACGTGAATGACAACGCGCCCGAGCTGACTGTGTCATCGGCACTGAGCGAGATCTCAGAGGACGCGCCGTCGGGGACGGTGGTGGCCCTGCTGCATGTGCAGGACCGGGACTCGGGCGCCAACGGCGAGGTGCGGTGCTCGCTGGTCGGCGACGTGCCGTTCCGCCTGCGGAGCTCGGTGGGCAGCTACTACAGCGTGGCGACGGCGCGGGAGCTGGACCGGGAGGAGGTGTCGGAGTACAACGTGACGGTGCGGGCGGCGGACGGCGGGTCGCCGTCGCTGCGGAGCAGCGCGGTGCTGGCGCTGCGCGTGCTGG